>NC_057763.1:5017545-5617545 GCF_010389155.1 Erigeron canadensis
TTTAGTCCCAACTATCACTAGATGGGTGCTGAAGACACCTCTATGTCGATGGTGAGTGAACTTTGCAACACGATCATTAATCTGGATGTGACCAGTTTAGTTTGATCGTGTACCAGGTTAACTGGAATTAAGTATTAAAGTGACAGAATATAATACATGCAATAATATAAATGACGAGTATATAAACTGGTGAGACAATATGTAATTTCAAGTGTATTTTATTTATTACTTGTTTAAATAAAATACAAGGTTGTTGCGGAACCAAGATAATACAAGAATGTAAATATCCTAACAACCCATGAATTACAATTGATCTAAACTTGGAAATTCTCCTAAACAATCGAAACACTTAGAGTTGTGAAATGTTCTTTTTGCGATTGAGAGAATATTGCACAAGTTCACCAATATTGCAGAATATATGTATTTGCAAAGTTATTGAAACAGCTTGTGCAAGGACCTCTATTTATAGTCGAAGATTGAGCATGGGGATCTCAACTTCGATGTACAAATATGGTTGACAGCACACAAAAGTATTGTTTAAATAATCCTTTGTGTGTGTTAAATAAAGTAAGACAAAAGGTTACTTTATTCAACCACTCTACATCTTTGTATCTTTATCCAAAGACAATATCATTGTCCGGTTAAAAGGATGTAGAGTAAAAAGGTCCTCCTCGTAATCAGTGTAAAGCTTTGTAAGAGCATTTACACTGGAGGATTCTCCAGTTGATTGATCTGGTAGATTGTCAACTGGGCTTCGCTGCCATTGCCAATCTCTATCTTCCATTTGTGTCTTTGACTTCAACTGGAAGGTCTTCAGATTCTAGTCGTCTGATCTCAACTGGAGGAAGTCATCAGTTGCTAAACCTGTACAATGCAACTGGACTTCTAATATTTCGGACAATTCCTCATGCTCTCCAGATGTCACTGGAGAGCTCCAGTTTAGTTAAAACTGGACCTAACAAATTCCCCCTAATTGTCCTGAAATATTGTCAAGTATTTCAAACTTGTTTCTATACAAGTTTAAGTTTGAAATACTTGAATTTGATAAAACCTATTAAGTTTCCAAGACATTTTATAGATCATCAAATGTCTTGGATTTTGTTTTAAGTGTTTGTAGATCTTATCAGATATCTTACTTGTAGGTTACAATCTGGCAACTTGTATATACATACAATTTCAAATAAATTACAAGAGAGTACACAAAATTACAAGCAGATAATAGTTAGAAGGAAAACTTAAACAGATGGCCCTTCGCCAGTTTTCCTTCTCTTTGAGACTGATGAAATCGGCTGAGTATCCTCAGGATCAAGGCCTAATCTTTCTTCAATGTTTTCCTTGAACTTGATGAGATTTTGCAATACATACTCCCAGCCTCTTTCAACTTTATTCTTCCTCTGCCTCCCCTCCAACAGCCTCAACATCTCAACATGCTCGGAATGACCATACTGATTGACATCCGGGTTCTCAGTAGTCCTTTTAGGTCCACCAAAGTATTGTACCTCAACAACAAAATGCTTGGCACCAGGCTTAATTGAAACCTTACATCAGTAATCCTGCCTCTATTGTGCCTTCGACGCTGTACATCTGACAATATGTGCGAGCTTCAGATTCATTGTCAGTTTGATTTTGCTCGTGCTCAGCTTTTGTGTAGCAGCTCGAATATCATCAGTTGTGGGTTCAGATGGTTCTACCCAAGTCCTCAGATTTGCATCTCTTGGTAAGGCCTTTGTTTTCTTCTTTGGACTTGGGTGGATTCAACACTTTGGTGACCGCCTTCTTGACCTGCTCAGTTCTCTTGAGAATCCCTTCAGATCTGATCTCTGGCCTTTTCCACCGATACATTCAAACACTTTGCATCCAGTTCAGCCTCATCATCCTGGTAGTGTTGTCCAGTTCCACTTCAAGCATCTCCTTCAGTGCATTGACTATTCTTGGATCTTTGATTTCTTGTATTCAACAAGTGTCAAGCCAAGGAGTTGAGCATCAGTGATATCAACAAGAGGGGTTGGAAGATTTTTCTGATCAAATGGTTGTTCACTGGTTTTTTTTTTTGTTTCTTCCTTGACCAGGTATCCCACTCTTGCTAATTTCTGGCTCTCGCTTTCAGTAACTGGAGGCAACAAATCGACATTGCCAGTTTCCAACATTGGTGCATCGGTGGCTGGTTCCAAAGATTCATCAGCAATGGCCTTTCCTTGTCAACACTCCCTACCACCACATCATCAAACACCTCAAACCCTTGCTCACCAGCCTCAGTACTGGTAGCCATCACAATCTCCTTCCCTTTACTTGAAGTCTTCACAAGAGTGTGAGGGGCATGTACCGACCTTCCCCCTTGGCAGCATCTAGTCCCTGCCTGATGGCTTCAAAATCAGCATGACTAGAGGGCAGGCGATCTAGAGGCTGCCATGATTGCATTGTCTTACACTCTTTGAAGACTCCACAAAGCATGCGAACTGTCCTCCAAAGATGATTTATCTTGAGACTGAGTCATTACATTTCCACTTGTCTGCTCTTGACTCTTAAAATTTGTTTGAGAATGGAGAGATCATCTGAAGAGAGCCCAGTTGCAGGGACTTCCTGAGCACTGTCAGGCTCAACCGCCCTTCCTTTGCCAACTTCAGTGGTCAGATCAGATATGGCAGTTGAATGTTCAGACACTTTGCTAGCCAGCGTATCCAGACTGCACCTCAACCGATCAATCTCAGATGTAATTGGAGTGAGATCGACCTGGGGCACTGCAATCTTGGTGATCTCAGATATCACCTTTTCTATCAAGTTACTCTCACTGGCAGCCAAAGTTTCTTCGATCTTGAGACCCACTGAAGAGGCCAACCGACTCCCAAGCTCTGTCACATCTAGGCCAGGTTTGCTACACAGCTCTTGCACCTGCCTTTCCAGATTCTTAATATCAACCTCTGAAGATCTGACAGTATTGTTCAGCAGGTTGGATATTGAGGTGTGACTCCAGATTGAGTCAGTGCGAATGCCTCCCTTAAAGATATTGCCAATTGATTGGAGGATTCCACTAACTCGTTCAGCTTGCCAAACACCAAGTCCTCATTAGCAGAGAACTTGTTAATCCCCAGGTCAACCACTTTAATATTTTGCAGATGATCCTTGTGGTACCTGGAGAGGGACTTGGTGTTCTTCTCCAGTGTCTTTTGAATCTCTTCCACCCTCGCAAGAAGGTTCGAGAGATCGGTTTGAAAAGACACGAACTGGCTGTCCAATGACGGAGGAGAAGGTGTCACTGGACCAGCTGAAAAAGCTACAGGTGCAACTGGACGAGGTATGACAATATCTGGTTCTCCAGTTGCAGTAGCATCAGTAGATAGAAGAGGAGGGGTTGTAGAAATGAAAGGAAGAGATTCAATGTGTCGTTCATGCTGAGAATGCTCAGGTGTGAACGACGGCGACGGTGGGGTTAGGATGTGTCTATTTCTAGGCACACCCATAGAAGAAGGTGATTGGCGAGAGGTGAATATTGGAGGTATTTCTAAGCTTTGTACATGAGTTGGGGAAACTGAAACATGTGGTTCTTGGGGTTGACCAAGGAGAGAAGGGAGCTGATCAAGTATAGTCGCATCAGCCATCTCCTGGTCAGATTCTGTCTCAGATGAGTCCGAAGACTCAAGCTGAAACACACCCTCATTTATGCCAAGATCCATAAATGTTGGGGGTGGCTGAACAAGTTGTTCAGACTCCTGATGACCAGTTTGAGTTGCCTCAATGGTATCATCAGTTTGAGGATCCGTTGCCGAAGCATCTTCTCCCTGGACAGAGGTGACTGGTGCCTCAACCACAACTGCTCTATCCTCAGTTGCAATATCATCGGCAGCGGCTTCAGAGACCACTATCACAGATTGTGACTGGTCAGGTGCAGCAAGTCCAGATCTTGATCTCCTGCTTTTAGAGGATCTTCTTGCTTTAGGAACTGCCTGGACTCCTGCTTCTGCCACAGTTACTACTTCAGTAGACGAACGGTGGGTCCCTCATTATTTTGAGGCCCGCCCAGTTGCCTTTCTGATTCACCAGATTGTGGTGCATCAGTTTTAGAGAATGCAAAAATCATTCTCGGGGACATCTGGACTTCATCAGAAGTGGACACCAGGTTGTCCAGATTCCTCAACAGTTCTGGCACAGAGAACGAGGATTGCGTGTTGTTGTACTCGTCTCTGCCCAGAATCTGAATAAAACAAAGGGACAGAAACCTTGAAAAGGGAACACAAGGACCCCTGTTACCCTTCAACTTGAATACCAGGCTTCTGAACAAAATGCCTGCAAAATCCACCCTCAGCCCATTCCAAAGGCAGTACGCCATTTCTGCCTGGAAGGAGTTTATCTGGTCCAATCCACCAGAACTCCCTCCCAAACTTTCCACCAAGTGGACCATAAAGAACTTCCAGGATGGTGAAAGCCCCTTCATTGTAATGGACCCCTTGGTCTTCAACACATCCCCCTCCACCATCTCCTTATTTCCCATATCAAGGAAGACCTGGCGGAAATTGATATTGGAGGAAATCACCACTGGAGTTTCATTATGTCTCCAGTAGTTGAGGTTAAGGGCTTCCCTCAACGTTCCAGTGGTGATGGTACACGGGACTGACCCATCCTTTAGAGAAAAGGAGATGGATGAGCAGTCCTCAGAAAGAGAGGCAGTGTACCAGAACTCACACAAGTAATCATGGAATAGCTTGTGTGGATTCAAAGAGAAGGCATCGCTGAGGGGAGAAATCCGAAGAAAGGATTGGATTCTCCCGATAAGAGAGTCAGCGGCCTGGAGCCCTTGAAGAGATGCCATTGGATTATTTGGATTTAGTTTAATAAGCTTAGAGCTTATGGGAGCACCAGTGGCACGAATAACATTTTGTGATGGAATGTACTCAGCAGTGAGTAGATTCACATCACGAGAACGAGATGAAGAAGAAGAAGATTTAGGAGCCATTTGTGAATTTAGATTTAGGGTTTTGGACTTAAAGAAGAAAGAGAGAAAAGGATCTCGAATTGTGAATGATTGAAAGAGTAAATGAAGGAATTTTGAGAGAAGTAAATGAGACGGATATATTGTGGGGGGTATATATAGGCAGTAAAAATATTGCCAAAATATATACGAAAAGATATTTTAGTCTCCAAAAGTTTGAAATAATTTGTAAAAAGTTATTTTCCAAAATTTTGAGAATTCAAAAATATTTAATACTTCCCATCAAGCATTTAATGCTACGACGGCTGGTATTCCCACTTACCCACTAACTTCACCAATACCCATAAAAAGTGCAGTACATTTCAGCAAAAGTCTTGACACGTAAGACATGTCAGGTGACGTTCGTGAGTGCGAGGTTAGTACTCGAGTAACATCACGTGTCACAAGTATCCACCAAGTAAAACACAACGTTATGAAATCTGGCTGACCACCATTTTGAGACAAGACCAAACTAGCAACCAAAAGAAAATTTAGATGCCAGTTTCAACTGATGACCTTCAGTTGCATTTTTCAATAATTTATTTGAAAAATATTTTGAGTCTTTTTCCCCCTAAAAATGTGATCCATTTGATCAATGACTAGTCTTTGAGTACATCAAGGCGTTCAATCTCCAACCAATCAAGGATCACCTGGACCATCCTCAACTGAAGGGCCTCTTCAGTTTAATGAGGATTTAACATACCCAGTTCACTGATGAGATGTTTAAAAGTCTTTTCATCAAGAGGTTTTGTAAAAACATCAGCTAACTGTTTATCAGTGGGGATGAAATGTATTTCAATATCTCCTTTCATAACATGATCACGAATGAAGTGATACCTGATATCAATATGCTTTGTCTTTGAGTGCATCACTGGGTTGTGAGATATAGCAATAGCACTGGTGTTGTCACAAAAGATTGGGGTTCTTGTAAATTCATGCCATAATCAAGTAACTGGTTTTTGATCCAGAGAATCTGGGCACAGCAACTGGCCGCAGAAATGTATTCTGCCTCAGCAGTAGACATTGAGACTGAAGTCTGCTTCTTACTTGTCCAACTCACCAGTTTTCCCCCTAGGAAATGACATCCACCAGTTGTGGATTTTCTATCAATCTTACAACCTGCATGATCTGAATCTGAATAACCCATTAGATCTAACCCTGAGCCTTTGGGATACCAAAGACCAAGGCTAGGGCACCCTTTCAGGTACCTGAAAATGCGTTTAACAGCATGCAAGTGTGATTCTTTTGGATTTGCCTGAAATCTGGCACATAAACATGTTGCAAACATTATATCTGGTCGACTGGCAGTTAGATACATCAGTGAACCAACCATTCCACGATATTCTTTTTGGTCCACTGGTTTTCCATTTGGGTCAGAGTCCAAATTTAATGGAGCTGAAATAGGTGTGGTTTTTGATGGGATTGAATCAAATTTGTATTTTCTCAACAAATCTCTGACATATTTTTCTTGGTTAATAAAAATACCATCCATGGTTTGTTTAATTTGTAAACCTAAGAAAAATGTTAATTCACCCATTAAACTCATCTCATATTCTTGAGACATAATTTTTGAAAACCTTTTACACATTCCATCATCAGTTGACCCAAATATAATATCATCAACATAAATTTGTACCAGCAAGATATCACCTTTTTCTTTCAAGATGAACAAGGTATTATCTATTGCACCTCTTTGAAAACCATTTTTGAGAAGATGTTTAGTTAGAGTATCATACCAGGCTCTTGGGGCTTGTCGAAGACCATATAAAGCTTTGTTCAGTCTATATACCCAATGTGGATGCTTTCATTTATGAAGCCTGGAGTCTGCGTAACATACACTTCTTCTTCCAATGTGCCATTCAGAAACGCACTTTTTACATCCATCTGGAAAACCTTGAATTGTAAGTGAGCAGCATAAGCCAAGAAAATTCTGATGGCTTCAAGTCTTGCAACTGGAGCAAAAGTTTCATCGAAATCAACACCTTCTGCTTGACAATAACCCTTGGCAACTAATCTAGCTTTGTTTCTGACAACGTTGCCATCTTCATCCATCTTGTTCCGGTAGACCCACCTCGTTCCAATGGGTTCTCTCTTTAACCCTGGAGGACAAGGAACAAGCTCCCAAACATTGTTCCTTTCGAACTGGTTGAGTTCTTCTTGCATAGCTTCAACCCAGCTTGGATCTGCCATAGCCTCGTCAATCTTCTTCGGTTCAATTAGTGATAAGAAGGTGACGTTCAAGCATTGATCACTTGTGGCTCTTCTAGTCTGAACCCCACTATCTGGATTGCCAATAATCTGCTCAATGGGATGAGCAGCAGTCCATTTAGTGTATTGACTAGGTTGGTGTAATACAACATCAGTGCAAGACACCTGACGATCTCCAACTGTTGCAGCAACAGGAGGAGAATCAGTCCAAACTACTTCAACTTCATCATTATTGTCAACTGAAGAGTTAACATGATTATCTTCAAACAAAGGTATCTCTTGAAGAACTGGAGAAGCTTGAACTGGTTCTGATGTTGTTGTGGCACGCACATCAGATCCAATTACCAGTTTTTCAGGTAGGTTAAAACTGATAGAAGGATAGAATGAGGTGTCACAGAAGTTCTTCTTTACCTTAACTGGTTCCAAGACTTGGTGTTTGGAAACATTTTCTGGTGTACTAACTGATTGATGAACCTGATCAGATACACCAAAATCAACTGGGACAACTGAAGATAAATCAAGGGTTGGTCTTTTGTTGATTGCTTCATTTGATTCATCGAACGTGACATGAATTGTCTCATGTACCTTTTGGAGTCTATAATTATAAACTCTATAGGCTTTTCTAATATTTGAATACCCCACAAAGACACCTTCGTCAGCTTTTGCATCAAATTTTCCCAACTGACTGGAATCGTTTAAAATGTAAACTGGACAGCCAAATACATGGAAATATCCAACATTTGGCTTACGATTCCTGAGGACTTCATAGGCAGTCTTCCTATGTCTCTTGACATAAACTGACCGGTTTGGGTGTGACACGCAGTTGCTACAGCTTCAGCCCAAAAACAGGTGGGAAGACCAGATTCAGATAACATACTTCTGGCAGCTTCAATCAATGTGCGATTCTTCCTTTCAACCACACCATTTTGTTCTGGAGAACGAGCTGACGAGAAGTTTTGAGAAACGCCAGTGTCAGTGCAAAATGTCTCCAATTCTTTATTCATGAATTCTGTACCGTTATCACTTCGCAACTGACAAACTTTCTTGGTAAACTTGAGCTCAATTCGCTTGATGAGAGAGATAATTTCACCAGATGCATCACTCTTTGATCTGATAAATATCACCCAACAAAATCTGGTGTATTCATCGACCACAACCAAAGTGTACCTTTTACCAGCTTTAGTTTGAACATTCACTGGACCAAAAAGGTCCATATGAAGCATGTGAAGAGGTTCAGTGATGCTGAAATTCTGTTTG
This sequence comes from Erigeron canadensis, assembly GCF_010389155.1. Taxonomy (NCBI): domain Eukaryota; kingdom Viridiplantae; phylum Streptophyta; class Magnoliopsida; order Asterales; family Asteraceae; genus Erigeron; species Erigeron canadensis. The sequence continues at coordinate 5,025,974 of NC_057763.1, forward strand.
GTCTTGAAACTGGCTCTTTTCTTTTTGCCCATTTCACACCCTGGACATGGCTTCTCCCTTTAAAGGAAAACAAAGGTATCCCATCAACTAGTTGCTTTCTTGACAACTTGTTAATGTTTTTGAAGTTAAGATGGGATAACCGTTTATGCCACAGCCAGTTGGTGTCCTCATCAGCCTTGACATAGAAACAATGCTCTTTTGGAGTAGGCTCCATGTTCATGATGTACACATTCCCTTTTCTTGGTGCAATCATTACTACCTTCCAATCCTTGTTAAAAACAGTGCCTTGAGCAATGTCGAACAGTACCCTATATCCATCATCACAAAGTTGACTGACACTTATCAGGTTATATTTCAAACCATTTACAAATGCAACCTTAGTGAATTGAATCTGCCCATTGTCAACAACACCATATCCTTCAGTTTTCCCACTTCCATCATTACCAAATGTCACTGCAGGTCCATCACATGCAGTGAACTCTTCCAGCAGGGGCTTACATCCGGTCATAGTCCGGCCAGCTGCGCTGTCCAGATACCAAATATTTTGTTTCGATCGCCCTGCACACCCAAGTTAGTGATCAGTTATTTTTGTGAACCCATCTTTTCTTGATGGGTCCACTGGACTTCTTCCGAGAAGTCCCATGTGCTTGACTAGGTGTTGAACTGGATGAGGAAACTGGAGGGTTCTCTCCAGTTTCTGGAATAAAAACAATTGGTTTCAGTGGAACATTGACCTCCTTTTTCTTTTCGATGTATGCTCCTTTCTGAGCAGATTGTTTTATCTTTTGTTTTTGAGGAGGAGTTTTGACAATTTGTTTTTCAACAGAAGAGGATGCACCTCCTTCCAAATTCTTAATTCTGGCAGTACAACTTTGTACCTGCCTTGACAAATTTTGGATTTGATTTTCCATTCTTACCAAAATGTTTTTTCTTCAGGCTGCTGGCCTTTGGACTTTGGCTCAGCGGGGGTTTTAGTCTTTAGAGTTGAGGACTCACTTGACTTATGAGGTAAAGGATTGTCACCATATTCCTTTTTAACTGGAGCTTTAGCCTTCTTGGCTCCAGTTTTGACCTCAACAGGGTTGGTCTTAGTGGATTCAGATTTGATTGTGCCAGAGGAATCATAAGGTGTTTCAATTTTAACAGATTCTGGCAATTGGTGAATTGTGGGTAAAACAGCTGCCATCTGAAGATCACCAGATTTCCAGGCAGTTTTTTGAGCATCAATGGTTTTAGAAAAAGCGTCATAATTTTTACCAGATGCTTGAACCCAAGAATTAATAACCATATGTTCTTTTTCAAGATCAAATTTCAGTTTTTGGTTATCTCTTTCCAATGCCTCGTTTTTCAAATCTGACTCTTTAAGAGCCAACTGGACACTTTGCAAATCATTTACTTGACTTTTCATGTTGTTTAATTCAACCAAAACTGTTTCTAAATATCTTTCACAGTCAGTTCTCATGGTTTCAACAAATAACAAGTCATCATTCAATGATTCAGCAATATCCAATTTCAGTTCTGAATCAATTTCGATATCATAATCCCTTACCTTCTTTAAAATGATATCAACCCATCTTCCAGATACAACATCATCCTTCACCACTGGTTGTTGACTCTCCAATGCCATGAAACACATATCTCTAATCTCTTCTTCATCATCAGATGAATCATCAGAGAGTTCCCATTTCCCTTCAGTTTGAGCCATCATGCACTTGTTCTTTTCTTTCTCATTATTTTGTTCAAGAGACATGAGAGCAATCTGGGCCTTAAGTTTCTTGTATTTGGCCTTATAATCATCAGTTTTAACAAAGTTTGGGACAATAGGACCAGTTTGGTAGTTCATCTGACTAGATCTGCATTCCTTCATGAAATGGCCTTTCTTACCACATTTATAGCAGGTAAGATTAGCCTTATCCATTGAGATTGAATTGGAAGCATTATTGGACCCATTAAATCGATTAGATTTATGCTTAAACCTATTAAAGGTTTTAGCAATCATGGCAACCAGATCATCATCGTCAGTTTCCTCACAACCATCACTGAGATTAGTGGTTAGACCAGAGTTCAAAAAGTTGTTTAACATTTCCTTCATAGAATGTGACTGGACATTCTCAGTAGATATTAAAGCAGCACAAGGTTGCCCAGAAAAGTTGGCAGCCTTGGAACTCTGAGCATGGTTTAAAGCATCTTGTTCAGCGAGTAATCTTGCTGCATCATTATCTTCAGTAAATCTGAAGGCTCCATAAAGAGAGGCAAGAGTATGGCTATGCAAGGTCTTTCCTTGTCTTAAGACAAGAACCATGTGTGCCCATTTGGATGGCAAAACATCACAGAATTTTTCAAGAAGAATATCCTTATCCTTCTCCACTCCCAAGCCTCTAAGTTGATTAATTAGGCCAGTAAATCTGGTATAAGTACCAGTTAAACTTTCATTGGGAAGAGCAAAGAAGGATTCATACTTCTTGTTGAGAGCAACCTTTCTAGTGACAATGGTGTCATTTCCTCCTTCAAACTGGAGAACTAATTCATCCCACATAGATTTTGCACTTGGAAATAGCACAAGAGTAGGAATTAGTTCCTCAGGTATAGCAGAAAGAATCATGTTTTTCAGTTTGGTATCAAGATCAACCAATCTGCGATCCTCATCTGACCAATGTTCCTCAGATTTTTCCCTGGTGCCTCTTCTCCCAGTGGGGTCGAGAAGAGGGCTAACACCACTGGACATGGGTGTATATGGCCCATCCTTAAGGATTTTCAACATATACCTCTCTATCCCACCAAAATGCAAGAGCATTCTAGCCTTCCATGTACCAAATGTCTCACCATTCCCATCGAATTTGGGAACAGGAGAGTTGGAGTAATGTACATGAACGTGGTTAGCTCCAGGAGTAGGAGGAGGAGGAGGAGGGTTAGTATTTAAAGGAGTAGCAATATTAGGATTAGATTCATTTGGACCAGAACCATTCTCACCTTCAGCAGCCATCGAAGCAGACCTAGGTTATAGAATTGAAACAATTCAACCTGCCTGCTCTGATACCACTTTTTAGTCCCAACTATTACTAGATGGGTGCTGAAGACACCTCTATGTCGATGGTGAGTGAACTTTGCAACACGATCAATTAATCTGGATGTGACCAGTTTAGATTGATTGTGTACCAGGTTAACTGGAATTAAGTATTAAGGTGACAGAATATTAATACACTGCAATAATATAAATGATGAGTATATAAACTGGTGAGACAATATGTAATTTTCAAGTGTATTTTATTTATTACTTGTTAAAATAAAATACAAGGTTGTTGCGGAACCAAGATAATACAAGAATGTAAATATCCTAACAACCCATGAATTACAATTGATCTAAACTTGGAAATTCTCCTAAACAATCGAAACACTTAGAGTTGTGAAATGTTTCTTTTTGCGATTGAGAGAATATTGCACAAGTTCACCAATATTGCAGAATATATGTATTTGCAAAAGTTATTGAAACAGCTTGTGCAAGGACCTCTATTTATAGTCGAAGATTGAGCATGGGGATCTCAACTTCGATGTACAAATATGGTTGACAGCACACAAAAGTATTGTTTAAATAATCCTTTGTGTGTGTTAAATAAAGTAAGACAAAAGGTTACTTTATTCAACCACTCTACATCTTTGTATCTTTATCCAAAGACAATATCATTGTCCGGTTAAAAGGATGTAGAGTAAAAAGGTCCTCCTCGTAATCAGTGTAAAGCTTTGTAAGAGCATTTACACTGGAGGATTCTCCAGTTGATTGATCTGGTAGATTGTCAACTGGGCTTCGCTGCCATTGCCAATCTCTATCTTCCATTTGTTGTCTTTGACTTCAACTGGAAGGTCTTCAGATTCTAGTCGTCTGATCTCAACTGGAGGAAGTCATCAGTTGCTAAACCTGTACAATGCAACTGGACTTCTAATATTTCGGACAATTCCTCATGCTCTCCAGATGTCACTGGAGAGCTCCAGTTTAGTTAAAACTGGACCTAACAAGGTGTGTCGGACTCTATAACGCACCCTCCATCGCACCCCTTCTCGGCAACACAATGTGCACTTGATGTACGTTTTTATATTGTCTTTAAATTTATAAATGTTGTACAAGTAACTATCTTAAACCACACACTTTTACGAGCAGAGAACCCGGTCAATGTAGTATAGTCTAGTGATAAGCTACATGATCGTTCGCAGAGACGCGTTGAATTCTCAACCTTTGGTTGCTCGGGTTGACCATTACTCTGCCACCTATTTTGAAAAGAACCAAAGTTATTTCTAGCATAACTTGAATTAAAGTTAGAATTATCGGGATTTCTTTGGAATAGTCCACGTTGGTAGCCTCCTCGGTATTGGTTTTGAACAAAATTGACTTGCTCGGTAGCCTCCTCTTCACAATCTTCGGTATAGTGCATTCCTCCACAATTGTTGCACCCGTGTGCAATTACTTTGAGGTCCTTGTCCATTATGTCCAACCTATCTTCAAAAGTACAAAAACAGTTAGATAAAGCTTTAAGTTCATGAATTACCTCATTGTCGTAGTTGCTCTCAATGCTAGCCACGGTCCTCCTCGGTCTTCTATCTCGATCCTTATCGTCCATATCTCGAGCTAAGATAGCTTGCACCATATCCTCCATCATTTTGTACGCGGCATTTGTAGCCTTGTACAAAAAGTTACCACCGTCGGCTAGGTCTAAATCCTTTTGGGAACTCTTGGATAAACCATAGAAAAAGACTTCCATGATCTCATCCTTGTTAAGTCCATTCCCGTGACAGTTTCTGATCATTTCCCTAAGCTTTTTCCATGCGTCAACTAGTGATTCTCCTACGTCTTGCTTGAAAGCCTTGATGTCTCGAAGCATTTTCCTAACTAGACTCGGGGGAAAGAATCGCGAGACAAACTTTTCACGAAGTTGATTCTATGTAGTGATGGTACCTTCATCGAGCTCATCAAACCAAGCACGTGCCTCTCTCGCGAGAGGCGACAGAAATAAGCTAAGTTGCACGTTGTCATCGATGACATCTCCTCTGTATTTGAATATTTTGCACAAACAGGTGAACTTGCTTACATGCTTATGGGGGTCGGATTTTGCTTGGTCGTCATACTGGTTGTCTTGGATTAACTTAAGGTGGTGTCCTTTGACTGAAAACGAATCTCCTAAGTTCGGTAAGACTATTGCCAATCCCGGTGTCGGTGCAACGACCCTCGTCCTTTCCATCATGGGTCGATCGAGTTCGTCTACTACACCTCTAGGGGAGTTTGGTTGAGACATAGTGTCGGGTGATCCTACGGGGTCTTCTAAGTCGAAAAGGTTTTCTAAGTTACCTACGGGTGTCGAGTTGGATCTGTTGAGCCTTCTCCTATGTCTGATTCTACTTAGGCTTGTCGAAACGCGTCTTAAAACCGTTCCTGATCTCAAACGCATCAACTATCTAAGTACCCTACAAAACTTCAAGAAAGATCAACGCACCAATATAAAGCTAAAAATGAAAAATTAAATTAAACTACTTAAACTAAAATTGGAAAAAAAAATATTTTTGGATTTTTGATTTTAAAAAAAATGAAAATACGAACTAATTAAGCTAACCCTAATTTTGACCTAATTTGACTTAACCTAAGTACTGAAAAGTAACTACTTCGTGCCGAACCACAAATCAGGATCCAACTACACTACTAAACTAAGAATGCGTCGCATTCCCCGGCAGCGGTGCCAAAAGACTGTGATATGCGTTTTTATTTTGTCTTTAAATTTATAACTGTTGTACAAGTAATATCTTAAACCACACACTTTTACAAGCAGAGAACCCGGTCAATGTAGTATAGTCTAGTGATAAGCTACAAGATCGTTCACAGGGACGCGTCGCTTACCTAATCTAGTAATATGTGTAATTCTAGCGGTTGTGAGGTTGTCACAATTTCCTATTATATTAATGCAATAAAACTAAATAAAAGTCGTAACCGCTTATTCAGCGAGAGGCTCAGTCTAAAAATAGTTTGAAAATGCATAAAACAGTAATTAAATTAAAATACTTGTTTGGCATCTCCAACCTCATGGTAGACCAAATACTATCCTACTGGTTTGCTAAACTGTTGGAAACTTAATCACGACTCAGATTCTCGTTAGATTCACTTTGCCTAATTATATAGTGTTGTTGTTAGACTCACACTACCCTATAAACAAATTCTTTCTAGATTTATTGTTTAAGCATTAATGACCTAAAGTTTGTGTTACTAATTCATCTTTTAATTACCCGGCTCTTAAGCCATGACCAGATATAGTTATCTCCGATGACCACAGTGCTCGTTTCCAAGTCAAAGGATCGCGTCTGACATTGTTAAGCATCATGTTCAACTCATCCTAATCATTATGGTTCTGGATCCCTCGGTTACAAGTGAATCACTTTTTACTTCTAGTTATAGACCGACCAGTCGTTTTCTGTTCTAGCATATTAGTCCAAGTGTATGATCATAGACAACCATCAGAATTAAACTAATATGTTCAGATATAGAACCGATAACAATATGAATTACTAATAAACATGGATCTACGATAAACAGTAAAATACATTCCAACAGATTCTAACAAACACAGTAAAACAATAAACGTCTACATGATCACATTGATTCAAACAAGTATTTAGCCTACTAGCCTAATATTATTAAAGGAATAACAAAGTATGAGAAGATAAAAGACATTGTTCAACAATAAAGGATAAATAAAAGATAAATATCTAGACCAAGGATGAAGATCGGAAGGCGTTAGAAGATCCAAAACCTTCTGGAAATCTGCAAAGTCGATCTAGGGTTGATGCTGGGCGGCTAGGGCTGCTGAATCGGCTTTCTCTTAGGGTTTTGAGGGTTAGTTCGACGTAAATAGGTGTTTAAGTCGGTTTATAATCTGGGCCGACCAGCGGCGCTGGTTCTGGGCTTCGTAGGGACAACGACGCTGGTCTTCAGGGTGCAGCATTGGGTGCTTGCCAACGGCGCTGGTGGTTGCTGTTTGATCTCGTATTTCTTCGTTCGGCTTCCGAGTCATTTCCTTGTGTCTTGTAACTTCATAGGCTTCCTTCTTGAGTTACTTGATGTCATTTACCCTCTCTCGTATCTTCCGTGAACCTGCATAAACATACGATTCCATTAAGTACCAATAGTTCCGGAATAATAACTCATTTAGACATAGAAATGAAGTCTTTCGATAGGGGTTTTTGTCACAAAATGGACGCTTATCAGCACTGCACCAATTAAGAGGTGTGTCACACTCCCTACCACACCTCCTTTCAAAACACTAGGTGTGCCGCAGCCTCTTTAGAGGTACGTCACACCTACTTGACGAACCAGCAACTTTCCATTGTTTTTCATCCAAAACGAAAGCCAAGCAAAAACCCACCCTATGTCCGACTTTAATACATAAAAGTGACATCTTTCATGATCATTTGATGCTATCAAAACAACCATTGATTCATTAATGAATTACAAACATTATTGGACTATTTAATTACTCAAAACATCCTTATATGATTATTAAAAGCGACCGAATTTTTCCCAACCCTTATGGCCAGGAATGTGATGATAGGATGGACCAATTAAACACCACATCAAGAAGGGGGTACCTTAATTTAATGTATACAATGATTAGGACATAATCTATGAACCAAATCTCACCCGAATCACCATGAATCACAAGAAACACACACGAATTGCTTGAGAGGATGAAGGGGGAGGTTTTAGGGTTTGAGAAAAGTGGAAAAACTGAACTATGTTTGTGATTAGGGTCTAATTACATCCTAATCTGCTGTAGCAACCTTTCCCACTTGACACTTTGAGTCTCTCAACCTTAAGACATCACATTTAGGGCTTAAACTCACTGCCGGGAGTACAACCGAGACTTGAAGCACAACTAGACCATCTTAAACACATTAACACATATATCATTAAGGGATTAACACCTTACACATATAGCACATTAATCATACATAAGCATTAAATCTCCTAGAGATTTAATAAACACATAGTGTTGACTTAATGATTCAAGTCAACTGTTAACTCAAAACTTGGGATGTTACAAATCCAGTTAAAATATAAAAGAAGGAATGTAGCAAAGAATTTATCTCAAGTTGATAAATTTTGAACATTAAGTTTACGCTTTGTATGAATTCACTATGTTAATATTTGTTTTTCCCCCTGGAAACAAAGCTACAAATAGATTTTTAAAATTAGCCATATGCCCGCGCGATGCGGTTGTGCGTTGATAATGGTGGCGGCGACGGATGGCGGTGGCGTCGACGATGGGGTGGTGGCGGCAGTAGTGGCGAGGTTATTAATATAAAAGTAATTGACATATAAAAGGTATTGTAAGGTAGTTAAAATTAAGGGTATTATAGGTATATATGTGGAGATATTTAAATTAATGAATAAATAACACGGGTAGTTTGGGTAGATCAAGTTTTTTTTTTTTTTGAGAATATAGGAGGCCCAAATGCTTTATAAGGTAGTTAAGACTAGACAAATGTCCGTCCACAGTGAAAACGTTGGCGATGGTGTCCTTGGGATTTAGCCCAAATGGACATTTAATTCCCCTTATGTCTTTCAGTCAATTGTTGGTCACGGGTTCAAAACCTTTAAAAGGTATATTGGGAAGTCCTTGCCAATGAGGTGAGGCATAGGGATTTTCTTTAGCATTTAGCTGGTTTCCTCCAGAACGGTAGTGGGACTTCTACCCCAGTCATGCCCTCGGATCGATTGTGTTGGTGACGTGGTCGATCTCTACATGACGTTGAAGAGGCAATGCCGCTGAGTCCAATCACCACTGCTATTCAAAAAAAAAAAATCATTGGCAGTGGTGGCAGTGGCAGTGGTAGTGGCAGTGGCGGGCGGTGGCGAGCAGTGTGATTATTAGTGTAAAAGTAATTGATGTAAAAGGGGACAATGTAGGTTAAATTTGGGGTTGAAGGATGTGTAGTGTAAATAATTTCATTAAGAGTATTATAGATAAATTAGGTAGATATATTTAAATGAATGAGTAGTTTGAATTTATCAAGTTATGTTTTAAAAAACGTTGAGCCAATAAATGCTTTATAATGTTTTTTAGATTTAGATTTAGATTTAGTTTAGATAGTTTAGATTTAAATAAATAAAAGTTACATTATATTAAAATTGAAAAGGAAGCGTTATCTACACTATCTCATAATTTCTCCATACCTCAAAAGAAGGAACCCAGTTGGAATACGATGGCAGCCACAAGGCAAATGGTGATGACGAAGGTTTGGGAGCGACATTGAAGTCGTTTTTGGTTAACTTGGACACATTAAATGTTAACTTCTATACATGAAGTACAACTTAAACGTCAAAATTGAGAACAATACTAGAGTTACTAACAAATTACAAACAAAAGTTGTAAAAACACATGTGTCATCATTAGAATAAGGAGAGAGAAACATGAAAGAGAAAAAGATTTTATTTTAATTTGGTCCATCCAACTTGACAAGTTAGTTTGTAAACTTTTTTGCAATTTGTTTGTAGCTTTAGCATTTCTCTAAAATTAAAGACGATGTATCAAAAATATATAGAAAGATATACCACATGCCATTTAGTTACAACTAGTATTTTTACCAAGGCGTTGCCACGGGTGAAAAATAAAACTTTAGTGTCAAAAGTTAAAAACATTAAACCGTAAAACAAAGTTTGTGTGACAAAAGTTAAGAAAACAAAAGTTTTGGGTTATGTGGTAAAGGACTTAAAAAACACAAAGTTATGTGAGAAAAGTTAGAAAATTAAGAAACTTAAACTTGAAAACATATTTTGTGTGGTGAAAATTTAAAAAATAAAAGTTATTTGGCAAAAAGTAAAAGGGAAAATGTAATTAAAAAATATTATTTTAGTGACGAAAGTTTAAAAAGTAAAAGTTATGTGGTAAAAATAAGAAAGAAAAAAAAAACTTTTGATGGGAAAAGCTTAAAAACCAAAAGTTATGTAGCAAAAGGTAACTAAAGCAAAACTTCAGTGGCAAATATTAAAGGGGAAAGGTTAGGTAAAACATGCAGTACCTATCTCAGGTAAAGCAGGGGGGATTATGTAAAATTCAAGGAGAGTTTATGTAAAAATCAGGGGGGTTATGTATGTTTATTAAATTCAAAGGTTTAATTTGTAACTTTTTTTAATGTGGCAGTACCTAAGCTTAGGTAAAGTCTGCAGTACAGATCATTTTCCCAATATTAAAATACTTAAAGTTGAAAAAGCTCCGTTATATATTATTTTTGTAACTATCCTGAGTTATTCAAGCAACACTTAACGGTCATTAAATCTGACTTAACAGTTGTTAAATCCGTTAGTCTTGTTGGTTGTGGTATTGCAAGTTGTACCTCATGCATGAGGGATGTGTTTTTAGCTACAGTAACACCCCTTCAGTACATAGCTGACGTTACAAATTAGTATGTATATATAATTTTCTATTTAATATAAATAATGTTGAAAACTGTATCGTTATTATTATTTGGTCATTAATATTTTTCTAGCGATCAATAAGAATAATCACTTAATCTCTTATATAAATAAAACAAAATTATTTTTAGAATTTTTTTTCCTATGTGGCATTTTCTCTTAAGCTATTTTTTACAAAATTATGATGTCATAATTATTTTTCTTTATTTTCAAAAGTCTATTTTTTTTATATTAGGCCCTATGTTATTTATTTTTTTACATATTATTTTTGTAACCTTAAAAACGATTTTTTATATTAGGCCCTATGTTATTTATTTTTTACATTTTCTTTTGTAACCTTATATTTTTTAAAAATTAATATGAAAAATGATCGATTGTATTTTAGCTCTCTTTATTTTTAATTCTATATCTACCACTGATTTATGGTAGTTAGTTTTACTTTTTTTTTATCACCTAATCAGGTTTATATATTAATGTTTATCTTTATAAATACGTTGCTATCTCCATATCAAAAATTATAATGTGTCGACAACAAATTACATAATAACAACAACGGTACCTAATCCGGCAAAAGTCGTGTTTGGGGGAGTTAGAATGTAGACAACCTTAACCCTACACGAAGATAGATAGACTACTTTCAAAAACATCTCTGACCAAAAAGAGGAAAAAGATAGAGAGTGTAAAAAGTTTAGTAACCATACATGTTGGTCGAGTATTGTCTGACTACATTACAATTAGAGAAGAATAACAGACACCACATAACACACTTTAGCGTAAAATGGACAATATATAGTAAAAGAGACATTTAAACCTATTATACATCAACCTACAAATGTAATAAACATGTCTATGTACATACAACCAAGCATGGTTCCAACAATTACGAGCGGTATGTGTAAGAATTTCCCTAAATCCCCTCCCAGCAAGCCAAAGAAGCAAATAGGGTTAAAGACATACACAACTCTCCTAAATTATATACATAAGTGTGTATATGTTTTGGTTTTAACTTTTTAATTATGTATCCCGGGCTCTAACTAGTTTGATCATTATTTAAAGTTAGTGACTTATTAAAAAAGTATATTTGATTTCTAATAAAATTTGCGATGGATCTACAATGATAAAAGATGGCCATCAGAAATTTTCTAAGAACAATGTATAATGATTAATTTAACATGTTAGTAATAAGTATAGAGTTAATTACATAATTGGTATCTCAATTGTGCATGACATTATTGATTGCGTAGTCAGTCACATGGTGTATAGTTAAAACTAGATATTAGACCCGTGTCTAACACTGTACATGAGATTTATGATATTATTAAAATTAGATGTTTATATATTCAATATAAAAACTTATAATTTTGAAGATATATATTGTTCTAAGTACTGTTATACTTTGCAAATTGTAGTACAATAATCACAGGTTCGTCATTTGATCATGATGCGACCCATAACACGAATAGGTTTATTATCAATCACTTATCCTATGATAATTAAACAACAATTCGGATTGTTTTCATATTCTTTGATAACAATTAATATAATAATATATTTGGATAATGATTATTAAAATTTTTAATTTGTAGTTATCTAAATGATGACATCATCAAAAGTCAATTTGATGAAATCGAATGATGTGATTGGTTAATAAGTCATTAGTTCAACTGTCTTATAGTATATATTAAGATTAAGATTAAGATTAAGATACCATTTATTTAATTAACCCATAAAATCTTTATATATACTAAAAGACAACTGATCAAAAGTCAATTGACCAATCACAACGCTTAATTTTGCTAATTTTCCCAATTAAACATGTGACTTAATTCAATTCAATTAAATAAATTAATTTTAAATTAACTTTTGTCAACTATATATAAATATAAATTTTTTTATTAATTCATCCGTATAAGTAATATAGCTTTTATAAAGCTTCTAACTCTAAAACTTTTACATATATACAATGCACAAACCGACTTATACGATATATATACAATACAGACATTTAGTTTTAAAACCCAATAAAAAAACAAACTCATCCTTATATGTTCCCAAGAACACTTCTTTGCCAGACCATCTCACCTTCTCTTCCATATACTTGAAAATCCCAAATCGGTACGTCTCCCCTTCCCTTCCATTCTTAAAATCCGTATTACATTCAAAACCGCATATGGTATACAAGAAGAACAAGAAGGTACGAATTCTTATCATGTTTACATTATATTTTTCTTTAAATCAGTCCTTATTGTAATCAAATTAAATAAATTCAACTTTGTTATTTGTAATTGCAATCTGAGTATATTTAGGATACATATTCTTCTATATAAACCATAGAATCAGAACCCACGAAATTATTATCCCACGAGTCACAAATTGCAAGAAAAAAACCCAGCAGTCGTTACTCTTATTGTTTTAAAAATCCCACCAAAAAAACCCACCAGTTGTTCCTCTTATTCATCTTAATAACCATGACTAACGAAAAGAAAGTAACTTTTTTGCAAGACATCAATGAGAATTCGATTGATTACGCCATCAAGGTTAACATATTGCATCTTTGGAAGTGTTTTTTTCACAAAAATTCCACTAATGCATCCAGCCTTGATATGATTTTGGTAGATAAACAGGTAATCAACTTCTGTTCTTATTTATTTGTAAGTTGTAACATGTATCTTTAAAATTTGTTTATTTGGTACTTTGCTGATTAATAGGGCACAAAGATATATAGCTCAATACCTTACAATTTGATTAAAGATTTCGAACATCTACTTGAAGAAGGAGGGTTCCGATTAATCTCAAACTTTGAAGTGAAACCCAATAAATCATCGTTTGTGTTAGCTAAACACCCATGTAAGCTAAACTTTCTGAAAGAGACATCTGTTTCTGATGCAACTGCGTTTGAAAGCGTTGGAGAGCTTTTTGAATTTTGTTCGTTTGAACTGATTAACAAAGGCAATGTTGATGCGAATGCATCTTTTGGTAAGTCTTAATAATTGTGATGTATATTATCCACTATTTATTCCAAATTGTATATTAACAAGGTTTAAATTTATATATAACCAGATATCATAGGTCAAGTTATTGAGAATAAACCTCTTCGTGTCATGGGAACCGGCAACCTTACAAGACATATTCTTGAATGTCAACTTCGGGATGACAAGTAAGTTTATTTATAACTCTTGATTCTAACATTCTTTTCATAATACTTTGTTTATATGCTTAATTATTAACTATAACAGAGGGACTATTGTATCATGTGCCTTGTGGGATAACTATGCAAAACAATTCCTCGAGTATGTCTCAACTAACAAAAACAGTGACGACCCTGTGATAATTCTCTTACAACTCGCAAGGTTTAACATCTGGAAGAGTAAGTATTTAAACTTGCATTTGAGTTTACTGCTATTATCTTTTCCTTTCTGTTTATCTGTTTTCTATCTTAAGTATACGTTTTAAGTTTATAGGGTCTGATGCAGGGTGTTCTTATTATATATGTTTTCCTCTAATTATTTAATTTATGATTATATTCATAGAGAAACCACAAGTCTCCAATTGCATGTATGGAGCAAAGCTTTATATCAATGAAAACATGAGGCCTATACTTGAATTCAAGGAGAGGTATTCGTAATTTTCAAATTTATAAATATTTGCTTACATATAATAAACTATATATGCATGTATATAAATTTGAGTTTCCTTAATAATAATGTACACCTGTTTCACAACTTCAGTTTAAAAGGAAAACGTTTTGGAATGGATTCCTCTAAACAATATCCAAAACTTTTAAGCAAAGTGATACTAATCAAGCCTCAAGATTCTTATTTGAAGTTTCCTTTGAAGGGCATTGTTGAGTTGCTTCGTATAACAGAGGTAATAACCCCATAAACAACATTTACTTATTTTATTAAAAATTTTCCCTATTCACATTAATAATCTATCCATTCATATGTTACAGCCTACTACATGTGTTGTTGTTGGGAAGATAACAAGCATCATAACTGACCAAGGTTGGAACTACTTAGCATGTTGTAAATGCAATAAGAAGGTAGTTAAGTTGGAAAAAAGTGATGAAGATAAGGACATAAAAGTTTACTATAAATATGAACAATGTACAGTTGTTCTTGACGTCTACTGAAGGTAAAAAATATCTCCTTTTTTTAGTATACTTTGTGAAAAAATATACTCTAAAATCCCAAAACTAACTTACATTTGATATGCAGAATAAGATTGCAAGTGATAGTTAAAGACAAAACTGGAAGTGGTTCATTGTGGCTATTTGAGAATGTTGTGACCAGCTTGGTTAATCGGTCTGCCTCATACTTGATAAGCAAGATTAAACCGGTAATAAATCCTATCACATGAAATTACACCGATTTCTTACATATTCTACATGTCTAAGAGGATACCTGCATTTTATTGTTTACATTATTATGTGTATTTTTGATGATGTTAGTTATTTACAAATTTGGGTATATATGAAGTTACTTAGATATGATGTTTTTGATGATTAAACGTCATGCACTGCACTTATTTATCCGATTAATGTTGTTGGTGTAAAGAAATAGTTTTATTATTCAGGGAAAGAATTAATTTTCTAAAGTAATCATACAATAACGGATTCTCTTGTAGGGCGATACCCATCATATATACCCAAATGAATTTAACTCTATTCTCGACAAAAGGTATGTGTTGAAAGTTGAGATCAGCAAATTCAACGTGAAAAACAAGTACAAAATATTCACGGTCTTTAATCTTTCAAATGATGCGGATGTCATAAACTCTGTTTTGGACCAGCCTGGAACCAAAGAGGTACCATCTATATTCACCCTTAACATAAGAAACCTAGCTCTAAATATATTTAATGTATTAACTGATCATAACGAAATTACTTGGTTATATATATAACTCCACAGAATGCAATAAACTTGGATGATGAGAGCGACCAGGATGAAGTTGGAAATTTGAAAGACCCAAAAATCGAGGAAAGTCCCAATGCTCTGACCAAAAAGAGGGAAAACGACGACCAAGAGAATGAAGATGCCAAGTATAAGATCCCAAAAATTGAGAAAGACTGATGTCATCAGATATTCGAGCTTTCTAGCAACATATCTCTATCAATAATGTTTCTTTCATTAGTTTCTCTTTATTATTAGTCATCTTATTTTATAGTACTTATTTTGTAGTTCTGCAATGGCTACTAAGCCATCTTTAGTCGCAGATTGAATGTTTTTTTTAATCCTTTGTTGGGACACCATCTATGAATAATGCTTTCTATTACCCCTGTAGTCTTGCCCATGTTGCCATTTAACACAAGTTGATTTACTTGTCCATTTATCGTGTATCATCTGCTCTCTGCCTAGATACTTAATTTTATTTGGTTATAAGCTAATTGCTCCAACATGCAGTCCCAACATGTTCAGGCATTAGTTTGAGAATAATATAACTCCTCATTGTTGTTAACTTAGACTGATATGATTTTATGGGCCAACCGAATGACCTGCAACCAAAAATACATAATCCCGGATCAACGCATTAACTATTGGCCTTCTTAAATCAATGTATTAGAATGGTTATCAGAGAAGAAAACCACATTAATAATTCGAAAAAAAGTAACGGAAAAGAAACTTTGAAGGTAAGGCCTGCCACTTTTATCACATGAATGGCATTACTAAATTTTGGTCAGATTGACATTTACTTCAAAACTTTAAACTCAAACTACACAACAAAGGCTCTTCACTCTATCTCCACTATAAATGACGCAAAAATAAGGCAAACGACGATTCAAGTTAAAATCATGTGTTACCTCTGTTTTCATCCATCATACAACAGAATAAACTGGAAATAGTTTCATACGTATATGTGACACATAATCAATATATAAAACAACAAACTAATTACAATACAATCAAATAAGTCTATTAACAGATCACGACCCTGTAACATTGTACCCAACTGAGCACCTACAGACCGTGTATGGAGACTTCACAATTAAACCTCGCCCATGTCGGCCATTTACACAACCTCATTGACCTGCTCATCTCTTCACCCATAATTTTGGACATTTTAAGCAGCGTCATCTACACACAAATTTGTGTATTTCTCCGACTATAAAGGCAAACAACCTGGCAGAATCCATCCTATATGCATCATACCTGTCTCTTGCAATGCCTCACTCCCTTGAAACTAAAACATGAGGACTGGTCATAGTGTCAATCTGACTCTAACATGGTCTGGGCTGACATTAATGCTAACAACCATTACAAATTCCTTAACCATCATGGTTTTTATTTCAATCAACAATATTCAATGATCTCAATATCAATTTTAAAATTTAAGTCAGCCTTTCTTTTAGTTAGACTCATAAATTCATAACTATATGGATCAAATTATTAACTTTACATTCTATATTAGATTACACTTAGTATTTAAGAATTATAATAATATATTATTATCTTTCGAGAGGAATTTATGCAATAATGAATATTGTATTCTTGTGAATATATATTCATAATAAGGAAACTTAAAAATTACTACAACCGTAAATAAAAACAAATTTAAGTGATCCTAGATGGTTTACAACTACCTATTGTAGTAACAGTAGGATACAAAGTTGATGTTACATGATCTATAAATAGAGGTACATGTCAGGCAAAATCAAATACAACTTGAGCAATAGAGAAGTATTATTCGATCAACAACTTTATACTTTCTTTTACTTTTTCGACAATTGTGTGTGACTTGCAACTTTTCAAAGAGCTGCAACAACTTTGTTTTTAGAAATTGCATAGGCTTTTCTCACAATGAAGTTTCAGGATAAACAACCACCCAGAAAAAGAAAAAGAAACATACACATCGCAGAAGCCATGGAAACCGACCCAGGTAACTCTTCGTCATTATATGAAGTCCCAATCAGTTACCAAGCATCAAACGAAATCCCAGGTATTCGTATTCTTATCTAAACTGAATTATACAACTTCTGTTCGTTAGTATACTACAAAATCTTTACTTTATTACATGTTTACAATATAGGATACAATAGACGTGGCCAGTCACATAAGAACCTCCCACCACAAAATCAAAATAAACGTCATCATAATGACAAAATCGCATGCGGAAAACATAATGAGAGTGCTCTGTCAAACAAGACAGGTGAGGTTATTCTACTTATTTGTACACACATACTTATATAGAAACCACCATTATTAAAAATTTGAAAAATTTAATACCAGGATACAACTACATCGACGAGTCAAATCTCCATGATGTAGAATTAGCAACATCATTCGAATACGAAAAAGGGATAAAGTCTTTATATGACAGCAGTGTTGGTATATCGACAGGTACACATTATAAATATATTCTTATTAGATAAAAACATATTTTGCTAACCTTCACATGCTAAATTAACAGCTTACATTGACATGGGAGACCCGATTTATATTTGTAACTCATGTCAAGCAATGCTATGGTACGGAGAGGCAATAAAAGGCAACTCGGACTTGAAAAAAAAATCATACTCATTGTGTTGTTTGAGGGGACAAGTCCAACTACCCAAACTGAAAGAACCCCCCATTTTGTTATCAAAACTGTTCCAAGGTAAAGACCCACAAAGTAAAGATTTCACCGAACATATAAGGCAGTACAATATGATGTTTAGCTTCAGGTCAATGGGTGGAAAAATTGATAACACATACAACAAAGGAGGAGGCCCATACAGTTTCAGAATGCATGGGCAAAACTATCATTCTATAGGAAGTTTGTTACCAGAAACAGGACAAGCCCCGAAGTTTTCTCAGCTCTATATTTTCGACACCGATAATGAAGTATCCCACAGATTCTCCGCATACAGGTTAGTTTACAAAAACATAAAGTTAATCATTCAGTGTATTCCGTTCCTTCTATAAACATCCTAAACAAATTTTCATATGTTTAACATAATCGACATGTTATGTACGTAACAGCTTGGGAAAGAAAGGCTCAATAACTGACCCACATTCAATACCGTTTTGGGACGTAATCAACTCAAGGAAATGTTAGACGTTACCAATCCTTTAGTCAAGCAATTTCGAATGGCAAGAGATCGATTAACCATAAACGGAGACGAAAATGTCAAGCTCATACTGCGCGGCCGCAGGGGCAAGGACGGTAGGACACACAATCTTCCTACTGCAAACGAAGTCGCAGCATTGATAATCGGCGACATAAACGGATCTCGTGATAAAAGAGACATAATTTTAGAAACCAAATTAGGAACCTTAAAAAGAATCAATGAGCTACATCCATCATACCTGGCACTCCGTTATTATTTCCCTATGCCGAAGACGGATACAGGGTCGACATACCACTACGGGGCGTAGAAGACATAGATGACCAGGTAATACAACACCAACTTCATTAAAATATCAACTTATTTCTATCAATCTGATTGCTATTGATCCTTAAAAACACGTTATTCATCTCCTAGGGCGGACAAGGCTTTCTATGAGAGCTTTCTTTGCATATAGGATACAACAGCGCCAAAATGAAGTTTCTTTGATTTTAATGGCCAGAAAGTTGTTCCAGCAATTCATGGTTGACACCTATACCATGGTTGAAAACGACCGGTTGTACTACATAAAATGCAATCAAAAGGTGCTACGAGTTACTACTGAGGAAAATCTGTCTAAAGCGGCTCAATCAGGGGAAAAAGACGCGTCGAAAATGGGGACCCGGATAATATTGCCTTCTTCTTTCACAGGAGGCGCAAGGTACATGCAACAAAATTACATGGACGCTATGACACTTTGCAAGACTCTTGGATATCCAGATTTATTCATAACATTTACATGCAACCCAAAATGGCCCGAAATTTGTAGATTCTTAGAAATACACGGTCTTAAATCGGAAGACAGACCGGACATACTCACAAGAATGTTCAAGCTCAAGCTTGATCACTTGATCAAGAACCTCAAGGATGACCACGTACTCGGGAAAGTGAAAGGAGGTACTGCTTCTATAACTATTTTAGTCTCTTTATAAACTAATATATATATATATATATATATATATACACATAATTAAACGATTGTAATGCTTTTACATGTTGGTCAGTTGTGTACACCGTGGAATTCCAAAAACGTGGTCTGCCTCATGCCCATATATGTCTATTCTTCGAAGAATGCGACAAATTAAGAACCCTAGAAGACATCGATCGTGTTATATCGACTGAAATTCCAGATAAAGAAGTGGACAGTGAGTTGCATCATCTTGTGTGTGAATTTATGATGCACGGGCCATGCGGTAAGGACAACCCAAGCTGCGCCTGTATGAAAGACAAAAAGTGCTCAAAAAACTTTCCAAGGGCATATACAGAAACAACCCGCATAGACATCAAAGGATATCCCGTGTATAGGAGAAGAAAGACCGGCGTGACATATGAAAAAAGCAGGTAAATCTCTTTTAGTGTATATTCAATTTGTATGCCCATCCATTTTCAATTGTTAATTTGGTAGTCGGAATACACTTCTACATACAATAGCTTTTTGGATCAGCCAATTAGTAGGCCAACATGTCATTATTCTAGGTGGTTATAATACATCAACCTTTCCAAAAATATAGAAGCCCATATGTTAGTACATAATGAATATTTTAAATCACGACTTTAAGCTTAATGGTCTTTTTTAAAAGAAAACAAATGCTGAGCCGTTTTGGTTTCTTTGTACCAGAATGATATATATAATTCTATGCTGATAGTAATGCAAATGCTTATCTACATCGTTCCTTTTCTTGATAAACCAGGTATGTCGTAGGTTACAATCCGATACTTATCAAGCAATATAGAGGACACATGAATGTCGAATGGTGTAACCAACTCGGAGCTATCAAGTATCTGTTTAAATATATCAACAAGGGTCCAGACAGAATAACAGTCGGCTTTCCAAAGAAAACCCAAAATGCCAACAAGGAAAACCAACCAACAGATGAAGACGAGGTCGCAGGTTACTATGATTGTCGTTACATATCTGCATGTGAAGCAGCCTGGAGATTATTTGGTTTTGAAATACACTATCAGACACCGCCTGTTCAGAGATTATCCTTCCACATTAAAGACCGTAAACCAATACTCTTTGATCAGCATGACACGGTTGCTGATGTGGTTACAAAGCATACGGTGAAAGAGTCGCAATTTCTAAAATGGATGGAACGAAACAAGACGGACAAAGACGCGAGATCTATGACATATCCGGAATTCCCCACCAAATATACTTGGAACATAAAAGACAGAGAATGGACAAAAAGGACAAACCCATCAAAATCAGCAATTGGGAGGATCAACTATGTATCTCCAAAACATGGGGAAACATACTATCTCAGAATTTTTCTCAACAAAATTAAGGGACCTACATGTTATGATGACCTGAAAACTGTACATGGAAAAAAGTACAAAACGTACAAAGAAACTTGCTATGCACTGGGTCTTTTGGATGGTGATGAGGAGTACATACAATCAATTAAAGAAACCGGTTCTTGGGCTACAGGTTCTTTTTGTCGATCCTTATTTGTCATGCTCATTACATCAGACAGTTTGTTTAGGCCTGAATATGTTTGGGAACAAACATACAACAACCTAACTGATGATATACTTCACACACGTAGAAAAGAGCTTAACGAGCCAGGTATTACACTTTATCTTTTTATATTAATAAAGAAAAATCACATACCAAAATCTATTGTATTAGTTTATAAAGCCATAATCTTCTTATTGTTAAACGTATGTACAGATTTGGAATTGGACCCAGAAGCTATTAAACACATAGCATTGGCAAAAATCGAGAAGATGCTACTCGCAAGTGGGATGAGCTTAAAAGACATACCCAACATGCCCTGCCCAGATTTCAGATACATCGAGGTGGCATGCAACATGCTCATTCAAGATGAACTCGGTTATGACAAGGAGAAACTGGAAATGGAACATCAAGGATTACATGCAAGCCTCACAGCGGAACAATTAAAGGTATACGACACCGTCATGGATGTGGTTGCCCAAGACGACGGGGGCGTTTTCTTCCTATATGGATACGGAGGCACGGGAAAAACATTTGTTTGGAAGACATTATCATCGGTTATCCGACGCAAAGGAAGCATAGTCTTAAATGTCGCGTCAAGTGGGATAGCTGCATTGCTGCTAACAGGAGGAAGAACGACCCATTCGAGATTTGCAATCCCACTTAACCCAACCGAAGACTCCTTCTGCAATATCAGCGCAGACAGCCCTCTGGCAGACTTAATACGAGAGGCTAGATTGATCATTTGGGACGAGGCACCCATGATGCATAAGCATTGTTTCGAGGCCTTAGATCGAACAATGAGAGATATAATCCAGGGACCAAATTCACACAAACCTTTCGGGGGTAAAGTCATAGTTTTCGGGGGAGACTTCCGACAGATCCTTCCGGTCATTCCAGGGGGAAATAGAGAGGAAATTGTCAATGCTTCGCTTAACCATTCATCTTTATGGGATCATTGCAAGGTCCTCACATTGACACAGAATATGCATTTGCAGAGCGGGACAAACGCCCAGGAGAAAGAGGAAATTAAAAAATTTGCATAGTGGATATTGACAGTCGGTGAAGGGACGGCAGGAGGCAACAATGACGGGTCTACAGAAATTGAGCTCCCGGAAGAGGTGCTGATTAAATCCGAAAAAAATCATGTCAAATCTATTGTGTCAGCAATTTTTCCTTCGATTGCAGAACACCATAATGACAAGGGATATTTTGAAGACAAGGCAATTTTGGTACCGACAAATGAAGAGGTCGATACGATCAACGAATACGTACTATCGAAGATAAATGGCGACGAGCGTATTTACTTCAGCTCAAACAGTGTTTGTCAGTCAGAGTTCATTGACGAGTTCCAACAATCTTTGTACGCACCGGAAATACTGAATGGGTTCAAAATATCAGGGATACCCAATCACAAATTGGTACTAAAGGAAGGTGTGCCTGTGATGTTACTTCGCAATATAGACCAGTCTAACGGGTTATGCAATGGGACGAGATTGAGGGTAACAAGATTAGGAAAGAATGTGATTGAAGCGGAAGTGATATCCGGCAACAACATTGGATACAAAACTTACATCCCCAGAATGAAGCTAATACCGTCAGATAAAAGAATACCGTTCAGGTTTAATAGAAGACAATTCCCGTTGGTCGTTTCTTTCGCAATGACAATCAACAAAATTCAAGGCCAATCTTTATCGACCGTTGGTCTGTATCTACAACGTCCAGTTTTCACACACGGACAGTTGTATGTTGCAATCTCTCGGGTTAAGTCGAAAAAGGGACTCAAGGTGCTGATATGCGACAAAGATGGGAAGACAACAAACACTACAACGAATGTCGTCTACAAAGAAGTGTTGCAAAAGATGAAGGAAGATATGTGATTTTTTAAACAATTAGATTTAGCATTAAGAATTTTCATTTGAGTATCTCAATTTATTTAAGACTACTTTTACATTTAAACCTATAAGTATCTTTGTCTTGCATATATTATTTCTTATATTAATAATTTAATAAACTCGTGTATTTGACACGGGTCTAAAATCTAGTTATGTACTATTTTCCCTTTAATTAAGTTTTTTATCCGTGTAGGTTTTATTTAATAAAATATTATAGAGGCATAATATTTAATAGATTCCCAAAAAAGTGTGTTATAAATAATTGTGGAATGGATGTTTATACCATTTTAATCTTGAAACGATAGTCTTTTATTCCGATTAGTTGATTGTATATTGGAGGCAACTCCAACTATAAACAAAACATCTTTCTATGATTAGACTAAAACATCTGTCTATGATTAGACTAACATATATTCTCTATTTTGTTTTTTTTTTTTTTTTTCATCGAAAAGTTAGTTGGTATTTGATATTAAAAAATATTTTATTACAGACTATGAGATGCAAATCATAAGCCGTTATAAATGATTTAAGAAAAAAATCACAAACTTATCACTCTAAATAATTGAATAAAGACTTGTGGTGAAATAATGAATGCAACTACTAGTTTAGCTAAACTACAGAGGTCATTTTTCTTGATTTGATGTATTATTTTGTTTTAAAGTTTTATAACAACTATATATATTTTTAGATACAATTAAGCCTATATATCACTCAAAATGGAATAAATCATTAGTAATTAAATTTTCTTTCTTCTTCATTTTCTTTTTACCTTTTTTTATTTTTTTTTAAGTGGCAACATATTTGTTGTACTTGACTTGACGTGGAAAGTTGAACAAATACTAGCCTCCAAACTTCCCTATAAATAGCTTTACTTTTCCTTTTACAAATACACACATCCTCGTCTATTGCCTTATATTCATCAAAAACCATCTTCCACTTTTTTGCTTATCAAATTCTTGAATGGAAAACATTGAAGAAGTGAACAATAACTATTGGGACCTCATCCATCAAACTGAAGATGTAAGGCAAGTGTTTTTACAATAATAATATTTCAATAATTTTTTAATTAATATTCATTTATCTTAAATTTATCAAATTTGATGTAACTTTGGTGGTCATATATATATACAGTTGGGGTGGACTGGATGAAGCTTTATCCGGCTACTACGACTCGAGCTCGCCCGATGGAACTCAGTCGTCGTCGGCTGCCTCCAAAAACATCCTGGCCGAAAGGAATAGGAGGAAGAACCTCAATGATAGACTCTTTGCTCTTAGAGCAGTGGTCCCTAATATTAGTAAGGTGTGTGACCCTCCATATATATATGATTGATCATATATTATTTCCATATTTTACATATCACCATTTC
Organism: Erigeron canadensis; assembly: GCF_010389155.1. Classification (NCBI taxonomy): domain Eukaryota; kingdom Viridiplantae; phylum Streptophyta; class Magnoliopsida; order Asterales; family Asteraceae; genus Erigeron; species Erigeron canadensis. The sequence goes on from NC_057763.1 coordinate 5,050,224, forward strand.
TTTTAATAGTCATTTCCCTATACTTGATTATGTTCTTTGTTAAAGCATTTCAAATTCAATATTTGTTTCACAACATTCGGAATTCTTAGTTGCTATAGAATTTTGCCACTTTTCTTTAATAATAATCATTTGATTAATTTATAGTAAAGGTGATGATAATAAATTAATAATCTAGAATAATTTTCTTTCATAAACAGTTTTACATTATGCAATAACATGTTTGCATTTATTGTATATGACCAAAAATTTTTAGTAATTATCATCTCCTCTTAATTAATACTAATCTTGATTGATAAGTCTTGTGAAATTCACTTTTGAAAAAAAAAAATTAATAATAATAATATATAACGCGCCCCTTTTTTTTTCTCTACGAATTGAAGATGGATAAGGCATCAATAATCAAAGATGCGATCGATTACATTCACATGTTGCACGAGCAAGAGCGAACAATTCAAGCAGAAATAATGGAACTCGAGTCTCGAAAGTTAGAGCCCGAGTATCATGACTACTTCAGTCAACACATGTCGAATGAAAGATCTAAGAAGAAAAAACTTGAACAAGCATATGATCCAAGTGGATCGAGGTCGTATCCCATTGAAGTCATAGAAGTAAGTCATACCTTTTATATATATATTTTTTATGTTTTAACTTTTTGTCCAAATATCACTTTTATATATATATATATATATATATATATATATATATATATATATATAACTAGAGGAATACCCGCGCGTTCGACACCTCTGGAAAAAAAGGCGGTTAAATGTGGGGTATCATGAACAAAAAACAATGGGCTGTAATGAATAGAAATACACGTGATGCGGCTAATATTTTAATCGAATATAGAAATTAAACTGAGATCTTGTCTTCTACATTAACTAATCCTTATCAAACAAGTGTTATAAAGATTAAAATAAAACTAAAAAAAAACTACTTTCAATCTACATGACTACATAGTGAACAACCTGCAAACATCAACATACCACAATATCCATTACCTAAACGCATAAACATCTTTATTCCAAAAAATGAATGATAGATACGTAAATGCATAAGATTTTTCCAAGGGTATTTTAGGAAGTTCATGAATAAAGTGTTTGGGAAAGTGTAAATTATAAGGGTAAAATAGAAAATTTAAAGGTAGGTGTTTAATTTGGGAGGAGATTAGTTTGTTTATATAGGGAGTATATATATTGGTATGCTAGCTATTATATTTTTTATATAAATTTTTTTGGGTGGCTTATCTATCGATCACTTTATAAAAAAAAAATATTATAACTTTGACAGCTAAGTGTGTCATATGTGGAAGAGAAAATAGTGTTGGTGAGCTTAAAATGCAACAAAAGAAGAGACACAATTGCAAAGCTATGTGAGGTGTTTGAATCTTTGAAGGTCAAGATTATGACTGCCACCATATGTGCTTTTCCTGAAAGGCTCCTCAACACTCTCTTTATTCGGGTAACTTTTTTATCCTTATATCACTTACATTATTATTACTCGTATATTATACAACACGTTCAAAATAATTGATGTACAAATAATATCTATCATTATCTAATACGACAAAACATGTTTCTTAAAAAGTTGAATAACATAGTACTTAACTTAGTAACTCTTGACAGTACACCTGAAGTTCTTATAATACATACACTTTAATACTATACGGGAAGTTTTATAATAATTAAAGGTTACCATTCTTATGTGTTTTGCTAAAGACGGTGATATAACTTTCAGGTGGGTTAATTTTTATATAAAAACAAATTATTGTGTTTTGTTAAAAGACAATTATTTGAATTATGATGATTATGAAAGACTATTTTTTCCATTATTATTATACTAGATTTTAGACCCGTATCCAACACTGGATACGAAATTTACGATTTATCAATATTAGATCTTCATACATTTAAGTCATAAAAGCTTTTACTTTTGAAGATATACGGCTTTAAGTGTTATACTTTGCAAGTTGTAATACAATAATCATAGGTTCTCAATGTCGTTATTAGCCGAGACATATTGATGGAATTGTTTGCCGTAGTCATTCGACAAGGCACATGCTATAATAATTACTCTATTATAGAATATTTTGAAACCAATTGTACTCATAATGTGATATTATTATGAAAGATAATTAAGATTTAAAAAATAAACATACCTGTGATCTTGTACTTAACATTCAAGTATATGATCATGATGCGGGCCCTATAACACGCATATGTTTATTTTTAATCACATGTCCTATGATAGTTAGATAACAATTGGAATTGTTTTTATATTATTTGATAACAATTAGGATTCTTGATTTGAGTGGCAACTATAACTTTAAACATTAATACACAATTTGGATTTAGTATTCAAGTAACCCTTTGTTGTAAATCTTGTTTTGTTATGTAATCGTCCCATAGTCTGTGATTCCTATTGTGTTTAGGATAATGATGTTGTATATCGTCATATGTTATTATGTTTTGGATATGTATCTAGATTTCAAATGTGTTTATATTAAATATTAAACTAAATATTAATATTTATAATTTATAAAAATCTAATATAATATTTGTCAATAAGTCATTAGGTTTTGAAATATTTTTTTGTATGATATGTCAAAAAGAATTTAATTTATTAAATGATTGTAAGTTTTAAAAAGATATCTCAAGTTGATGGCTAAAAATAAATATAAATTAAGTATTTAAGGCTAAAAAGTGTAAATTATTGGTGAACAACAGAAAAGTGTAAATTAATAAGACTTTTTCTACAAATTAATATAAATACTAATATAATAATATATCTGGATAATGATTATTAGGATTTTTAAGTTGGAGTTAATCTAAATTATGGAAGACTAATTTTTTCCTTTATTATTATTATATATATAAGAAAGATGATGTCATTATATCATAATTATCTAATATTATTATTATTATATATCTTTTGATTAATGGTTCCTATACAAAACTTTTGTTTTGTCTACATAAAAGCGTTTAAATCATATAATTTGTATTGTATAGTTGTCTAATGCATAATAACAAAATAATTTAGGAAACACTTCCCGGCCCGTCGATCTCTTTCGTTTTACTTACTAAATAATAATCATTGCAAGAGAAAGTGTTATTTAATGACTATGGACGATTAATATATGATAAACAAAATCATATAAAAATTAAAAATTTAAAGTTGTTCCAAAAGTCCAGGGAGAAAAGGGATCAAGAAGAGTTGTCCTCACTCTAAAGATATAAGAGTAATTAATTACAAATTAGATACGGGATAAGATTTATCATTATGTTATGTTAATATTATTAAAAGAATCCGTATATATAAAATGTTTAGGAACTTTCTAGCTAGTCATACTCGATCACAAGGCAAATTTGGCTAATAATTACTAGTTCAATATATTTTTAAAAAAACGAAAAATAACCAATCTATTATCAAGTCTCAATGTCTCATCAACCAATATTTCAACTATGATAAGCTTAATTACATTACATACGTATGCCATTCGAAAAATAATACTTTAATAACATACATAAACAATCATTCGTCTAATTTAATTAGTAAACGGTTTAACATTGACACTTTCAAATTTGATGTAATTTGTATATCAAATTGTTAAACAGAAAATCATATAAATGGAGAAGGATTAATTATGTCTCGACTCAACCAATATTTTCATGGTCGTTCGTAATCAAAAATTTTAATTGATGTTTCAAATATCAAACAATTAATGTATATCTTGAAAGGCAGATTTTAAGTTGGAATTCCCTTAGACTTATATGCAGAGTTTTCAATTAAGAGTTTTTCTACCTTTAAGTAGAAATAAAACTGTATACATTTTATTTTTTCTATACCTTATGAAATATAAAGTTGAGTAACTGTTGATTATATAAAACACCTATAATCCACAATCATGGCATGCCTATCAAGAGTTCGGTGTGTAAATTACCATTTTTTATATATATCTATTTAGCTAGAAAGATAGATTATTTTTATAACACAAATTTCGTTATTAATATTTTGACAAGATGTCAAAAGTAATACGAGTATATATTACTATATTAGACCAGGTAAGTCGAACTAATATACCATAGGTAATTAAAATTAAGCTGTAGTGAACGATAATATGTTCATAGTTATTTTTAGTGGATATATATATATATATATATATATATATATATATATATATATATCAAGTTAAAGTTTATAACTTATTGATATAAGGCACACCAAATCATTTTCTTTGAATATCTAATATAAAAAAGCAAATACAGTCAGTCTTATTTGTCTTTTCATATCTTAATTTAAATAATCATTCCCTTCATCGAGAAACATAGTGTGAGGAATGTGCTTTAATTTAAAACAGTAAAGATCATTATATTAATCGAAGAAAATAAGCTATAGATATGGAAAAATAATACAATATATCAAGTGGCAATAAGTGCTAGTAGGGTTATGTTTTTTTGTTTGTTTGTTTTTTTAGAGGGGTGGGGCCTAAATTGTTGTTTAAGGTAATGTGTGACTTATAGAGTTATAGTAACTTACTTGTCTGCATATTTCTATTCAAAAAAATGTTTTCAATAATATATAAGACAAAACTAAAAATAAAGGTAAAAAAATAACATCACAAGTGACAACTTATAGTTACGTAATATATTTGTTAATTTATATTTCTCTCGATAGTCATATCTTGAGGTATCCTATGACACATCAATGTCATATATCTTAATTATTGCTATTTAATATGTAACCGTACTTATAAAAAGATATATGAGGTGTGTGTTTGTTTAAATTTTTGGAAATATATATATATATATATATATATATATATATAACGCTCTCGTAATAGCATTCTTAAAATAAGAACGATGAGAAGATTTAAAAACATCATTTTGATGCATTAAAAGTCCGTAAAACTAACATAGTGTATAATTAATTATCATTATTTAAGTGTTTATCAACACATTGATCCGTCAAAATCGAAAAAATCACGTTTTTTGTTGGATGCATTATTTTGATGAATATGCATCCAAGATGGATGCACAAAACAAAAAACATGATTTTCACGATTTTGACGGACCAACGTGTTGTTAAACACTTAAATAATGATAATTAATTATATATTATGTTAGTTTTATAGACTTTTAATGCATCAAAATATAGTTTTTAAATGTTTTCACCGTTTTCTTAATTTAAAACTTTTCTTATTTGATTGTATATATATATAAATTGAACCAATACATACATATATACGAGTGAGAGTTTCAAAATGTAAATATGTAATGATCTATACATAAATATTTATGTTGTATAATTAACTATATATGTAATTGTTTTTAATTAACTTTTAAATTCTAGTTATTGGGTATATCTGATTAATAAAAATTTGCCAATTGACAACTTTGTATAGAACGTGACAGCTTATATGATTGCTACATATAACGAATACATCCAATAACCATGATTTCAAAGTTCATTATATACAATAAATATCGAAATAATTCATTACAGGGCATAAACGTTCATGTATAGGTATAGTTTATTATATTATGAGATGCTACATCCTATGTGTAGAAGAGCTTATGTTTTTAGATTATAAGATTATGGGTTGAAAAATGCATTTTGACAAAATCATCGTAACTTAGCTTCACTGAAGAAATGCTTTCAACCCAAGATAAAAAGCTATAAAATGTATGACAAAATAAATTGAACTTATATCTATAGTCTCTTTCTGATGATGGAGTAATTAATTAGTCTGCTTTATATGAATATATTTCTATGATGATGTACAAATCAGTCACTTTCATATTTGTAATGAAAAAATTATGATCATAATATTCCTATTTTTTTTTTTTTTATTATAGTAACATTACATTTGTTAATTAAAAAGTGACTTATTAAAAGTGGAGACCATAGTTGACGTTGAATTTATTGAAAGCTTTTCGAGAAAATGATCCATATTAGGAGCTTTGTTTAATGGTTTAACTATATACGAGCATTGTACCCGCGCGTTGCGGCGGCTAGAAGGTGATGATAATATAAAAGGAGGTTGTGGTGGAGAAGGAGGGCAACGACGGGGGGTGATAGAAGGTTGACAGTGTGTAATGATGAGAGAGAATGAGAGAAATGAGTGATTATAAGGGTTTTATGTTTAAGTAGGGGTATTTTGGGAAGAAAAAAATACTGAAATTTAAGAAATTCAATACTCTTTATAAGAGAGTATAGATATAGTTAACAATTTCATTTCATTTCTCTACTATGATGATCACTTACATATAAAATTATTGTATCTTAGATTTTGTGTCATAGGTCTAAATACTACATGATTTTTTCTTTGATATCCTTTATAGTAATAAATCATACACACTGACTTTATACACTGTAATTTTCATAATCGTTTGTTAACAAGTTTAGCATGATTTTGAGGTTCTTAATCCCATTTGTACAAATAATTGTAACAAGTTTTCGGCTTGTAGTACCCGCCTTCATTGCAAGTCAAGTCATGGTTAATTTAGGACTCTTACCAAAAAGAAAAAATGTTTTTTTAACAAAACATGTTGCGCAACTATTTCGCGAATGTATGATCTAAGATACACCATTGTCTAGACTCGGACTCTCAAATACGTATGTGGTATGTTAGCTTTGAATAAACAAGGTTTGTTACACAAAGTAATTTTTTAGCCTCACACAAGTATATATATTTTTAGTGTATTTTTTTTCTTATTGTTTTGTTATAACAAGCTAATTTGTGTAACAGGCTGATAAAGAAGAGATCGATATATTGAAGATACAAATTGAGACAGCCATATCAGCCTTAAATGACCCTCACAGTCCAATGAGCATGTAGTTAATTTATAGCTATGATCAATTATTTCATCGAATTCACCTTTTTTTTCCTTCTTTCTTCTACTTTTTTTTTTCTTTGAATAGTTAGGGAGTTGTAATTATAAAGAGATATTTTGTATGACATAATATACTACATTTTGATTTTTATAATAGTTCAAAAGATTATGATTTGTTTGAAGATAACATCAGTGATCCCTATAGATTTGTCTTATTATAATAGACCCCTCTAATTCTTTTCCAAGCAAAACTATATGCATTTTCCTCATATAACTGTAAGATGGCCATCCTTTATTTATTAAAGCCATTCTTTCACAACCGATTCAGTAATAGCACCATAGCTAGCTTCTCCTTTTCACATATTTTTGTATCTCTTTCTATCTATGCATACATAGCTAAAGACTTCTCAGTCCGACTAGTTCAGAGACCTTGGAAGTTGGAAGGCTCTCTCAACCTTTCGACTAAAAACCATTCAACTGGAAATACATTCGTTTTAACAATCCTAATGCAAATATTCTAGCTTAAATGTTTTTATATACAAAGCGTCAATTATTATACTTAGTGACATTTCGACTAGAAACTGAAGATTCTGTAAGATAATTAAGATTTAAGGACATGGATACACATTGTCTTACATACTACATACTGGCCATTAAACATAATATTAGTCTTTGAGCAATTCCATGGCCCGTTCCCTAAAACTCACTTTCTTCTTCTTTGAAGGTCCCGGATTAGGATCTGATGTCGGGGCTGGGGTTTCACTTTTGGGAACTGGAGGATCCAAAATCACACTTTCGTTGGTCTTTGGTTCCAGGCTCGGGATCATGTCTAGTAACATGGCCTGAGCTGGGTCAACCATGACTTCCAGTTTATCACTTTCTTTATTAGTTGCATTATCGCCCCTATTGTCACCATATTCTGATGTGAATTGTGCATAAGGAGACACGTACGTGTCAAGTTTTAGTGGTTCTGTATCTTCAACAACGGGGTCCTACATTTCATGTAGCTTTTCTTGATCAACTTCCACATGGATTTCATCTAAAGAAACCTCATCTTCTTCAGATGCATATTCATCTAACTTCACGGCCATGTTGCCAGAACGTGCCCGAGTTCTTCGAGGCTGGTTGAGACCTGTCTTTCCACTAGAAATTGTTTTTGCTTTAGTTGGCCTACCTCTTCTCTTTCTGCCATCTCTAACTAAAGGTGGTACTTCTAAAATTTCTGTCTTTTTCTTCTTATCTTCTTTCTTCAAGCTAGAGAAGGTTTCCGCCTCCAGTGGCTTCTCACTGTTATAAAGTCAGTTTCTAAGCTACATCAATTAAAGGGTGTATGGACTTATTAACATTTGAAACTAATTATTTGATTAGAGTGAATTTGCGATAATCAGTTTTTTTTTATAGCTTTTCCTTACAAACTGCAATCTTAATAATAAGAGCCTAAGAGTAGAGCAAACATTTACTCCATGATCTTACCTTAATTTGAGAGAATTCTAATCTCATTTCTCAGAAAATCGTGTTTTCTTAAGGGAAAAATCCATAAAAAGGTAACCTTTTTACTCAAAATTCCTAATAAGGGGAACCTATATAACTTTCATATATTAAAAGGATTCCATTTACATAAATTTCTCAATAAAGGTAATGTCATTAGTTTTCGTCGTTAGTCATTCGTTAAGTTTCAAGTCACCATGCCAGTCATTTAAAAAGCTTATCTGGATATTTGACTGGAACATGGAAATGTATATATACATGTTTATATCTATACACCCAACAAAAACACAGGAAGAACAGAAACAAAAACGGAAATCAGAAAGGAATAAAAGAAACATACACAATAACCCAATCTAACCTTAATCTAACTAAACACAATAAACACAAAATCACCTTTGAAGTCAGAAAGAAACAGAATCGCCGATTCAGATCTGAACAGGAAGAAAAGGGGTTGCTTGACCGGCGTTGACCAGATCTGAACACGAATTCCAGGGAGTTTTCAATAATATATGAAATGGACATGTTGCCAGACACGATCTAAGGGAGATGTACATAAGGATTTAGAGTTTGAATCATGTTTAGATCCATTAAATTTTTCAGTCTTTTAAGTTTCACATCGAAAAACTCTTTACACCTTTTTTCTGGCAACATGTTATTCCGACGAGTTCTTATGTTATTCCGGCCGCCGTGTGGTTATGTTGAAAATAAGCTTTTTATGGAGCAAAATAGGCATACCAATTACTCGTCATATCCACCTAGAAACGTAAATGCTGCTGCAAATAACATAGTGGGTATTAGTGAGGCGACCACCATTAATTCAGCAGCTCTTTCTTTCATCCTCCATTCTTTGGAAATGTATGTATTAAGTCAACATATATAATTTTGATTAAGTCAACATATATAATTTTGATTTAATTTTGTGTATTGGTGGATATATGTATTTTCTTTTTCTTTTTATAATGTATAATCTGTTTTAGTCAATGCCACGTAAGCAAAGTCGATGATGTGGCATGGGTGACATGACACTTAACGGATGCCTGACGTAAAAAACTAACGATGTTCCCCTTATTAGGAAATTTATGAAAATTGGATCCTTTAAATAGACGAAAACAAAATAGGTTCTCCTTTTTTGAAATTTTAGGTAAATAGGTTACCTAAAATTTTGTATTTTCCCTTTTCTTAAAGGAAATGCCTTTAGCGGCCATTTGATATATTAACTTCCTAAGAATCATTCTTTATCATGCTCAGCTATTTGATTATTACAACTTAAGACCAACATGGCTGTGGATTAATGGCTTGCCAAAATGAAGATGAAACCACGGACTGAAATAAATAAATAAATACATGGAAATTCCAGTTTTATTACAGGTGATATAGTATTCTGATAACTTAAAATAGAACACCAAACGTGATCGCTTCTAGAAGAGATGTCCATACATGATACATCTCTTGAGTCTTCTTTTTTCCCCTCTAATTAATCATTAACCATGTAGGAAGTTACTATTCTGACGAAAACATTCAACTATAAATTAAACTATAGATGCATATTATTTGGATGGCCATTCTAAACACAAACCATAGATGCACATTATTTGTAGGGCACGATATACTTCGGTATTATCACCAACTATTTATTATGATATATTACGAGTAACATCTTTAAAACTCCCAACCATCTCCAAGATTGCTTAGTTGTAAGGCTGAGTCATTTAGTATACAGTCTATACACGAAGGAAAGTTCAGACTTACTCAGATGAAGTTGATTCTGTTGAACCAATGGGCCTCAAACTGTAATCTTCCTCTTGTAGCATTTGGTTCTTCTCGAAACAGTCTTCTAGCCACTGACAGTTGACCAGATGTAACTTTTTGTTCCTTAAAAGACGCCTCTCCGATGATGAGAAACTGTCACAGCAAATATTAAAATTACACTCACAAGTCTTTTTTAGAACGGAGAACAACTCCAGTAAAATGTCTGATCAAATGGCCTGATGTTGATTACCTTTTCAATATAGTATCAAAATCCACATTTAACCCTGGCAAAGACATGACCACCATATGAGTAGCAGTAGAAATATGATTGCTGACTTTACCGCCATTAAAGGAAACTTCAAGTTTCATCCTTCTCATTGAAAGTTCAAGGAAAGCTTCCCAATCTGATCTCCTACAACTCAAACCCATGGTTGATTATCTATATAAAATTTACAAATATATCCAAGAAAAAGAAAGTTGAGAAAGTTTAACAAAGAATTTACAGATAGTTTGCTGGAACATAGAAATACATGCAGCATCCACTGAAGCGTGACCACTTGTCCAGAGGACAGTACTTTTTATGATAGTCAATGGTTTTAGAATCCTCAGATCTATTGATGTTATTCAAAAGCTGGAAACAAAACCACAATGTTTAGTCTATTAATTTTGTACCATTAAAAAGAATGGTGACTGACTGATTATCCGAACTTTACAATTACCTGTTCCAAATCTTTGATGTCAATATCCATATAATAAGCATCTGAAAATTCATCAATATCTTCTTGTAATTTCTTCTTTGAAGACTCGGAAAGAACGAGAAAATACCTATATTACCCATATCTGCAGATGAGACACTTCAATGTATACCAGAAAACTCAAAAAAGATAGTAATGGGTACTGCAATAATTACTTTGGCTGTAAGGGGATAAGTTTCTTTTAACAACAACAATCAAGAAGCCACGAGTAATGGATGACATCACCATGACGCTTTGCAGCTTGAAACTTGATCCCTCTACTTTCTGCAGCAATACAATGAGTAACTGCATTGTTCAAATTCATTGAAAAATTACCACCATTTTCAGCCACCATTTTGTGCAATGAATCCAAGGTATGCGTCAAAGGTACATTCGCAAAGTCTAAAATGTTTCAGGAATTCCAAATATATGGTAAAGATAAATAATGACAGATATACTGAACAAATTTGATAGAAGGATACAAAACATCATATTTGATAATACTTTTGTCTCTCCTTTAACTTGAGAAACATCAGTATTGAGCAGATGAGAGGGAACTGACGAACCACTCTTTTTATTTGCAGTCCTTGCTGATTTTGCTCGTTTTGGTTTATTTTCTTGCTGATTTTCCCCCCATTGTGTTGTATGATTGCTAGAATGCACCAATTCTACAAAAGCTGCAAGAATGAACATCCATACTCAAAACATCTATAGTGAAAAGTCAAATTAAGATGTAAAATCAATAACAATTTACTACCTTACAATCAACATCAAGGCATTCATGCCACGGTTTATCATCCCTTGAGGTAAAAAAGGGGAGTAAAGAAGTAGATGGTGACATATCGCGGTGCTGCAGGCTCAAAGACCACTTGATCTTCTTTTGTGGTATCCTAAATAAACGACGGTAAGCTTTGCGGCCACCATACATTTCAATTCTGATGGTAACAACATCATAACCTCACAACGAAGATAGAAATTGCCGAATAGGTCAATTTATGTTAGCACAAATCATCTTCAAATCAACACTCAAATGTGTCCCTCAATCTTGCTTCCAAATTTGTCACTGCTATCAAATTGAAGTGGACAAAAATCGAACAAATCAAAGAGCTATGAATTTGATTTGCAAATATCTGAACTTCATGAACTAGCCATAACCAACAGGGTAGATCGATCAATGAACTGGAACATAGATCAACCAGCAGCGAGTGTATCTTCTTAAGCAATCAGACCAAATGTATATTGATCAGATTATAAACCAAAACATCCCGTTAAATATCCTGAAAAAGGAACAAACATATAGATTAACTTTTACTCAACTGATTGATAATGATCAATAAGCCAAGTTCCCGCACTCTACCAGACAATTAAAATAGACCAAACAAACTGATTACCCTTTGACAAAGAAGACAACGAAGTGGTTGCAGATTCTCGATTGATTACGTTTGATTTCTGCTAAGAAACTGATTTCAACATGTTAGAGCAGAACTGTTCACCCACAAAAAAAATCACCACCACTAGCAGAGAGGTGTTAGTCAAGAAGTAACAGGATTGTTATAGAGATGCCCGTCTATATCAGGAAGAAATCCTCGCTCCATCATTTCCTCTCTAACAATATCATAGGTTATACGATTAGGTACCAAACCTTTCTCCAACATCTTGTTAAGAAATTCATTAGCTATTTCCAGCTTACCTTTCGCACAAAAGGCCTTAATCAACACATTATACGTCACGACATTGGGCCGCCTCCCATCCCTTTCCATTCTTGTCATCACATTCAAAGCGGCCTTGAGGTTTCCTTCCCTACGATAACCATCCATCAAAGTATTATATGTTAACTGAGTCGGAATCAAACCAACCCGCGACATCTCGTTAAGAAGCTTTAGCGCCTCTCTTGACTCCCCATTTTTGCAAAGTGCACCAATCCGTATATTATATGTTACAACATCTGCTTTCAAATCTCTATCCTTCATAACCTCCACAACCTTATTCGCAGCCTCCATATCTCCAACTCGACTATATCCAGCAATCAATGAATTAAAAGTTGAAACTTTGGGACTTATATCATCCTCTAACATTGACTTATACACTTTAGCCGCTTTTTCCAAATTTCCATTTTGAAAATAAGCATTAATCAATGTATTAAATGTATACACATTAGGAACTAACCCTTGCTTAGCAATATCATCAAACACCTCTTTACATTCCTTCACGAGTTGCTTCTTTGAAAACCCGTTCATCAAAGCATTAAAAGTAACAAGACTCGGCTCCACGCCCAACTCAACCATTTGAGCCCACAGCGCAAGACCTTCATCAACCTTCCTCAAACCACAAAACCCGTTAATCAAAGAATTATACGTGACAACATTAGGTTTCAACCCCTTATCTTGCATTTCCTTAAACAACTTCATACCGGCAACAAGGTTTCCATCCTTACAATACCCATCTATAACACAATTATACGTTACCTCATTTGGAAACACCTTCTTTTCCACCATTTCCTTCATAAGAGCGTCTACTTTATACATTTTCCCATCCCTGCCCTTCTTACAATACCCATCAATAAGCGTATTATACGTCACCACCGACGGCGAAACACCCCTAACCCGCATATCCTCAAAAACATCCGTTGCTTTACGCAACCTCCCAGCTTTACACAACCCATTAATCACCATATTAAACGTGGCCCGATTAACCCCAACCCGTCTCTTCCCCATCTCTCTATACACAAATTCAACACGCCCAAACATCTCTTCTTTCACTAAACAATCAATCAAACGATTACACCCCAACACAGACAACTTCAACCCGTAATCACCCGCCCTATCAAAAACCTCGAACCCCATCTCGGGTTTTCCATTTTTCAAAAACCCCAACATTAAAATTTCCACAATTATCGAATTCACACACACATTTCCCTCACAAACCACACCCAACATCCGCAATATCGAGTTACAAGAATGTTTCGAATCAATAACAGCATTTCTAACAAAACAACATCTATCATCTAACAATGATCTGATTTTACTATACTTATTAGCATTTGCCAACAAATAAAACAATCTAAGATAATGTTCAAGTGAATGAGATACCTTAGACTCCCTTTGGGACCATTTGAAGTACGATAAAACCACGTCGGCCGGAGCATTCGATTCGAAAAGATGTTGGAGAAATAGGTTAGGGGGAATTGTTGTTGAATGAAGGGATTTGAGGGCATTCCAATGTTGATTTTTTATAAGATCAAGATAAGTTTGTGTGTCTTTTTGTAATGGAACAGGGGATAATATTGTTGTTTGGGAATTTGAGGAATAAAAATAATAATAATAAGATGATGATGATGTGGTTGTGATTATGGAACATGGGATTCGTGTGTGAAATCGAAAACGATGAAGACAGATCATGTTACAAAGTGGTTTGGATTTAGACCAACTTTAACGCAGCATGTATTGGCGGCGTATTCAAGCCAAAAATCCGGCGTGGAGGATTAAGGACGTCGGCGTGGAGGGTTAAAGACGAAGATAGATTGAAAACTCAAAAGTCAAAGCATTGAAACTTTTAGAGAGCGTTTGGTAAAAAATGTTTTGTAGTTTTACATTTTTAATTTTTTAAAAAATAAGCGTTTGGTTGTAAAAAATATTTTGTAGTTTTTTATTTTTAATTTTTTAGAAAATAAAATGTGTTTTCATTTTCTATAAAACAAATCAAAATTTTAAAAACGCGTTGTAATTAGAAAACTAAAAAACATGTTAGAGAAGTGAGAGGAAGGAAAAAATGAAATAGAAAATAAAAATGAAAAACAAAATAAAGATGTTTTCTAAGTTTTCTATGAAAAAATAGAAATCAATGTTTTTTGTTTTCTTGGAAAACATTCTTTGATAACTATTATTAGAACGCGTTTTCTGTTTTTCATGTTTTCTTGAAAAACAAAAATGAGAAACAATGAGTGTTTTCCGCAACCAAACACCCCTTTAATACCAATATACGGTAGTTAATATCAAGTTTGATTTTAAACCTCCAACTATTAACATATCTATAATGCTCTATTGTATATGTTAGTTTGAAAAGAGTTTTTAAATCCTATTTTTTAGTTAATATATGGTTTTTAAGTTAATACACGCATTTTTATTTTTTTTAAATATTAATAGTATTGATGAGGTGACATTAATAAACTGGGACTTCAGTGTTGGGGTTAATGGCAAAAATGTTTCAATGTGATGAGTCAATGTATTACTGATTGACATCAATAAACTGGGTTTTAGTGTGGTGGATTAAAGATGTTCTAAGAGCAACTTTAACGCACAAAGTTTTACCGTTTCCGGCGCGGCGCATTAAGGCCACCAGCGTATTGGTAGGCGTATCCGTCCAGCGTAGTGGCCACCGCGGTAATGATTCTTGGTGTATTGAATTGATTATTGTTTTTGTTTTGTTTTCACCTTTTTCTTTTCTTTCATTTTGCTAAAATGTAGGGTGAAATAAAAATAAATATTGTTTGTTTTTCTATTGATGGTGTTGAAGATTGTAGGTCGGCTGAGTGAAGTGGAAAAAATGAATGATTAGATCTAGGCTTTCTTTATTAGACTAAACGGAGTGGACACCTTTATGGCCGACCCTCGCCCTCCCTCGCCGACCGTCGCCCCCCACACCACCCCCGTCGACCGACAATGTATTCGCCCGACCCACACCTCTCGCCCTTTCTTCCTTTGACCATCACGTTGACCGAGGTGAGTAAATGCCCTACCGGCTAGTTTGACCAAGATTAAAAAAAAAAAAATTCCCCTTGTTTTTAAAAACAAATCCTTTCCATTCCATTTTCCTTTTACTTTCATCTTCTCCTTTTTTCTTCCTTTTTTACTTTCATATACCTTTCTTCTTCTTTTTTTACTTTCATCTTCTTCATATTTAACCAAAAATGTTTCCAAACAACAACTTCAACAACAATCCTTTTACCCTGGGTAATCGTAGTCAACGTCCAAATAACTCAAATCAACAACCCGATATGTTAAACGACCTTAATTTACTCAATAACCCACAACTTTTTCAATTGATTCAACATATGTCTACTAATCAACAAATGAGT
The DNA here is from genome assembly GCF_010389155.1 of Erigeron canadensis. Taxonomy (NCBI): domain Eukaryota; kingdom Viridiplantae; phylum Streptophyta; class Magnoliopsida; order Asterales; family Asteraceae; genus Erigeron; species Erigeron canadensis. Next base: position 5,066,102 of record NC_057763.1, read on the forward strand.
ATGGGTATGGGTATGGGTTCACTTATGGGTATGGGTCCGGGTATGGGTATGAGTGGTTCGAGCCAACATGAAACTTTTGGTGGGTCGTCTAGCCAACAAAACACTCCCGGTTCATTTTTTGATCGTCAAAGGCTAGTTGAGACTCCACCACTAGATTCTCAAGATGATGATGTTGTTCAAGAGACACAACCACCCCCTCAACCATCAAAACCAAGGCGGCATAGGAAAAAAGTGGCCGGCGAAGACGAACCACGACCAAGAAATGTCATACAAACGTGGTTACCGTCGGAAGAAATGAATTTAGCTACGGCTTGGCTATCGGTGACCGAAGACCCAGAATGTGGTATTTTTCTTTTTACGCATACTATTTTTTTTATATAAATATGCCCATTTTTTTAAAAAAACTGTTTCGTTTTTTTTTTTTAAAAAGTTGTTTCGTTTTTTTTTTTTTTTAAAAGTTGTTTCGTTTTTTTTTTATAAATTAAAAAACTGTTTTAGTTTTTTTTTTAAATATATTTCGGATTTTTTTAAAAAGAGAAACAGTTTTTAAATTTTTTTTTAAAAAAACAGCGGACTTTTTTTTAAAAAAAAACACATTTTTATATTAAAAAAAACAGTTTTTTTTTTTAAAAAAAAAAACAGCTGAGTATTTTAATTAAAAAAAACAGTTTTTTTTATTTGAAATATTATTTGAGTTTTGTTTTTTGTTGTAGCAAATTATCAAAAAAAGGGGGTATATTGGTCACGAATAACCGAGGCTTTGGCGACATTAGAAGAAAAGCCGATAGATTACCGTGACCCCGAAGTTGTGAGTGCGAAATTGAGGAAGATACGTCCAATTATTCAAAACTTCAACCAAATCTATACTCGAATCGGTCATGCAAGTGGGGAAAACGATTTAGATCGTGTTAGAAAGGCCAACGAAGAGTATGAAGGAACTTATCGCAAGCCATTTCTGTATTCATCAATTTGGGGCAAAATTCGGTATATATTTTACTTTTTATTAAGTTTAATTATGTTTAATATATATATATATATATATATATATATATATATATGTACATCTCATTTTATTATGTCTAATATATATATGTATGTACATTTCATTTAATTATGTTTTATTATGTCTAATATATATATGTATATATATGTACATTTCATTTTATTATGTTTTATTATGTCTAATATATATATGTACATTTCATTTTATTATGTCTAAATATATGTACATTTCATTTTATTATGTTTAATTATGTCTAATATATATATGTACATATATTACTTTTTATTATGTGTAATTATGTTTTATATATATTTATATAGGTACAGTTCGAAGTTTTATCTCGTGGACAAAAGCGCTGTGAGGACCAATCTCGGTGAACCCACGGCCAAAAGGTCGAAGACTTCATCATCCACTGACCCAGTGGCTAGTCAAGGGTCGGATGCTAGGGTCAACTTTGACCTTAACTCGTTTGAAGAGTTGGGTGATAATGATGATGAGCCGGGGCATCAAGAACGGCCCATTGGTAGGGACGCATCAAAAAAAGCGTCGAGAGGGGAAGCCGGGTTGAGCTCGGGAGGCAAGGGGAAAGGAAATGGTAAGTATATGGAGACGTTTGAAGTAATTGCGAAAAAGTTGGATAAGTTGTTTGATATGAGCTTGAAGAAAATTGAGTTGAAGGAAAAGAAAGTTAAGATCATAGAAGAAGACCGCGATTGGAAGTTGTTGGGTACCGACTATTCCCACCTTGAAGAGCCCGAGCGAAGCATCATGGAACGCAAAAAACAAGCGCTTCGTGAAAAATATTTGTCTTGATTAGTTTTTATATTTAATAACTTTGTTATTTTTATGAACTATTTTATTTTTCCAACTTTGTTATTTTAAGAACTTTGTTATTTTTATGATTAACTAGTAGTAATTTTAATTATGTTTAATAAATTTGTTTATGTTTAAAATATATATGTATCTCCTTTTTATTATAACAAACTTTGTTATTTTTATGATTAACTAGTAGTAATTTTAATTATGTTTAATAAATTTGTTTATGTTTAAAATATATATGTATCTCCTTTTTATTATAACAAACTTTACAAAAAAATCAAAAATAAAATTAAATCAATTATTACCATATGGCACATGGCACAAGTCGCCCACTCCTTAAAAACCCACCCATTTCCACCTTTTTTGAGGGGCAACTCTTTTTACCCCACATGCCACATGGCACAAGTCGCCCCCTCCTTCCCCTGACACCACTCCTCTTAGTCTTAGTGACTTATTTATGGCTAGCATATGAAATGTCAAATTTACCCTTGTTTGGAATGATACGAGTATATTAGTTTGCAAAAAAAAAACACAATTAAACCTTAATCGTTAATGTAGTACTGTATAAGTTTGTTATCATTAGTAATAAAAATTTTAAATAATATATGCTATAATAATATGTTTTTAATTTAATATAATGTGTTTTTTAAATTGATATAAATGATGATGTGTCACTAATAAATTGGAATTAGTAAAAGTTATTTAGTGTAGTGAGTTAGTGTATTGGTGATGTGGCATTAATACATTAAATGTCAGTGTGGTGGGTTAAAGATGATCTAAAGGTTTTAGCTTTTATTTAAGAAAATAGCGACGAGCTCTGGTAATCGTGCACCACGTCTTCACTTGGCTGTTCTTCGGAATCTTTTCTTTGATTTATTTTTTTATTTTTAAGTTGGGTAAGATTTTAATTTGATTAATTTAATTTTTTTATACTCTATAATCTACCCTTATAAATATAATAAGTAAGATTCAAACTCTGATAAAATACCTTAAAGTTAATGATTTTACCAATTGGTCACCAACGTTATTCACTATATATGCCTTTTAAGAGTTTAAGTTGGATATAATATAAAACAACTGAGATTGAAAGTGGTTTAATCTACTTTTTCTAATACATTTTATTGTGTAATAATTATATTTTTACAATTAGTTATCTAATAAAGTAATTTTCACCTTTAATGTATTGTAATGTATTAAAATAAATTTTTGAGTGTTTTAATATTGGTCTTACTTTAAAGATGTTATCATTTAGAACTCACCTTTACTCTATATTTATATTTATTTATATATCTATATCTACATATAAAAAGAATAGCACCTTTTATTTATGTAAAATGTTAAAAATACTCTCTGCAATATGACTATAATAACACTCACTCTTCTTCTAAATCATCTCTTCTTTATTAACTAGTTTAATTACTGTATCTTCACTAATATACCTAAAATATCTTTAATGAAATAAATTTCACCAACAGTTATTCAAATCTTAAAATAAAACCCACTTAACGGAAACTTTGACGAAATTACAACTAATATACCCAATTACCACCACCACCGGTCCAATTAACCACCCAACACAACGACCGCTGTCGGGCCAAAAACCGCCGCCGTTTCAATCAACCACTCAGCAATGCACCGCAACCTCCATCTTCCTTTTTTTTTCGCCGCATATATATAATCGATCGGGGTTTTTCATTTCTATTTGTTTTGCTTCAACATTCTTGATTAAAACTCAAATATAACTTCAAGAATCAAAGATTTGGATGCATTTTTACATATGAGTTTTGAACCAGAACCCAGGTAGTACCTAGAAAGCGAGTTTGAAGTTATGGTTATGAAAAAAATAAGAAATAATGTGGTTTGATTTGACTGCTAATAGGTAGATCCATTTTTGTTTGTATAGTTTGTGGGTGTGTGTTTTGGGGATTTGTCTTGTAAGTTTGTATTGTTGGGTTGATTGTAGATTTTTGGAATATAAATTTATATTGATATTTTCTTAATGATGATCGATAAAGACCAGATTTTAGTTGTTTATGATTTCAGAGAAGGGCTTCTTGTTGATGATGAAGAACCTAAAGTTGTTGAAAATATATATATACAAGATGAATATATATATATAAATATATAGTCCCTGTGGTTTGTGTTCATTAAAACTGGACGATATTACCCTCGCATGGCAAGCACGTGAGCGGCTTAACGGCTAAAAAGGGACGGACGTTTGTAGGAGGGACGACTGACAATGAAAAAGAAAAGTCCAGGGACATCTAGTGATAAAAAAAATACAGGGATGAAAATGCGAATCGAGCAAATCATAGGGACGATTTGTGATAATTTCTCTAATAATAATAATAATGATGATGATAATAATAATAATAATAATAATAATAATAATAATAATAATATAATAATAATATAATAATAATAATAATAATAATAATAATAATAATAATAATAAAAAGAACTATCATGGTAGCCAAACATCATTAATATATATTAAAACAAAAACCCTTAATTCTAAATTTGAAAAATATGGATCATTGATTGAATTTGATAACTTATTTTCCACCATTATATTAATTGAATTTGATAACTTTTGGTCCTTCAACTTTTATATAAATGTGTTTACCACTCAATAACTTTGTTAACTACATCTTTTTTAAAATAGTACTCTGAATTTCTTAATGTTAGTAACTTATAACTATAAAAATTATATACGACACTATAATATATTTTCATGTATATAAAGTTTTTTTTGTATATTTCTATTTCTAATGTCGTGTAAATGATATAAGTTTTGATAAAATTTTCATTTAAAACTGATTGACAAACTGAATATGGTATTTAGATTTTGATAAATATTATATGATAAATTTACTACATGTTTATTTATTTGTCGATAATCTGTACCATTTGTTTCACTAAGTTTCTTTTGTTAAAAATTTTAGTTGTATTATTTTTAAAATTTTTATTCATAATAAAGCATTACAACTATGATATTATTACGAGAAATTTTAATTACATTTTCCTTTCATTATTAAACTTTTATTTTCAATGACACCACAACTTTTTTCAAATACTTTTATACTACATGGTTTTTAGATGTGATTTTTAAATCCATTTGAATTAAAATAACACATTTGGTACTCTTACTATGAGTAAAAAATAAGCTTAAACGTAGTGTTAATAAAGATATCTATTTAATATTTCACAACTAATATAATGATGAACTACACTTATTAGAATATATATGCTCCATGTATATATTTTAGTTTATGGTTGAAAAAATTATTTGTTAGCATTTTAACTTGAAAATAAACATGATATTATAATTGTGGTTCAAAAATCTGTAAATATTTATTTAGATGTTAATCATTTTCATATATTAAAAGTTTTTTAATATAAAAAATATGGAGTAATATATAATCTCACGTATTACGCAGGGAATAAGCTAGTGTTCCCATAAAAGACACCCAATTAATGTTCAAAAATGAAACAACGAAGATAAAAAACAACGAAGACTTGTAACATGTAAGTATGAACACGTGTATTATTGCTCCAGCCGTAATTCGAACGAGGTTTATTCTATTCATAACCCACATCCCCACATGCTTTCATGGAATCACTATACTTTCCATACATTCGAAGTATATATTTTGTCACAACAATATTTATATGATTAAGGCCTATTTTTTAAATTTATTTTATGGACTTAATAATAAAAAACTTAATATATTTAATTAAATTTTATGTTTTTTTTATTTAATAAATAATCAATTAATTATTTTTTACTTGATATACACAAACATCATTTAATATATTCAACATTTACTAACTAAAAATTAAACGGACCCTAAAACTAGTTGCCTAATATAAGTAACCATTAAGAAAATTAAACCCATTTTATTTTATATTACATAATAAAACACATATACACACATATATATAAATATAGACCATGTAATCTGAGATAAATCGTATTGATAATGACCTCTTAACCAGTTTTTTCACTGATTCATTTCATAATTTGGAAGTTTCTTATGTCTTATTTCGGAATCAAATATTCCTTGATTTCCAAATAAATCCTTTATTTCATTTTTAAGAAGAAAAGATGGTCCATTATATTGCAGAATAGATCTTACCTTAGTTAATTGCTTGGGTTTGTGATAATTTAAAAAATACATATTTTTGTGACAAGTAAGATAAATAAAAAAAAATATGTGATTTTCGCTTACTATTACTAAGATTATCAAATATCTTTTTTATAGTCATAAGCGAAATAAAGTCAATTTTATTTTGTTTTGTTTTCTTAATCCTTTCTTGATCTTGATTTCTTTTATTATTGTCAATGTGTTTCTGAACAATTTTTTTTTTATTCCATAAAAAGGTATAGAGTGGTTAGTGCATATTAATGATACATAGAAAGATATCAATGTATATTTTTACAATGCAAAATTGAATTAATAATTCAATATTTTTTCTTTTTAATAGTTTCCAATATTTAGATATATAATTTTTAAGTTCCATTGAAGGGGCTGAGCAAGAACTTCATCTTGAAGTGGCAAATTTAAAACATTAGTCTTACATTTTATATGAATTTTTTATTTATTTGTTTGTTTTTTCTTTTTCTAGAAGTAAAATTACAAATGAATTTTTAAAATAAATAAAAATTATCCATACTGCATCCATATATATACCTGAAAAAAGGGAACCCAGTGAGAATACGATGGAAGCCTAAAATTTTAAGCGAGTGATCGACATTGAAGTCTTTTTTAGTTAATTTGGACATATTAAATGTTAACTACCATCTATATATGGAGTACAATTTAAATGTTAAAAGGTGTTGAATCAAAAAGTATCATGCCACATGGCATTTAGTTACTATTTTTTATTTAAATTAATATTGAAAACTTTACAAAGTATCATTTTAAAAAAAAGTAATGGAGAAACTATAAGCCTAGTAACATAATTAGATACCCACCAACAAATATCATTTTCCTAGTCACCAATAAAAGAAATAGTCACTAATTTGTGATGAATTATTAGTCCCAACTATCACTAGATGGGTGCTGAAGAAACCTCTATGTCGATGGTGAGTGAACTTTGCAACACGATCAATTAATCTGGATGTGACCAGTTTAGTTTGATCGTGTACCAGGTTAACTGGAATTAAGTATTAAAGTGACAGAATATTTAATACATGCAATAATATAAATGACGAGTATATAAACTGGTGAGACAATATGTAATTTTCAAGTGTATTTTATTTATTACTTGTTTAAATAAAATACAAGGTTGTTGCAGAACCAAGATAATACAAGAATGTAAATATCCTAACAACCCATGAATTACAATTGATCTAAACTTGGAAATTCTCCTAAACAATCGAAACACTTAGAGTTGTGAAATGTTTCTTTTTGCGATTGAGAGAATATTGCACAAGTTCACCAATATTGCAGAATATATGTATTTGCAAAGTTATTGAAACAGCTTGTGCAAGGACCTCTATTTATAGTCGAAGATTGAGCATGGGGATCTCAACTTCGATGTACAAATATGGTTGACAGCACACAAAAGTATTGTTTAAATAATCCTTTGTGTGTGTTAAATAAAGTAAGACAAAAGGTTACTTTATTCAACCACTCTACATCTTTGTATCCATATCCAAAGACAATATCATTGTCCGGTTAAAAGGATGTAGAGTAAAAAGGTCCTCCTCGTAATCAGTGTAAAGCTTTGTAAGAGCATTTACACTGGAGGATTCTCCAGTTGATTGATCTGGTAGATTGTCAACTGGGCTTCGCTGCCATTGCCAATCTCTATTTTCCATTTGTTGTCTTTGACTTCAACTGGAAGGTCTTCAGATTCTAGTCGTCTGATCTCAACTGGAGGAAGTCATCAGTTGCTAAACCTGTACAATGCAACTGGACTTCTAATATTTCGGACAATTCCTCATGCTCTCCAGATGTCACTGGAGAGCTCCAGTTTAGTTAAAACTGGACCTAACATGAATCTATAACGATAAAAAATGACCACCAAAATTTGATCACCAAATAATATCGACCAACTTTAACATGTCGGTGTTGGAATTATGTACGATTTTTCATTCATTAATGTGAGTTCCCTACACAAAATGTTAATCGAATATAACAAGATAGTACAAGTATATAACAAGTATATCAAGTAATCCCACTGACAAATAATTCTGATCTAGATAATAACTAGTTTAGAATTACGATCCAGATATAAATATGAACACAAAGTAAATACGAGAAAAAGTGCTTGAAACTATATAAATACTATGTATAATCAAGTATTATGGCAATGAGTCGAGGTGTATTTTTCAATGTATTTTATTTATTTCATATAAACAAAATACAAAGGTTGTTGTGGAACAAAGATAATCACACTTGTGAAAGTATCTAAACAACGTTGAAATACAAATGATCTAATCAACAAGGAAATACTCGTAAGTTTACTTAGAGTATATCTCACAAGTTGCAATGCCAAAGTTCCAAGCATTTTGCAAGTTGTGAGAAGTCTTGTATTTATAGACCAAGATGTCTTGATGACATGGCAAATGGTGGTACAAATACAGTTGGGTGCATTTATGGATTTGTAGGACAAATCCATAACATGTTTGTTTACAGTAAAGTATGTAAGTCTCTATGACGTGACTTGACATACTTTATTCCCAACCTTTTACTTAAACTAGCACAATACCAGGTATAATGTTATTAACCGGATAAAGGCCGTAAAAGTACTGCAAAAAGACTTCCCCGTAATCAGTGAAAAAGTGTTGTAAATACTTTTTCACTGAGCGGCTTCAGATCTTCAATCAGGTAGAATCTTCCCAGAGCTCTGCTTCTCAGAAGATTCTCTTCTTCAGTCTTCGACTTCAGAATGAATGTCTTCAGGTGTGTTGATCTTGATCTGAGGTGAAGCTTCAGAGAACTAATTCTGAGAGGGTCCTCAGAATTTCTATACAAGTATCTTTTCTGAACTTAAGATATTTCTGAACAAATTATACTTGGTCGATTTTCGACCTAACAATTAATTTTTGTTCCATTTCGTTTTATTTAATAAAGTTTTAACAAATGATATTAATAATTAGAGTTAAGAATCTGGTAGTGTATGTAACTTGTCCTTTTTTTTTCTATTGTATGTGAACATTAAAATTCCTGAACGTTTGGTGTAAGTATACCTGGTAAATTGAATCAATCGTGTAATTACCGGTTGGATCAAAATTTTAGCCGGTCAAGTGCCACGCTGGTTCTATGTCACCTACATATTAACCAAAACTTTATATAACCCTAATATTTTCCCCCATTTTTTATTCATCCTCCCGCCCCCCATCTCTTTTCCCTCTCTTTCTTTCCCGCTCTCCTTCCCTCTCTTCTTCTTTTACCATGGCGTCAAGCTCGTCTTCTTCTTCAAGAAATCCAACTCGTTGATATATGCATAGTCATTGTGGAGAAAAGATGCTCGTTTTCACATCGTAGACTGCAAAAAAATCCAGGCAGGCGATTTGTTCGATGCCCTAGGGTGAGTTTCTATAAAATACTTAAGAAATTGAATTATGGTCCACTGAATTAGGGTAAAATTGTTGTTTTATTTCAGGTGAAAAGCCGATATTGTACTACCTTTACTTTTCTTGATGAAGAACTACCGAATCAATACTACAAGGAACTTCTTCGCAATCTTCATTCTCAATCAAAGGAATTTGTTAACCTTAAATCTACTGTGGGAGATGAACAAGATGATTCAAAGGTTCAATTTCTGTTGAAAGCATTGGAAAACTTGACTTTGTCAAAAAAAAAAAGTGAATATGAAAGACAAGGTTTTCTATTTTTTTGTTGGTGTTGCAGCCATGTTCTCCATTGTCATTAGACTAGTACTCATGAACTAAGCATCTTGTGTTGTTTTTTTGTTTCCATTTTGTTGTAATGAAAACAATGCAATGAAAATTGTCTTGGTTATGTCATTTGTGTTTGTTTTATTGTGTATGGATTCTGATGATTTTTTTTCCTATGAATTTTATTTGACTTAAATATACTTGTAAAAATTGGCCATGTATATTAATGTGGACATTATCTACCTAAAAAATGTATATGCTTAATGTAGACATTATATACCTAAAAAATGTGGACATGTATATGCAACCAAGGACTGACATCATAACTTGACTGCCACAGATTTATTCCATACATGATAGTTACAAAATTGTGGCATGGCACAATTAGCAGTCACAAAAGAGATCATAGTTTTCCTGCAGTTAAGTGTCTACCATATCTACATACTACTACAAATTCATACCCTAAAAGACAACAATACAGATACATTTACATAAGTTTTGTTTGACCCATTAATTCCTAATCAACTACTAGCATGTTATCAGGTGCGTCTCCTGGTCCTGGCACATGCTTTCCATTTTTTTTGACAAAATTCTCTGGCTAGGGGTCCTTTGTTTGACTGGTGGAGCCTTCTTCATTAGTGTTGCAGGTTTTTTCTTTGCCTTCTGTAATGTATCTTTATGTCCCTGATATGACTCACTTGTTATTCTTGGTGCAGACACTGTAATCCTTTCTTCAATAGGTTGTGGCCCGGATGGTTGAATCAGTGTTCCTGATGAACCAATGACACCTCCTAGCCATGACATTGTTCTGCCAAAAGCAACTGTGTATCTTCCCTTGCCCTTACCAAATTCATTTCCACCCCTCTTGATACCTAACTTGGCCCAGTGCTTCTTACATTTGCAGAATCTGTAACATATAAATAAATTAGGGTACAACATAAATTATTGTGAGTATAATGAAATAATGCCAAAAAGTTTAAAGTAATAACTTACTAGCTATTGTTGTTGAAGTTGCAAACTTGAAACCTCCTTTTGTAACCCCATACCTCTTTCTAAGACTGATTGGTGGTTGAGTAAAGGAGTTGGTGCTTGCAATTGGTTGAATGGTTGCCTTCAAAATTGTTGGTTCAAATTTTTTTTCCATGTTTTGCCTTGTCAATTGTTGGTTCACCTTTGTTTCCATGTGTTGCCTTGTCAACTGTTGCTTCACCTTTGTTTCCATGTTGTGCCTTCTTAATTAGTTGACTACTAGCTTTACTTGTAGCCTTTGTTGGCTGCCTTGTTGGTGGACTTGATTACCTTGTTGGCTGACTACTTGAAAACCTTGGTGGACTTGACAACCTTAGTGGACTTGAAAACCTTGGTGGCTCATTACTTGGTTCATTTACAAACTTAGGCATATAAACTGCTGGTTGAGTTGCAGGCCTAGGTGGCTGACTTGGTGGTGGTAATGAAGTCCTATGTTTGTCAGGAACTGGTTGACTATGAGATTGTCTCCTGCCAGACAAACTTGCACAAACTTGCTCCCATGAGTTATATCTTACACTGCTTTCTTAACTACCAAAAAAGTTACTTTCCACTTTTTCCCTTTTTGATTCCCAATGTTTGTCACTGACTGGTTCACTCTGCCTTTGATTACTTGGTTCACTATTTTTTTGATTAGGTTGTTGATTCGGTGTTTGAACATGTGGTTGATTATGTGTTTCATCATCAAGTGGTTGATTTGGTGGTTCATTGTGTGTTTCATCATTTGGTTGATTCAGTTGTTCATCAAGTGGTTGCGTCTGAGTTGCAGGCCTTTTCTTTCTAGGTTTTGGCACATAAGGCCTCTCAGTGGCTTCATTCTTACAACCCCTAACATTGTGTCTTTTTTGCCAACACTTTGAACAAGTAATTATGGTTCCATGTTTGGTTACCCTTCTGTTATGGCTTACCCTAGGTTCATGGGCTACTCTTATTCTCTTACCTTTTGGCCTCCCAGGCATGATCCTAGGTTTTGGAGGCAAGGGTACATTATGATTAGGGTTTACTTACCATGTATCCATTCCACCAACAGGATTAAGGTATTGAGTATAAGCATCCATGAACATACCCTTTCTAAACCAACTTGAAATGTGGTCCTCTGGTTCCTCATTTAACCTGAATATGGCATTGACAACATGAACACAAGGAATTCCACTCAATTCCCATAACCTACAGTCATAAGTTCTAGCTTCCACATCTTACCCATATGAATACTTGTAATTCCTCACCTCAAATTTATTAGCCTCAGCATGAATTACCAACCATCCACTCCTTTGATTTTTTTCTCAAGTCCATTTTTTTTTCTAATGGCAGGACACACATCATGTTTCCATTTAAAACTTATATCCCTAATGCTCTCCAGCCTAATCATAAGAATGACCCTTAAAGCTTCTAAGAGTGTTATTATAGGCTTATTCCTAACCTTCAAAAGTACAGAAATCCAACATTCACTAAACCCATTCTCTATTGCTTCACAACCAGTATGCAACTAAAAAAAGGCCATACACCAGGATTTAGGGTTTCTATCCATTAAGTACTTAAAAGCATTAGGGTTAGCTAACTTTACCTCTTTCATGACTTCTTCAAATTGGGAAGGATATGTTGCTTTACATGCCCTCCAGAACAGGTTTCTGAAATGCTCACCACTGTAAATTTTCTTGAAGTTCTCATATATGTGCCTTGCACACTGTCTGTGCTTTGCTCTGGACATCACCTCCTTTACAGCCTCAATCAGACCCTGAAGAAGTAAATAATCAAGTTATATGTATAATATAACAACATAATTAAGAAATAAGTATAAGTAAAACAAGTTATATAATCTACCAAAATTTATAAAATTGTACCTTATGTTGGTCAGACATTAAAGTGAGTTCATCACCTTCTTGACACCCAAGATCATGTTCTAGTAACCTTAAAAATCATATCAAATTATCCTTATTTTCCACTCCTACAATTGCCCAAGCAATGAAATATATTTGATTATTGCCATCACTTCCAACAGCTGTCAGTAACTCACCAGTGCATGTTGTTTTCAAAAAACAACCATCTAATGCTACAATCCTCCTGCATCCCAATTTCCACCCCTGCTTCAGACCATACAAGCATACATAAAATCTGTCTAAGTAAACTTTCCCATCAGGGTTCACAGTGGTGCCAAGCTAAACAGTTGAACCTGGATTTGTCCTTAATAATGCTTCACCATATGGCCTAAGTAGAGCATAATGCTCCTCTAAAGACTTCTCAAATTCAGTCAATGCCCAAGTCTTGGCCCTTTTACACTGTGTATGTGTTACAAAGCACTTGTATTTTTTCATGACTAACTCCTGAATGACACACAATTTAATCTCTGGTTATTTCTTATTCCTATCTGTAAAATGCCTGCCAATCCACTTGTAATTAACCAATGTCCCAAACTTGAAATTCCTAGCACAAGTATGCTCCCCATCCATTGTCCTAATCTGAAAAGTCTTCTCTGTAGCCATCCAAGCTGCAAACAACCTAAACTTACAGTTACCCTTCTTTTGATATCTCATCCCATCCTTGATTTGTTTGCCCTTTTCTTCATCTTTCACCCTTGGTGGTCAATTTCCACACCTTGCAATGATGCTTTTACTGCAACTCCTCTAATACCACAAAGAGTAACCATTTTCAAGGCCATAATATGTCAGACACTCCTTCATTTGCTCAGGGCTTTCATACTTTTCACCAACCTAAATATATATATATATATATATATTATACAATGCACATTAATAAATATATATAAATTCAACAATTACAACTATATAAAATATATAAAGTTATCAACAGAATATAATAAATATATAAAGTTGTTACCTTTGGCATTTTTAATCTCAGTGAGTTGATTTGTCATAAACAAGGAATGGTTCATTATCATTAGGTGGTGGTTGTAGTGGATCTTGAAATTCCTCCCCATCTTTCTTGGTCATTGCTTCAATAAGATCCTTCAAGAATTGATCATGCTCCTCTTGTATAACAGACTTATCATCACCTTGAGCAGGTTGATAGTCGTAAATTTTAGGTAACTAGCTAGGCCTTGGCATTTTTTGCAATTGGTCTACCTTGCCTGACTTGTCTGACTTCATCTTCTCCTTCACTTAAGTGGTCTAAGGAAGCAACTGATTCATCATCATTAGCTACATCCCAATCATCATCATCATCATCATCATCATCACTATCTCCATTTCCTGGATTCCTACTCTATTCACCACTTTCCTCATTGTTTTCACTTTCTTCATTGTTTTCACCATCCTCATTGTTTTCATTCTCAGAATTGTTTTCATTTTCCTCATTGTTTTCATTCTCAACATTGTTTTCATCTTCCTCATGGTTTTCATTCTCAGCATTGTTTTCATCTTCCTCATTGTTTTCATTCTCCTTAGTTTGTTCTTCATTTTCAACCAAGAAGTCCTCATAATTATCCTTATTGTTTCCCTTTTCAGTCTCATGCTCCCCATTCTCATGCTCTTCATTCTCATGGTCATTCAAATCTATCTCCTCTTGTGGTTCATGATTCTTATCATTTTGCACATACTTATCTAGGTTGACAACCACATGCTCACAAAATAGTTGCATAAGGCCATATGTATCAGCTAAGTCAAAAAAGGTTGCTACTTCAGCATTATCTCTTAATTTCATGAATGTACCCATGTCACCTAGTCTTAACTGATAGTACAACCCTTCTATTGGATTTACTACTTCACTCTCAATGTGATGTACTAACCCTTCTAACGTATCAAACTGTCTAAGTTGAAGTACATTTTAAAGACCATGAGAATAACAAAAAAGGTGGAAAAAGAACATACCATCATGATGGACATTTACCGGGAACAAAACAGGTTGTCGCTCTTTCATCTAGAAACACAAACATATAAATAAACATAATTTAAGACACAGACATAGTTAAAAAAAAACATATACTCAGACTAAATAAGTAACGTATTTCAAAAACTTGACATTATTTTTGAAAACCCCCAAAAATTTTATAATCAAAATTAAAAACCCTAATTTTTCGCCCATTTGAAAACCCTCATTTTTTGCGTAATCATAGCTAAAAAACATATATTCAGACTAAATAAGTAATGTATTTCAAAACCCTGACATTATTTTTGACAAAAAAAAAAACCCAATTTTTATAATCAAAATCAAAAACCCTAGTTTTTCGCCCTTTTGAAAACCCTCATTTTTTTGTATAATCATAAATCATAGATAAAAGATTAATGTATATCATACCTTAATATAACAGGAAATCAAGATTTAAACCAAAGATGAAAGATTAATGTAGATGAAAGAGTTTGTTGATTGAACTGAAAAGGGAATCGGGCGGGGGGGGGGGGGTGAATTTAGTGTAAGTGTTAATTTAGTGGGAATCGGGGGTATTTATATGGGGTTGTTTTTTTTAAGCAAAATATTATGTGTTATTTAATTTCCATGTCATCATCAAAAACACGCGCCTCGCTTATTTTGATACGAAATTGCCCCTGAGTTGTCCTGAACTCAGCTCAGATCGAGTCAGCCTGGACTCAGCTTAGGCCATGATGATGTTTCCATCGATGGCATACTTTGGGAAGATGATTGGTGATCCTATCTGCCCCCTAGGATTCACCTTACTTAATTGGGAAGATTAAAATGTTGAGGGAAGTTTGAAGATCAACTCGCAAATCCGTTCAATCTGGGTCAGCTTGGAAGAAGAGTCAGCTTGGGACGCCCAGTCTGGGTCAGCTTGGGCAGAGTCAGCTTGGAGCAGAATCAGCTTGGGATTTTCAAACACTTATCTGTTTTGATGCTTTCAATAATGAGTCATGTGATTAACACGTGTGTGTGGCTGTTCTAGATGGTTCTGAATAAGGATAAGAATTCAGTTTCATGTTTTTGTATTGTTGTGGTGGCACCTGATCGTGGGAGAAGAAGAATACAAGTGGGGACCAGAGAGAGAACCTTCCACTACCCTACAGCTGCAGATTGTGCTCTCCATTCCTATTGGTTGATTAATAACAACCTTGTACTAGTTGTCTAGGGTAGAATATTCCTTGTCTCTTGTATTTCCTCTATAAATAGAGGTTGTCTTTCATTGTAAAAAGGATCAGAGTGTGTTTATGAAAAGTTTGATAGAGCTGAATTCTATTCATTTGAAAATCTTCTTTACCTTTATGGATCTTTGATCTTAGTGGTTTGAAGTGGTCCCTTTATCAGTAATCTTGGTGGCTTTGCCTTTATAGATTATTGTGGTGAGATCTCAAAATCTTCATTACTTTTATCTGTATTTGTGGTGGCTCAGCCTTTATCAAATATAGTGGTGGTTTTGGAGTGTTTCTGGTATTTGATTCTGGTGGTTCAGTCCTTTACGAGTCAAGTATTAGATTCTTATCTACCCTTGTTTATTTGTTCTTGTTTCAGTTTATTTCCACTGTTTCATTGCTGATGTATTACTTGTTCTTATAGTCAGCTTGGGCGTGTTTTGTTATAAATTCAGAAAAATCCTACAAAAATAGTTTTAATTCCGTTGTGCTTGTATTTTATGAGTTGACTCAGTCTGACTCTGAGTATTTCACCTAAATTTCACATCAGGTTGGTTTTTTTTTGAAGCAAAATATTACGTGTTATTTAATTTCCATGTCATCATAAAAAACACGCGCCTCGCTTATTTTGTTACTGGCAAACTTTTAAGCAGGTGAAATTTTACACGATTTATTCAAGTTCGAGACATACTTACATCAAATGTTCAGGAATTTTAAGTTTACATACAATAGAAAAAAAAACAAGTTAAATACACTCCCAGATTCTTAACCCCAATAATTATTATGGAACTAGCCAAATGCTCGCACAGTATGGTGATAAGATGGTGGGGGTGATCGATCATAGGGGGTGATAGGTCATAGGAGGTGATATGTCATAGAGTGTGATAGCCAAATGCCTTAACCGTAGGGGCTCTGCCCTCGGATTTAAAAATTCATCGAAAGTATATCGAATGACATCTCTAATGAAAGAGTATGAAAGTTTAAGAACAACCATATAATTTTTATAATTTATCGATGTAAATTGATTTATGGATGAGAGAGAAAAAAAATGAGTGGTTGAGATTTGATGAAAGAGAGGGAAATGAGTGGTTGAGATTTAAGGGTATTGTAGGTATATTAGGTGATAATATTCATACTAATTGATAAAAGAGATGGGTAATTTGGGTAGATCAAGTTTTTTTTGAAAAAATAAAAATGTATAAATATTTTATAAAAGAGTATTGATATAGATATTGATTAATGAATATATGTTTATATCATTATGATCTTGAATGATTATCGTTCATCTATATTTTTATATATATTCATAGATTACATTCCTTGATAAAAACACATTATTGGGATATACGATTTTATCAAAATAGCTTTAATAACTAAATTAAAATCATCATTATGTTGTTTTTAAAAATATCTTCACTAATCTATTTACATCAATTACCTACACCGATCAATGCTGTCACTACAAACAACAATCACCGCCACCACCAACAATTACCGCTGTTACCACCAAACCAAAAACACTATTGCATTATGTAGGTACCTCACTATTCCAATTAGTAAGTTTTATATTGAAGACACTCTAACCTACAATTAAATATACTTCTATAAGAGATTTTTAATCTAGGTCGTTTTTCCCGGTTTGATTTTTTTTAATTAGTTATATATAGTTTTATAAAAGTTATATATTAAACTTAATCCTTTCTCCTTAGTTATAAAACAAACTTAACCCTTTCTCCTTAGTTAATTAAGATTTTGAAATACCTAAATTATCTTCACAAATTCAACATTTTTTTCATTCATCCATTAAATGTACCCAAAATACCTCTAACAATTTCAACCCACACAAACTTACAGTCAAATCGTAATCTAATTATCTATCTAAATCTATATTATATTTGGATTCAATATTACACAATTCATCAAACCACATTACGTCAATAACTTACACTAGTTGTCTCCGCCAGCACCACCACAAATCTGCGCCGCCGCCACCGTCGCACGACAACATTGGTCACCGCCACCGTCACTACATCGCCACCACCATTGTCACCTCCACCACGGCCGCTACCGCCGCACTCCACCACCACTCGTTACTGCCATTACTGCCATATCACGTGACTACCCTTCTATATATTTAAATACAAGCCTAATTACTCAAAATGTATTACATGGTGGTGTGGGAAACGAGTGTTGATCGGGTTGTTGAAATTGTGCAGCTGACGACGACCCCCCATGGTAGAAATTAGGGGGTTGTGCAGCGGCAAGTGAAGCATAATAAGCTGCCATGAATTGAGCATAATGGGGGTCATTTGGTTGTGGGATGAAGGGTACTTGTGGTGGCTGGTTAGTGTACGATTGATTAAAATCTTTCACGGCGTTGTTTCAGAAGTCGTTGGCTTTTTGGTTGTTGAAGTTCGACATGATTTTCTGCTTAAAATGGTTTTGTATGTGTGAATATATCTGAATAATGCAGGTGTGGTGTGTTCTAGTGCTTATGGAGGTGTATATATAGGCTTTTTCAAAAACTAGCCGTTAAAGGACTAAAAGTGTAAAGTTTTTGAGCTGCAGGTGGTCAAAGAAGACGTTACAGGGACCTGTTTTGCCAACTTTTGAAAGTTCAAAATTTTTGTCTTCTTCCTTAAATGTAGCCGTTGCATTCAAAAAACAAAAATAAATAAAAAATAAAACAAGCGAACCATTCGTCCCTGCAGGAACGAGAGACCCGGACTAGTCCCCCGAACCTACCAGGGACGAGTCCCACCCAACGGTGTGGACTCGTCCGAGGATGTCGAACGAGGCCAATGACGAGTCCATTGGGGACCTTCTTATATCCATCACTTACATTATTAGGGGGAGAGGAGTCATGTAGCTTAATTTCCCATTTCTTCCAAATCCCACCAATCAAATACCTCCAACTCATTTTCCTTTTCAACCCTCCCAACCAACCCTCTCAACCATTTTCAATTGCATTCATCACCTTCTTAACTCTCCCAAATTTTATTTTTTTCTTTTTCATTTAATTTAATCAAACATTTTTTTTCTTTTTTAATAAAAACTTAAATATTTCATTAAAATTAAACTAAACATTACATAAACATAAATTAAAAAGTACATAACAACATAAACCGAAATTTAAATTCTACATGATAATGAAGACAACTAAATCAAACTCGCAACTGATGATGGCTGCATCGCTGGATCGTCAAGGTATGATAAGCCTAAAGCCCATATATGCGCCGTGAGATCATATTGGAGCCGATGATGCACGTTCTCGTCCTGTAACTCCCGGTTTGCTTCCAGGTTATAAACTCTTGGCACCGGTGGATCCATAATATGAACCGGTGATATTGCCCGCCCGTTGTCTTTTATGATCATGTTGTGTAGTATTGTACACGCGGCGACGACTTTTCCGATCTTCTCCTTAGTCCATAGCCGGAGGGGACGATCCAAAATCTTCCATTTTTCCTTGAGAACACCAAACGCCTACTCAACATCCTTTCTTGCAGCATCTTGTAGTCTTTTAAATTTCTTTTCATCTTGTTCCACTAGATGCGGATAAGCTTTAACAAACGCATCCCACCTAGGATAGATTCCATCGGTAAGGTAGTAACCACACCTGTAATTCCGTCTATTTACGCTAAATGAACTATCTGGCACAGATCCATTACGCTCGTTTTGAAACAACGGCGACTAATGCAAAAGGTTGACATCGTTGTTCGATCCAGCAAGACCAAAAAACGAATGCCAAATCCACAAGTCATAGGAAACAACACACTCAATCATAATAGTAGGTACCTTGTGATCACCCCCCGTGTATTGCCCTTTTAAGTGTTTAGGGCACATCCTCCATTCGATGTGTGTACAATCAAGACTACCAAGCATTCCTGGAATGTAGTGTCTTTTTTCATGAGCTTGTGTGATGAGAGCAATGTCATGAGATGTCGGCCTACGTAAGAACTCCTTTTGATATAAACTACTGATGACCGTATCACAAAAGTACTCCATGCTCTCGCGTCCCGTTCTGGCAGCCATACATAAATACTCGTCATACACGTCTGAAGGTTCACCTATAAACAGTTGCTTGATCGCCGATGTGCACTTTTGTAGAGCGGTGCAACTTTTTTTTACCCCGTGCGTCGTACCCCTCTTGAAAGTAACTAAATCTAGCTTCCATATCACCAACAATCTTCAAAACAACCTCTTGCCCATGCGAAAACGATGACGAAAAAATGGTTCGTCAAACTTTGAGTCTTCAACGAAGTAGTCACGCATTAGTATCATGTAAGCTTCTTCTCAGTTTCGATCGATATACCTACGAGTGTCGGAAGAGGTGCCGGTATCTTCAAGCTCGGCGTACACTTGATTAAAAAACTCAAAAGTACCCCCCATAGACGAATCCAATTTTTTTTAGTAATGTGGTGTTTTTTTTGGTGAAAGTGTGAAGATATGTTTTTATTTGGTGAATGTTTTGGTTAAAGTTGAAGTGTATATATAGGTAAAGAGTGGGGGAAATTTTCTATTTCTTTTTTGTTTTTTTATGTTGAAACGGTCAAAAGAGTGGGTTGGACCCCACCTCCACACGCTCCCCTAGCTCCCAACGGTCACATTCTTCTCCAAACCTGGAGGGCTTTTAGCCCGTTCACTTCCATGCTGTTGCCATGCCGCGTTGATGGCGGCGGTGTTCCTTTAGAGGGCTGGGCAAGCCGCTTGCCATGCCATGACCACTCCTCCCCCCTTATACTATACAATACGTTAAAATATTAGTAGTGGATTAAGGGTCAGGCAAGTGAAGCAAGGGCTTTAGACCCCAAATATTTAAAGGCCTCGTATTTTTATAATCATACATAAACTATTAATGAGAATTACAAAAACGTTTCGGAAAATAAGAAACATAAAAATATAAAATTATGTGTTTTATGTGATATGTGAACATGTTTACTTACATAATTATATACATGTATGTATATGCGAATAAACAACAGTGCTATGTTGAAAACATGTTCACTGTTGTAAAATCTTAATCTTAATATATATTATAAGACAGTTGAACTAATAACTTATTAACTAATCAAATCGCTCAATTTCATCAAATTGATTATCGCTTATGTCATCATTTAGATTGACTACAAAATAAAAATTCTAATAATCATTATCCAAATATATTATTATATTAGTATTTATATTAATTTGTTGAAAAAGTCTCATTAATTTACACTTTTTTTTCCATCAATAATTTACACTTTTAACCTTGAATACTCAATTTATTTTTACTTTTAGCCATCAACTTGAGAAAACTTTTTAAAATTTACAATCATTTAATTAACTAAAATTTTTGACATATGAAATATTGTTTACATAAATTTATTTCAAAACCTAATGACTTATTAACAAATATTAGATTAGATTTTTATATATTAGAAATATTAATATTTATTATAAACACAATTTGAACTTTAGATACATATCCCAAACATATTAACAGATTACGATATACATCATTAATATCCTAAACACAATAGAATTACAAAACATAACACGGTTTGCAACAGAAGGTTACTTGAATACTAAATTCAAATAAATATGAACTTCATTCAAGATTCATGATATCTCTTAATAAAAAAGGTACATAAGTTTCTCCTTTTTTATATATTAGTTTTGCGTATTAATATTTAAAGTTACAGTTGTCAATCAAATCAAGAATCCTAATTGTATCAAAGAATATAAAAACAATCATAATTATTATCTAATTATCATAAAACAGATGATTAAAAATAAACCTATACGTGTTATGGGTTCGCATTATGATCAAATACATATACTACAGGATCACAAGTATATTTATATTTTAAATCTTTATTATCTTTCATAATAATATCACATTATGAGTACAACTGGTTTCAAAAAGTTCTATAATAGAAGAATTATTATAGCATGTGTCTTATGGAATGACTACAACAAACAATTTCATCAATATGTTTCGGCTAATAATGACAGTGACAAGCCTATGATTATTGTATAACAACTTGCAAAATATAACATTTGGAACCATATACTTTAAAATTATATGCTTTTATAATATAAATGTATAAAAATCTAATATTAATAATATCGTAAATCCCGTGTCCAGTGTTGGACACGGGTCTAAAATCTAGTTTGTTACATAAAGTATGAATAATTCTATTAACCAAAAAGGCCTCGTAATAAAAATTGGCTTTAG
The DNA here is from genome assembly GCF_010389155.1 of Erigeron canadensis. NCBI lineage: Eukaryota > Viridiplantae > Streptophyta > Magnoliopsida > Asterales > Asteraceae > Erigeron > Erigeron canadensis. The sequence goes on from NC_057763.1 coordinate 5,088,055, forward strand.
ACCCCTCATAATAATATATGTTAAAAAATTATTGATGTGCGAATAGTCACCCTTTCTCTTTATCATTATTTAATAACACAAAATACGTTTCTTAAAAATTAAAATGTAGACTAACATACTTAACTTAGTAACTCTTGACAGTACACCTGAAATGCTCATAATACACTTTTATATATATGGAAATTTTATAATAACTAATTGTTACCATCGTTATGTGTTTATTTGCTAAAGACGGTTATAATTTTCAGGTGGGTTTTCTTTTTAAAGAAACAAATTATTGTGTTTTGTTAAAAGACATTTATTTGAATTATGATCATACAAAGTTATGTTTTTCTTTATATATAAAAGAAAAGAAGATGTCATTACATCATAATTATCTAATAGTTATTATTTCTCTATTGAGTAATGGTTCCTATACAAAACTTTTGTTTTGTTTACGTTAAAACGTCTACATCATATAATTTGTATTGTGTAGCTGTATAACATAACAAAATAATTTATAGATCCACTTCCCCGTCTCTTTCGTTTTACTTGGTATATAATCATAATCAATTATTGCACTTGCAAGAGAAAGTGTTATTTAACGACTATGGAGATTGATATATATATATATTAGGTCTTTTACCCGCACGATGTGCGGCTAATTAAAATGTCATTAATGAACGGAATGTAAGAAAAATAATCTAGATGTGGATTTTTTTTTTAACCACAATCCAGATGTGAATATTGATAATTATTAAAAGTATTTTATGTTAATCTATACAATTATATCATTTGTTGGCCCTTGTATTTTCATATTATGGTTAACAACAAAACCGGTCAACAAAAAGATTAAACAACATGCGCTGAATCTGGACTATACTACATAGGTTATTAAAAAAAGATTATAACATATATTACTGTATTCAATAATAATACATAGCAACAATGAAAGTGGAAAATATGTAGCATGCCTATTTATTCATCAAATGTAATTATATGTACAAAACAAAATACTAAACATGACAACAATTTATTCATATAACATACACATAAATATAATACGTATAAGTAAAAAACCAATAAGATAAATAAGAGAAATTAATTATAGTTTTTGCTTTTAGTTATGCTAAAGAGATGAAGGAAATACCTTATGCAGTGATGGAAAAAATATAATCTCAAACACAATCAAGAAATAAAGTATTTTATCTCCGTCAACCAAGAAACTCATTTATAAAACTCAAGTAACAATTATTATTATCATTATATAATAGACTTTGTTTTGTGCTAGAATACAAACCAATTTCGGTTACTTTATTTTATATGTTCGGCCAAGAGAAGGAAGGACACGAACAACAAAATTGTTTTGTTATATATAATCTAATAATAATAATAATAATATTTTCATATGATTTCTAAATTTTGATATATTTTATATATTTTTGGCAAAAGTTTTATATAATCTAGCTATAATTTCAAATAGTTGAAAGTCCATGCAATTTCAAGCACAAAACTATTCCAAAAATAGTTTTTTTTTTTCGTTTGGAAAACTTTGGTGTAAAAGTAGATTTAGATATAAATATTCTTTTTTTCATGTACGTGATTCTTTATGATTTTTATAATTAATATAGAAGTATGAGATTTGATTTAATATTATGAATATTTTGTATTTTTCATGTACGGGATTTTCTTTTAAAATATAGGAGTATGAGATTTGATTTGTTATTATATTGTTTTTATTTAATATTTTGTATTAAATTTATACAATATTATTAAAAAAAATGAAGATGCCACATTGGATAAATCCTACGTGGCAATGTTTAAACATAGCTTTAGTTTTAAGGAGTGCTTCAAAAAGCTCGATTAACTACTGTTTTATAATGTAGATAGATATATGATAAACAAAATCATAAGAATAAACAATTAAAAGTTGTTCCAAAAGTCCAGGGAGAATAGTTGTCTTAACTCTTAAGATATAAGACTAATTAATTACTAATCAGATACAAGATAAGGTTTATAATTACGTTAATGTTACTAAAAGAATCTACCAATATACTAAAACATGATTGATATTTTTTTAAAACGACATATGGCACATTATATAAATGACACGTGTCACTTTTTATTTTAAGAATTTTAAAATAAATAAATTACTTTAAGTAATATAAATATTATTATATAATAACTACTTCGTAGATTACTATTAGTTGGAATCTGTATCTAATTGAAATTCTAAATTAAACCTATTTGTTGTTCTCCATATCTAATTAAAATTTTAAAGTTTATCTTATATTTATTCTTTGACATTAAACTCAATATTCATTAATGGCAATCTTAGCAATTCGACAACGCTGCCTCAAGAATGTACACCAGAAGCACAATATACCAATACAAAGTTGCTCATATACAACTAAATAATATCTAAGATAATACTATCGTAAAGAAGATAAGTTTTAATTATATTGTTTTAAGTATATTGGCTATGTCAAGTTTTATTGGTTATTGTTATTAGTTAGTTGATGATTATTTATTAGTAGACCGCCTTCCCCACTACCGTCACCGCATTACCCGGGTATTATATAATTTATTGCTACCTTTAGTCAGACATAATGGCTATTAATATATATTTATTATAATAAAAAAGAATATAAAAATAAACAATTATGAGTCGACCGTACAACACACGGGATTAGTACTAGTTAGTATATATAAATGTTTCGGAACTTTCTTGCTAGTCATACTTGATCGCAAGGCAGATATGGCTACTAAACTATCAAAAAATTAATAACTACTAGTTAAATATAATTTTTTTAAAATGATAAATTACCAATCTATCATCAAGTCTCAATGTCTGATCTCATCAACCAATCCGCCAACTATAATGTAGTTAATTACATTACATACGTATGCAAAAAACACTCATTCGTATTATTTAATTGGTAAATGGTTTAAGATTGACACTTTCAAATTAATTTGATGTAATTTGTATATCAAATTGTTAAACCGAAAAACATATAAATGGAGAAGGAGTGAAGGACCATGTCCCGACTTAACCAATATTTTCATGGTCGTAATCAAAAATTTTAATTGATGTTTCAAATATCAAACAAATAATGTATATCTAGTAAGACAGATGTTAAATTGGAAAACCCCTTGACTTTGTGTGCAAAGTTTTCAATCTTTACTTCCCGTATAAATGGTAAGAGTCTTTCTATCTTTAAGTAAAGAAGATAAAGTTATATACATTTTACTTTTTCTTTACCTTATAAAAATATAGAGTTGAGTAACTGTTGATTATATATAAAACACCTATAATCCACAATCTTTGCATGCTTATCAAAGAGTTCAGTGTGTGTAAATCACCTTTTTTACAAATATCTATTTAGCTATAAAGATAGATTATTTTTTGTAACACAAATTTCGTTATTACTCGTAATATTTTGTCATCGGGATGTCAAAAGTAGTAATATATATTAAATCATGATCAGGTAAGTCGAACTAATATACCGTATGTAAATTATAGTGAACGATAATATGTTTATAGTTAGTATTTATAGGTGAAGAGGAAAGTTATTTTGAGAACCATAAAAAAAAGAGAACACGAGAACCAATCTGGGTCACACATCTCATCTCCTTTTTTCTCTCTCATTACTTTCATCCAAATTTTTCAAAAAGTTTTATCTCACAAACCGTGCATCGTTAGACGGAAAAAAAACCATGAGTAGTCTTAAAATTTCGTCCTCTTTCATTAGAGATGCGACTTGATATACTTTTGACAAACTTTTAAATTTCGATTTTTTTTTTAATTTTTTTTTTAGCGATAATCCTACACATGTGTAGGATTACATCCTACACATGTGTAGGACGTCCTACACATGTGCAGGACATGTGTAGGGTATACATCATACACATCCTACACATGTGCAGGTAAAAAAAAAAATTCGAAAAAAAAAAAAAATTTCGAAATTTAAAAGTTTGTCAAAAGTATATCAAGTCGCATCTCTAATGAAAGAGCACGAAATTTTAAGACTACCCATGCTTTTTTTTCGTTTAACGATGTACGGTTTGTGAGATAAAACCATTTGAATGAATTGGGTGAAAATGAGGAGAGAGAAAATTAAATATCATCAAGATCAAAATCAATGGTCAGGATTGGTTCTCGCGTTCTTTTTTTTTGATGGTTCTCAAAATAACCCACCCCTATAGGTGAATATCTATATATTTATTAAAACAATAGGAATCCTAACCTTTTAAAGCCCTCTTCAATATGAAGTTATTTTTAAAATTTGCCACATAGGTTTTTATCCTATGTGTCATTATCACATTTTTTTGACAATATTTATCCATTAAATATTAAATAAAAAAGATATTTATACACAAACTTAAGAAACCAAATCCCTTATATTTAAGAAACAAATCCCATATGCAAAAAAGAAAACTAAAACCGTATAAACTTAAATATGAGTTTAAATTTTCTATATATCTTTTTTTTTTCCCTGTAAATGCAATATACTTTATCTAACTTTTTTGATCTTGGATTCATTTAATCAAATCGTATATTATCAAAATCGTTTCATTATAGGAATTTAAATATTTTTAACTAGATAATAATATCACAATTTGATTCATTGAAGTTACGGGTTATGCGGATTCATTTCTTTCATGGGTAGCAATTGTTTTAATAAAAACATGGGTTGTAATTACAATTATTCCTGATCAAATATGATATTTAGAGCAAATATGCAGCCACAAGATATTGTCAATCTTATTTAAACTAATTTTCACTATCCAAGTAGCACAACACCATTAGGTTTCTAAATATGTTCAACTAAGTTTATTTTTTTTTTTTTGGTATTTAAATGTTGAACATTATATATATTATTGATTTCAATGTCAATATTAAAACTTTTAAAACATAAATTTAATATCCGCACATCGTGCGGGTAAAAAACCTTGTATATATATATCTATATCTATCTCTATATCTATATAATAAATATTAAAACAGTAGGAATCCTAGCCTTTTAAGCAATCCTCCCTAAATCAAAGCTATGCTTAAATGTTGCCACATAAGATTTATCCTATGTGGCATCTCCATGTTTTTTTTAAATTATCAATCTTTTTTATAGAAAATATAGTATAAATAATCGTATATGAAAAACAATATATTTATAGGATTGATCAACATTAATTTGGCAAGAATATTACAAATCCATAAATTCTTACATATCCTTTATTATTGTTGTTGTTATTATTTATTTATTTATTTTATTTTTATTTTTAATAAAATCGTCACTTTGTACGTACGATTACAAATTCTATATTACTAAATCCTTATATTTGTTAGAATTGTACGTACGATTACAAATTCATTTGTTTGGATTTTACTTCGCACTTGTTTAGTTCATGTGAGTTTGCTAGAGTATTATGGGGTCGTATGAAGACATGGTTACAACTTGATATCCCCTTCGCTGGTCCTTTTGAGATGCTAGAATGGCTATCTTCATTCCATGCAACTTCCAAGTTCAAGATGGTAATTGAGGCGATCTTTTTTATTTGGTGGTGGACTATGTGGAAGTATCGAAAAAACGTCGTATTTGAGAATGAGGTGGAGACTAGTGAAGACGTTTTTAACTCGATTATTTCTCTATCTTTTTTTATGGTTGTCTTCTCGGAGTAATAAGATTAAGTTATCGTGGTCATTATGACTCATTAGTCCTAAACATTTGATGTAATATTTTTTAACTTCAGTATCGAGCCAAAGTTTTTGTTAATACATATAATATTGCTATTAAAAAAAAAAGTGATAGCAGGGTTGTGTTTGTATGTTTGTTTTTTAGAGGTGTATGTAGGGCCTAGAATATTGTTGTTTAAGGTAATGTGTGACATATAAGTATATAACTTATTTGTCTTGAACACTTGCATATTTTTATTTAAAAAAATGTTTTCAATAGCATAAGACAAAACTAAAAACAAAGATAAAAAAGGAACATCACAAGTGACAACTTATTGTTATGTAATTTATTTGTTAATTTAAATTTCTCTCGATAGTCGTATCTTGAGGCATCCTATGACACATCAATGTCATATATCTTAACTATTGTTATTTGAATATTTTGCGCAACTATATCGCGAATGTATGATCTTAAGGGTGTTGGCAACGCTGAGTCGTCCCGGTAGTGAGTGGTCCAACCACTCGCACACCGCCGCCATTACCTAAGCACTCACGCGTGATTGAAATTGAGTGGTCCGACCACATCGAGTGGTAAGCGAGTGGAACGATTTTCGAGCCTTTTTCGACCGTTGAATGGCTACTTTTTTTTTTCCAGTTTATATATATATATATATATATATATATATATATATATCAATTCATCTTCTTCCATATATACAAACAACACATATTCAAACACACACAAATAACACACTTTTCTTTAAAAAAATTACAAATCTTATCAAACAATAATGGAAAAACGAATTGGTTCTACCACTTTGCTAGATGAACCGTTCGAGTGGTCAGATGATAGTAGTCTAGAGGTGTTTGCAGCCTCGATTGAGGGGGACGAAGCTGAAAGTTTCAGGTCAAGGCGCAAAGTCGTCAACCGTGACCGTTGGGCCGCTTCACAAAGGTTGCATCGCGACTACTTTTGTGAGGAACCCAAATACGATGGTGATTTTTTTGAAGATAGGTACCGCATACCTAAACACTTGTTATTAAAAATCGTTCGAGATCTTGAGGCGAGATACTCCTATTTTAGTTTTTAAAATAAAAATAAAATTATAGTGAGTGATGAGTAAGTGGTGGCAATGCCATCAAAAATAAATTGAGTGATGAGTGAGTGATGGGTTTGAGGTGACATAATGTAATTGGTTGGAAGTGAGTGGTAAGTAAAAAGTGAGTGAATGGGATGCCAACACCCTTAGCTCGTGTGCTTATTTAAGAATGATACACCATAGTCTAGACTCGGACTTTCAAATAGTCAAATACATATGTTAGCTTTGAATAAACAAGAGGTTTGTTACATAATACTCCATTTTTTAGCCTCACACACACAAACATATATATATATATAGATATATATATATTAGTGTTTTTTCTAATTTGTTTTACTATAATAAGTTAATTAATTGTGTACATGTTTGAGAAAGATTATATAGATATATTGAAGATACAAATTGAGACAGCCATATCAGCCTTAAATGACCCTCACAGTCCAATGAGCATGTAGTTAATTTATAGCTATGATCAATTATTTCATCGAATTCACCTTTTTTTTCCTTCTTTCTTCTACTTTTTTTTTTCTTTGAATAGTTAGGGAGTTGTAATTATAAAGAGATATTTTGTATGACATAATATACTACATTTTGATTTTTATAATAGTACAAAAGATGATGATTTGTTTGAAGATAACATCAGTGATCCCTATAGATTATGTCTTATTATAATAGACCCCTCTAATTCTTTTCCAAAGCAAAACTATATGCATTTTCCTCATATACGAGTAACTGTGTATAAGACTTTAACATGGCCACCCTCCCTTCTTTTCTTCACATAATTCTGTATATATCTCTAAAATATGTGTGCAGTCATTTTATATCGATATACAAAGGAAAATTCAAACTTACTCAGATGAATTTGAGTTTGTTAAACCAACGGGCCTCAAACTGTATTCTTTCTCTTGTAGCATATTCGGTCCTTCATATGTAACTTTTTGTTCCTTAGAAGACGTCTCTCAAAAGAGGTGTTTTTGACAGCGAATGTTATTGTTGGATAATGTGAAAAATGGTAAACCGTAGATGGACTTTGAAGTTTTTGACAGGGGAAGTGATTACGGGCTGAAGTTGTCAGATGCCCTTATGAAGGAAATGTCAGAAGAGGTGTTTCCAAATGAGGTTAAGTATAATTATCTAAGATGGAAATTTGGAAAAAGCGGCTTAAGTGTATAAGTCAATGTTAGAGGATGATATCAAGTCTTTAGCTTATTTACAATAGCATCAAGCTCTTCATCAAAGAGCCCAGCACTGACTCTGCAGCCACGGACCATCATGAATTGCCAGTATTTATTGTGAAATAACTAAGTGTCAAACTAGACTACAAATAGCCTAATATGTATATTTAGGTGACCTGAACTACCTAAAAAAAGTTAATGGGTGGGAACCCTATGTGATCCCATGTACGGGCGTGGTACCCAGAATGCACGTCGCATAAAACTCATGTCCGGTGACTCGCCGTTATCACACATGAATCACATAATACAGTTTATCCGCTTGTCTTTGACAAGATTTGAACTCCAGAGTCTTCATCTATGTACCCATGTAATCACATAATTGTTGATACAAGTTGATCTACTTACTAATATAACCTGTCACAAATCTTACGGAAAAAGATAAGACTTTATAACAGATAATCTTAAGACAACCATGGGGAACCAATATCTCAAAATGCAACGTCTTGCAGTATCTAGAGTTATGGTTTAATAAGTTCAAAGAAATGAGTGCTCGAATTCAGCAATATCAACGCTACAACCTATATAAAACTTAGGTTCAGTGGAAGGATAAAACATAAATGTATTGGAAAAAATGGTGAGTCAGTATTTTTGTTGTTACAGTTTTAACTTTACAAGCTATAAGTTATAAAGATTGTTTATTAGCTAGCTTCTCTTTTTCACATATTTTTGTATTTCTATCTGTATGCATAGAAAAACATACATAGCTAAAGACTTCTCAATCCGACTAGTTCAGAGACCTTGGAAGTTGGAAGGCTCTCTCAACCTTTCGATTAAAACCATTCAACGGGAAATACAATCGTTTTAACAATCCTAATGCAAATATTCTAGCTTAAATGTTTTTATGTACAAAGAGTCAATAATTCTACTTAGCGACATTTCGCTATATACTGAAGATCCTGTAAGATAATTAAGGACATGGATACAGATAGTCTTACATACTACATAGTGGCCATTAAACATAATATTAGTCTTTGAGCAATTCCATGGCCCGTTCCCTAAAACTCACTTTCTTCTTCTTTGAAGGCCCCGGATTAGGATCTGATGTCGGGGCTGGGGTTTCACTCTTGGGAACTGGAGGATCCAAAATCACACTTTCGTTAGTCTTTGGTTCCAGGCTCGGGATCATGTCTAGTAACATGGCCTGAACTGGGTCAACCATGACTTCCAGTTTATCACTTTCTTTATTAGTTGCATTATCGCCCCTATTGTCACCATATTCTGATGTGAATTGTGCATAAGGAGACACGTACGTGTCAAGTTTTAGTGGTTCTGTATCTTCAACAACGGGGTCCTGCATTTCATGTTGCTTTTCTTGATCGACTTCCACATGGATTTCATCTAAAGAAACCTCATCTTCTTCAGATGCATATTCATGTAACTTCACGGCCTTGTTGCCAGAACGAGCCCGAGTCCTTCGAGGCTGGTTGAGACCTGTCTTTCCTCTAGTACTTGTTTTTGCTTTAGTTGGCCTACCTCTTCTCTTTCTGCCATCTGTAACTGAAGGTGGTACTTCTAAAATTTCTGTCTTTTTCTTCTTATCTTCTTCTTTCTTCAAGCTAGAGAAGGTTTCCACCTCCAGTGGCTTCTCACTGTTATAAAGTCAATTTGTAAGCTACATCAATTAAAGGGTGTATGGACTTATTAACATTTGTAACTAACTATTTAATTAGAGTGAATTTGCGATAATCAGTTTTTTTTATAGCTTTTCCTTGCAAACTGCAATGTTAATAATAAGAGCCTAAGAGTAGAGCAAACGTTTACTCCATGATCTTACCATAATTTGAGAGACTTCTAATCTCATTTCTCAGGAAATCTTGTTTTTTTAGCAGAAATAACTTTAGCGGCCATTTGATATATTAACTTCCTAAGAATCATTCTTTATCATGCTCAGCTATTTGATTATTACAACTTAAGACCAACATGGCTGTGGATTAATGGCTTGCCAAAATGAAGATGAAACCACGGACTGAAATAAATAAATAAATACATGGAAATTCCAATTTTATTACAGGTGATATAGTATTCTGATAACTTAAAATAGAATAGCAAACGTGATCGCTTCCAGAAGAGATGTCCATACATGATACACCTCTTGAGTCTTTTTTTTCCCTCTAATTAATTATTAACCATGTATGAAGTTACTATTCTGACGAAAACATTCAACCATAAATTAAACTATAGATGCATATTATTTGGATGGCCATCCTAAACACAAACCATAGATGCACATTATTTGTAGGACACAATATACTTTGGTTATATCACCAACTATTTATTATGATATATTACGAGTAACATCTTTAAAACTCCCAACCATCTCCAAGATTGCTTAGTGGTATCCTGAAGGGTCTCAGAAGAGACTTTGGTTCGAACCTTGCTTCGACCTTGGGTAGAAGCATGACTGTCTTACTTCCCCATACCTCACACACCAACGGGACGGGTGATTTTTGTTAAAAAGGTACAAGTCAAATAATTAAAGTTTCTCAAAAGTGACAAAGAAAAAGGAAAAAAACAAAGACCTTGAGAGAGAAAAATATATGGGCTGAGTCATTTAGTATGCAGTCTATACACGAAGGAAATTTCAAACTTACTCAGATGAAGTTGATTCTGTTGAACCAATGGGCCTCAAACTGTAATCTTCCTCTTGTAGCATTTGGTCCTTCTCGAAACAGTCTTCTAGCCACTGACAGTTGACCAGATGTAACTTTTTGTTCCTTAAAAGACGCCTCTCCGATGATGAGAAACTGTCACAGCGAATATTAAAATTACACTCACAAGTCTTTTTTAGAACGGAGAACAACTCCAGTAAAATGTCTGATCAAATGGCCTGATGTTGATTACCTTTTCAATATAGTATCAAAATCCACATTTAACCCTGGCAAGGACATGACCACCATATGAGTAGCAGTAGAAATATGATTGCTGACTTTACCGCCATTAAAGGAAACTTCAAGTTTCATCCTTCTCATTGAAAGTTCAAGGAAAGCTTCCCAATCTGATCTCCTACAACTCAAACCCATGGTTGATTATCTATATTAAATTTACTAAAATATCCAAGAAAAAGAAAGTTGAGAAAGTTTAACAAAGATCTTACAGATAGTTTGCTGGAACATAGAAATACATGCAGCATCCACTGAAGCGTGACCACTTGTCCAGAGGACAGTACTTCTTTTTATAATAATCAATGGTTTTAGAATCCTCAGATCTATTGATGTTATTCAAAAGCTGGAAACAAAACCACAATGTTTAGTCTATTAATTTAGTACCATTAAAAAGAATGGTGACTGACTGATTATCCGAACTTTACAATTACCTGTTCCAAATCTTTGATGTCAATATTCATATAATAAGCATCTGAAAATTCATCAATATCTTCTTGTAATTTCTTCTTTGAAGACTCGGAAAGTACGAGAAAATACCTATATTACCCATATCTACAGATGAGACACTTCAATGTATAGCAAAAAACTCAAAAAAGATAGTAATGGGTACTGCAAAAATTACTTCGGCTGTAAGGGGATAAGTTTCTTTTGAGTACAACAATCAAGTAGCCATGAGTAATGGATGACATCACCATGACGCTTTGCAGCTTGAAACTTGATCCCTCTACTTTCGGCAGCAATACAATGAGTAACTGCATTGTTCAAATTCATTGAAAAAGTACCACCATTTTCAGCCACCATTTTGTGCAATGAATCCATGGTATGCGTCGAAGGTACATTCGCAAAGTCTAAAATGTTTCAGGAATTCCAAATATATAACTATCCACCATGGTAAAGATAAATAATGACAGAAATACTAAACAAATTTGATAGAAGGATACAAAACATCATATCTGATAATATTTTTGTCTCTCCTTTAACTTGAGAAACATCAGTCTTGAGCAGATGAGAGGGAACTGACGAACCACTTTTTTTATTTGCAGCCCTTGATGATTTTGCTCGTTTTGGTTTATTTTCTTGCTGATTCTCCCCCCATTGTGTTGTATGATTGCTAGAATGCACCAACTCTACAAAAGCTGCAATAATCAACGTCCATCATCTATACTGAAAAGTCAAATTAAGATGTAAAATGAATAACAATTACCAACTTACAGTCAACATCAAGGCATTCATGCCAAGGTTTATCGTCCCTCACTTTATCTATACGGGGAAACCTCAAACTGTATGGAGCAGCAAAAACCTAAAATACGAAAGTGAATTGAATAACTTCATCTTATAAATTGATTAAACTGCAATAAAAAATAAAGTTCGTAAATTTCAGAGCCACACCTCAGACCGAATCGTACGAATGTCACTGGTAATAGAAAGTATGATTGATCTGTGTGTGAGTAGAAAACATAATGGTGAGAAGCAGTGCCCCATATAGAGATTTTTTTCACCCAAAGTCTAATTTTAAAATATACAAGATCCTAAAGTGTTTACTTCAAAAAAATATTTATGTATAACCACTTTTCTTGTAATATATCTTTCTTAGCGGACAAAAAAGTGATGTAGGTCAACCCAATTACCACCGAGTAAAATAAACCATTTTAGCCCAACCAATTTTGACACTTTATATGACCCATATTGACAGTTTACCTAATCCATCCGGCAAGACCATGCTGCCACTTCTTGTAAGAAGCACTCATGTTGTCATGAGATTTTTTAAGCTTATTACAAGTAAAAGAAATGCTTACTTCTCGGGACTATCAATCCAGACATCTGGTCTCTCTTTTGAGTTATTGGTAACCTTATAATAGTTAGGCGGACCCTTCTTTGGGTATTCATATTTCCTGCAGTGATTTTTCAATAAGGAAACATGTGTCAGCTATAAATGTGAAGGCAAGTTTCAGACTTTAATATATATTGAAAGAAAATTGATCATCTGTTACCTAAAATAAGGCTTTAGCTTATTTACAACAGCATCAAGCTCTTCATCAGAGAGTCCAGTACCCACTCTGCAGAAGGAAATGAACCTGCAAAATAAACCATATATAATTAATATTTTCGATTATATAGGAAAATTTTAACTAATACATTCATCGTACCTCCTAGGGTAGGTATTTGGGGCTGGGCGTTCTGCTAGGCCCACTAAAAACTGTGCAACCTTCAATTAAAGTAACTTGTACTTTGTAAGTTCATTTTCTTGAATATGAACTCAACAGATAAATCAATGCAAAACAGATCTCACCTGTCCACCACGACGACCTGAGCCATAATATCCACCTACAAAAATAATTTAATATAACTATAAGCTATGACCATTAGTCATCAAGGAAAGAAGAAAATAACACACACCTATAATGAGAACATCCAGATCAGATCCAGCTCTAACATAATCAGGTTTCAACTTTAACCACTTGCCACTGCGATCACTTGGTTCCCATTTGGAGCCAAGGTCTTTCAAAACAATTCCTTCATCTCTATAAGTTCAAAAATATAATCAGATTAATATGCATACTAAACAACATTACACGAAGAACATAAATATTCTAGGACCAAATGATAATTCTATTTTGTTATGATTCATTGGTGATGTAACACTGACCTGTTCTCGATGGTTCGTTTGAAAAAAGTCTCAACGTCATCAATATTATGAGCAATGCGCGACCAGCATGGTTCCCCTGAATTACCAGTATTAATTGTGAAATAGTAAAGTTCCAAACAATGTTGTCACATGATTGAAAAATAAGTTTTAACGGATGCAATAGATTATTCTGACACTTGATATTAGAAAGGAAAAGAAAATAGATTACTATAGCCTAATATATATACTTAGGTGATCAGGACCATCTACTAATACATATTAACGGTTGCGAATCTATGGAAAACGATAAGGCTTTAACCAGAAAATTGATTATTTAGTTATTTACCAGCAGCTGTATGAACATTAAGACCACCATCAGGAACCAATATCTCAAGACGTCCCTTGACTGGGTTCACAACCTTTTTAAGTAGCTCCTGACGTTCCTTTAGACTTTGATGTATAACACTGGTGTCTCCATCATATAAAATATCAAATGCAACGTCTAGCAATATCCATAGTTACGGTTTAACAAATTCAAAGAAACACGTTAATTAGATATTCAAGAGCAGCGACCTAAACAAAACTTAGGTTCAATGGAAGGATACAACATAACTGCATTGAAGAAAAATGGTGAGTCAGAATTTTCTTTATCATGAAATATGAACCAAATCATATGGCTCAGGAAGTAACCTGTCGCTCACTAGCAAGTCCCTCCTTTGCAGCCTTGGCTGAAAAAAAAAAGGCTTGATCATCAATTGAAAAAATCGACAACACAACTTTACAGAGTTACCACTCTCCTTTCCCAAACATGTAATATTATGCAAACAGAAAATATAGTGGTGAGTATCAAAAAACCTATTTCTTGATTTAAGCCAAATTCAGCAAAACGGTCATTTGATGTGTCCCAAACTAACATTTCCCCATCAAGTATACACCTGAAAAGAGAGTCGCGAAAGTTGCAAAGAAACATAATCACATACAACTAAAACAGAAAAGATAGTTATATAGCATCTTACAAGATACAATTTACATTACCTGTCAACGAGAATATTTTGCTTGATAATATTTGCCATCCCGTGTATATATTCTGGATGATCAAGAAAATTCCTGAAAAATGCAGAATATTAGAACTCATCACCTAGACGGAGTGACGGGCACAAAGAAAAAATCCCTGAAAAGTAACAATAGAAAATGAAAAAAAATGTAAACAGTAGAGCATAATTCAGTTTCAAGGATGTGCGTGTACCTAGAATAAAAATGTATCTCTTCTCCGTTCTTATGGATTTGAATGCGATCACCATCAAATTTGCACTCAATGACAACTTCCTTTCCGTGAAGCTGTAGAAAGAGGGAAATAAATATTTTGTTAACACAGGAAAATTTCACAAAAGAACAGCAAGCAAGCATAGCTAACAATGCAAATGTCAGCACAATGAGGTCTGTAAAGATATAGGCAGAAGTGCTGTACCTTTTTCCATGCACTAGCTGCATTAGCAACCCTCAAAGCCAGTTGAGGTCGCACAGCTTTTCCAACCTCTATATCCTACAAACAGAAATGCACACCAGCAGCTAGATTATGATATTATAGCTAAGGTATGTTATTTTATAAAGACTTAGCTTAGTGATGGTAAAAAAAAACAACAAAAAACTACTTATAATCAATAAATAAAGACAGCATGTTTACACTCTCTGGTAGTTGAATATAACTTTTTATCATACACATGGTAGTTTAACTCACACGCCACATGTGTTTATACTTTATAAACATTTTTTTGTAAGAGTAAACATCAGCACTTTACCCAAAAAAAGAGTAAACATCAGCATGCTAACTAATAAAAAAGGCTAACCAAATATAACATGCAGATAACTGGAAAAGGTTTTATAACATGCCTCTTGGAACCCAATTCAATGTATACCATATGCAGAAATTGAGAAAAGTTAAGATCAACTTCTAAAATAAACCTGGCGCTTGTGGCGTTGACGTCGGTCCCTCAACCTTTCACAAACTAGTTTTAGGTCACAAGTGACATTGAACAAGTCTTCAGCATCAGGGTGAAATTCGTGGAAGATACTTTTCTCACTGATTCCTAACTTGAGATCTTAGAAGAAATTGATGTGAGGAAGTTAAAAGAAGAAAGAAATCGTTCTCGACAAATAGATACCAGCAATAAATAGCTATCTAACCTTTAAGGATAATCATAACAATCCACTTCATTTCTTGTGCATTTGTGTTCCTGATCAGATCAGAAAGAACAGAAGTCTTCTCTGCTCTGTCATAACAGATAATTAGAGAGATAAAAAGCAATGAAGACAAAGAAAGTAGAGATAGAGGAAAAGGTGGGAGATCAATAATAGCAGTTAGCTGTAGGGACTATCAACATAACTATGGGGACAATAGCATGATAATTATCCATGAGTCAAGTTAACTAGCAACATATCATGAGAACCATGTTATATGGATCAGAGACTGACAGCAGCAAAGAGGCCGAATGGGCCGAGGTCTGAAGATTATTGAGGCCATTTTTACATTCGGAGGAAGATAAAGACAGAGTTCAAGAATTAGAAGGGAGTAATGTGTCAATTTATTATTTAGTCTTTACATAATTAGCTAAACTTGTTCAAAGTTAGGTTATATGTCTCGTTTAAATAAGGCCCATGCCATCAGTTGTCTTTTGTCTTGAATATTGTTTTACGTTCTAGGAGCATTAGGAGCTACTAGAGCTCTATATCCAACATTATCAATCGTAACAGCTGGCTGTAATCGGCTATTTTGTTCGTGAATTATCTTGTTTATCTTTGTTCTTGTTATGTACAGCTAGATACTTATCACCATGATTCCACAAATCAAATTCAGTCACATGAGAGAGACATGATTCTCACAAGCAGTAGTTGACTCCAGATGTATCAAACAAGTATGTTGTTACTCTGAATTTATACAGGCGGTGGTGTTTGGTTAAGAGAAAAAAACACCATCATACCTATTTTCACTTGAAGCCAAGCGATCAAGCAAGTCATTTATCTCTTTAATAGTTAGGTCCCCAGAAATCATGCCCTGCCTCCTCTGTAGAACCTGCTCAAACCCAAAGGTAAGATTTAATGGAACAGAGTGTAAAACATCATAGTTATCTGACCCTCGTTACTTCATTTAACTAAAATCCTAACCAATGATATGATACAAATATGAGAACAGCAATGATACACACATAGTAACATATGATAACCAAGGGTCCAAATCCCGCCCCACGTCCCTTTAACCATAATGTTACATGGTCAACCTTTTCTCATGTTGGCCGTAGGACTGGCCAGTGGTCGGTGGAGCCCCAATACTGGGTCAATTTTCCATTAAAGTTTACTGGTAAGGAAAAATTTTGGCTATATTTATTCTGACGTAATATTGATATCCATCAATATTGCATAAATATAAACAAAATCAAAATCCTT
Organism: Erigeron canadensis; assembly: GCF_010389155.1. Taxonomy (NCBI): domain Eukaryota; kingdom Viridiplantae; phylum Streptophyta; class Magnoliopsida; order Asterales; family Asteraceae; genus Erigeron; species Erigeron canadensis. Next base: position 5,104,992 of record NC_057763.1, read on the forward strand.
CCCGGAAAATAGATCACACTATCAAGAAATGGATAACTTAATATTTGCTTTGTTGGGAGGAGAGCTAAGAAAGGGCTAAAAGATGACTTTTGGCATGAACTATATGTTGCACAAATGACTACATGAGTTGAACCAGTTTCTAAATTCTAAAGCCATTCTTCAAATCTATTAACATTTTATACCAAGACTTAAAATACATATCTACTACCTTATAAACCATTAACTCCCTTCAAATTTTGATAGACCCAAACTACCCCTCTCCTTCATTCATTAATTTAAATAACTCTACTTGATATACCTATAACATCCTTAATAAAATTATTTACAATATACATCCTTCAAATATTAGATAAATACACTACCCACTTTACATCAATTACTTTTACATTAATAACCACACTGTCACAGCCGCCGTCGCCACCATCGGCGTCACCAACGCCGCTACTGCCGCCACCACCACCCGTCTCCGCCGCCACTATCACCACAATCGCCATTACCGCCAGCTCATCAAGTTTGACATTAAAGGTCAAAGTGCTTCTATATTATTGGAGCGTAACAAACATAAGTTACATACCATTTACATCATCGATTCCACAAGAAAAGTAAAGTCAATATGGATGTCGTCCAAATTAGCAGTAACATCCATTGCTTATGTGGTAAACTAAGTCGCACTTTTTAAAACATTTCAAGGACATGCTATTTCCCAGATTCAAATATACCAGACTTGTCAAAATCAGTGTATGACTATTTATGAAACTAGTTCAAGTGAAATACACATGTGGTCCATGTAGATATTTAACACAAATCTACTACCTCACCCTAAAAAGTCCACAATCCACATTGTTACTGAATACGCAGATGTTGAAGTTTTCAAATACAAAATGAACTTTGTTCTTTTTAGCGTTGAAAATCTTTTTATTCAATATGTAACTTAACATAACAGCAATTTGTCCTGCAAAGGTATAACCACAAAAACTTCCGTCACTTTGATGTTTCAATGTAGCCCATTATACACTTGATAGTCAAAGTGAACTTAAATCTCTGACAGAGTTATAACGTATTCATCTATTATCCGCTTGTCCTCCATATACTTTCAATTGCCGGGGAGTATGACAATCCATTAAAAAGATAACCAAAAAGAATATAACTAAATACCATACGATCACCCACAGTAAATTTTATATATATATATATATATATATATATAGCAACCTACATTTGTTCATTAGACATTCAGATTGTTGGGCGTGATGGCCTTCTTGGGCCTGTTTTATTAAAGAGGCCGGCTCTTTTAGGTTTCCTTGGGGACCAAGTTTAATACCCTAGCTGTTCTCTTATATATATCCCTCTCTATTGTAATTCTATTGTCGTTCTGAGCATTAATAAAATCCCTAAGTTGCAGCCGTTGATTAGTTCACACACTTTGTGTAAGATACCACGTTAATTATCGTGTTCTTCTTCTTTAATTTTCTGTTTTGCTTCCGCTGTGCAACCTACTGTTCCTAACAAGTGGTATCAGAGCTTAGGCTGCTTTGATTCTGTTCGTGGCTGCTGAATTCGCGATTAAGGGACTGTTCTCTGACCCTTTGTTCGCTGATCTTGGTCTGCTACTGATCAGATTTGTTTCTGAGATCAGTTTGATTGAAATTCAGTTGTGGCTGCTGTTGTTCGAATTATTTTAATTCGTTTGCTGCTGCTACTGTTCGGTTTTGATCTGTTCTGGTTCTGTTCCTGCTGTTTGCTGCTTATTAAGCTGGTGTTGCTGCTGTTTGCAGTTTTCTGTTGCTGCTGAAATTGCTGCTTTCTTCCTGTCAGATCTATTTGAAGCTGGTTTGCAGCTGTTCCGCTGCTGTACATCACCAAAAACTGTCCCTGTTTGCAGCCGACTGCTGCTGTTGGATCTCGGGTTTAGGGTTCCTGTTTTGGGGTTTTTTTTTGGGTGTTGTTGACTGATCGTTTGGAAGATATAAGGTTGCTGTTATTGTTTTTTTTTTTGTTTGATTCTTGTTGACGGGTGTTAATCAACTAAGTTGAAGTCGGGTAACTTTGGTTATTTATTTTTCGTTTGTCATTATGGCTGAAGACGGGAAATTTGTGATTGAAAAGTTTGACGGTTCAGATTTTAGTTGGTGGAAGATGCAGATTGAAGCTATACTTGGTCAAAAGGATCTGGACATTGTTCTTGGTAAAAAACCGGAGAAGATGAATGAAGAACAGGCAGCTCTTTGGGATACGAAGGATAAGAAAGCAAGAGGGGTTATTACACTGAGTTTGAGGAGATGTGGCTTACAACATCATGTCTCAAACTACTGTCAGTGGTATGATGTCGGCGTTGTCAAATATGTATGAGAACCGTCTGCTGCTAATAAGGTATTCCTGATGAGAGAGTTGTTTACCATGAGAATGAAAGAGGGGGGCTTAGTGACCAAGCACATTAACAAATTAAACTCGATCTTGTCCAGATTGTCTTCTGTTAAAATAGAGTTTGATGATGAGACCAAGGTTGTACTATTGCTATCTTCATTGCCTGATAGTTGGTCAGGGACAGTGACGGCCGTTATCAGCTCGGTGGGAACCGATGATATGACATTTGAAAAGATTCGGGATTTGGCATTGGGTGAAGAAATTCGCCAGAGGGGTACTCAGTCGAGATCTTCTTCTGAGATGTTACATGTTGGCAAGAAAGGGAATAGCAGGAATAGTGGCAAGGGTCGTGGCAGGAGTCCATCTAGAACTCGACTTGGAAACGGTAAGGTTCCTGATGTGACTGGCATAGGTAATGTTGTCTTGGATACTTCTTTCGGTAGTACTTGGACTTTGCTAAACGTCAGGGTTGTTCCAGAGCTCAAAACAAGTTTAATCTTTGTTGGGCAATGGGATGATCAGGGTTTTGATGTGAAGTTTGGTAGAGGAAAGTGGATTGTGTTCGAGAAACATCGAGTTATTGCTAGGGGTTTCAAGAAAAGTTCGTTGTATCTTGTGCATGTTCTGTCTGGGGAAATGACCACCCCTGTTAAGACGAACGCCAAAGTTGGGCTCGCTGATTCGGTAGTTAAACGAGTTTGGTCGATGGTAAAGAACTCCGGAACTCCAGGTAATCTACTTGAGCGTATTCGGAAGTCTGAACGTGTACTGGAATTTCGTGACAGTGGGAGAAGCTCGACACAGTCAGGGAATCTACGTTGGATTCGAAAGACTGGGGATCCGAATAAAAATCTCTCCTGAGAAGTTACCGTCATTGGAGAGTGTTCCTCTGAGAAGTCCTGAATCTACTTTGTGGAAGTCAGACGGGATTGAGGATGTGAAGCTGAGGTCTGCTAAGACCGTGTTGGGGCCATCTGAGGCTCCAACGGGGCCTTCTATTTAATAAGTGGGGGTCCTCTACAACTAGGTATGCTATGGTTTGAAGTTTGGTTTGTTCGTTGAACTGGACCTGTTGTTCTGTTCCATGTGTTGTTTTGGGATTACTATTCTAACCGGGATATTGTTTGAAAGGCGAGCTGAAGTTTTTCGCAAGGCCTTCAAGTGGGAGATTGTTGGGCGTGAAGGCCTTCTTGGGCCTGTTTTATTAAAGAGGTCAGCTCTTTTAGGTTTCCTTGGGGACCAAGTTTAATACCCTAGTAGTTCTCTTATATATATCCCTCTTTATTGTAATTCTATTGTCGTTCTGAGCATTAATAAAATCCCTAAGTTAGTAAGTTGCTGTCGTGGATTAGTTCACACACTTTGTGTGAGATACCACGTTAATTCTCGTGTTCTTCTTTAATTTTATGTTTTGCTTCCGTTGTGCGGCCTACTGTTCCTAACATAGACATCCTATCTGTACTAGCTATAAGTTTGATAAGCTGAATACTTAGATAGTCATATAGGAACTTCAGACCTTTGCCACAAAACTATAAAAATTTTGACTACCGTAGCCTTTATAGCACTTATTTCACATCAAACATGCGTTCCATTGAGCCGGTTTCTAGAATACTTGTGGGAATATGACGGCACTGCATTCACCAAGTATGACTTAACTTATGATAACATAATGTTATATTTATTCACCTGGATGTGGATTTCAAAACAGAAAGCGACAAATAGAAAATCCTATTTTTGAATTTGGTTGAGCAGTCCATCCATGTCTCTCTCAAAACTTAATCACACTGTAACATGTTTCTTATTTCAGCTTTAGCAACATGATCAGGTGCATACTTAATGAATACCCGTTGTTCAAAAGTTAAAAGACTATTTACTAGTACTATTAGAGGATCTTCTTGCGCTCCTTTGTTTCTTTATCTAATCCCGCCAAAGGCAGTCCGAATCACCTTCTCAACTACTACTTTCACTAGCAAAACTGCAACAATTTGTCAATCTCAACATCCATAAACATTTCTTATCCGTAGTTCTAAAAGCTATATTCGAAAATGCCTTCAATACACGTTACCAGGACTTATCTCCTACATATACTCTAAACAACCCGAGCATATCTATATCTATACTATATTATAAAGCAAATAACCCCTGTCTAAATTTTAAGTTTCAACATTTACTTTCCCAAAATGTCCCTCCTATCTATTCTATATTTATCTAAAATAACTATAATACCCATTCTCTCTTCTCAAATCTCAACCAATCATTTTTTTTCTCTCTCCTCCATAAATCATTTTATTTCTCTAATTCATTAAAAATCATTTATCTCAAAAACCGTACATCGATATATTACAAAAAATTATATGGTTGTTATTAAAATTTCATGCTTTTTTATTAGAGAGGTCATTCAATACACTTTCGACGAATTTTTAAATCCTAGGGTGGAGACGGTTAAGGGTGGAGCCTGTCAGGTAGATCACCCCATCACCGTTGCCACCGCCATTACATCACCACCATCACCGCCGCAACGCGCGGCTACCGTTCTCGTAATATACAAAGTAAATTTTATTCCAAATGACTCTACATTTCCAGTCCGAGATATAAGAAACCTCATACTTTTTCCATCCCAAAATATGAAATCAATCACGTCGAGGAATAAAAAAAACCTAAATAATCCGAAAATTTCTTTAGTAAAGGTAGATTAGTTGGTCAGGCCACCATCTAACTTAACATTTCTAGGTAAGCTACACTTAACATACATGTGTAAGTCAGCAAACGGCTAGTTAGGTTTCCACCATTTCAGAATAGACATTCAACTATTTTAAAACCGTAATAATCGAGCATTCCTAAACCTTTAGGTCTTTTGTCCAGTGAACACTTAATTATAACTAAGTCAAACCCTAAGACTAACCGAAACTACAATTATAACAACAATGAATCAATCGGATTATACCTCGGCCGCCACAAGTGAAAAATTGCCAGCATTAACACCGGTTTTAGCCCCGCCTTTACGCCAATTAATAAGACGAACGGCATCAGCAGATTCTCTAGACATACCTAAAGCATCAATTATACAAGTTGCCAAAACTGATTCCTTTAAACCGTAAGAACCTCGCTCTCTATCGAGATTCGGAAGGATCAATCGTACTGCTGCGAAATAATCCCAGGGTTTACAATAAGTGTCTAGAAATTTCCGGAATTTAGACCGTTTTTTTGATGAAGTTTTTGATTTTTGAATCCAGTTGAATAAACTGCACATCACGCTGAATTTTGTATTGCCTGACATTTTTTTTTATTTTTGATCGGTTAGGGTTTTATGTGTGTTTGTGTGAGAAATTTGAAAGTTGAAAGTTTATATATAGTTGATTGGTAGTGTAGCAGGTCTAAAGCTTTCCTTATACGATTCATTTTTGTATTTTGTTTTTTTTCATGAATGAAAAATAAAAATAAACTTGTTTATCATTTCACAATGTTCATTCAATCATTTGTAATATACTAATATATAAAGATAAAAATTAGAAAGAAAACTTAATTCTTTATATTGTATTGGTACTTACTAGATACGAGTATATGTTCTCAAATGACTTGCACGTGAAGGTATTTTAACAACAGGGATAAATTATTTTTAACCAAAGTCAAAAAAAAAAAAAAAAAAAAAAAAAACACCGAGACATAAATGAAAAGATTGTTTTTAAAAACCACTTGGAGGAAATCTGCATTTCACCCTAATTATAAACAAGGACCGAGTGAATTCCAATTAGAATGGTACACGTATTATTAACCGCACTCTATTAGTTGAGTAAAATACTAAAAATCATGACAACGGCATAAAGCACTCTATTGTTCAGTTATAACTTGGGTTGTTGGCTATATGGTTCAAACTATATGCATAGTTCAAGTTTGCAATGAAGTAGATAGTGGCCCGATGTAATTTTTGGACTATACTTTTAAAAAATAATTCTTAAAGGTAAAGGGGTGTGGTTGACAAAAAAAAAATAGTGATAAGAGACAACATCTAATAGCGGCTCACGTTTGCTTATCGCCTTTAAATTGGGCAGCTCGCAGTTTGCGCCACAAACCCATCCAATTAGCCTTGTAATGTCAAAGAGTTTAGATATCCTTTGAAAAAAAGAGAAATGAAAGATTTTTTATAATATTAAAGATTATGATATTCTTTATAATTGTCAAGGTTCATATAGACTTTAAAGACAAAAGATATGTGATAAGAATATGAAAACAAAAGAGATTATACAGACATAAAATCAGTGAGAGTTAAAATATATCAATATATTATATATCATAGAGTATATGTATAGAAAACAGACAAGAAATGATAAATCATCTTAATATAATAGCCTAAAAATCGTTCAAACCATTAGATGAAGATATGTAAAAAAATCAAAGGTATGATTAGAGATAAGAATTAGTGGAATTCACATATAATTATCTTTACTTCTTAATAAAGCAAATCCCTTCCCTACCCTAAATATTTCTGTATTTGAAATACCTTATTTACCCTTAGACTTTTTTTTGTTTTTTTTCTTTACGTAATTACCCAAAATCCCTAATAAAACAGACCACCTTCTCGCATATTGTCGCTGCATTGCGCGAGTACCATGCTCGTAGTTTTAAAAGAATTTTAAAGTTAGCTTTTAAAAGAATAAAATATTTTCAAACAAAAAGATTAAAAAGTAACAATATAAAAAACCCAAAACAAAAAACAAAATTAAAACCAACAATCTATTTTTCATCAAAAATCATATGATCTCACTCTCTTTCGGTCTTTCTCTCTCAACAAACAAAATCAAATGTACAAAACAATAACAAAAACACAACTCCCAAACTTAAAAACATGCATTACGTATATCCAATCATATGCAAACCAAACCAATTTACAACATGCCAAAATCCTACATGCTTACATGATTGTCAATGGTTTTTTAGACTCACCATTTTCCATCACAAGTTTAATAAACATGTACTCAAAATGTAACCACATTTCCTATGCACATTCTGTTTTCTCTAATTCTTGTTTAGTACACTCCCCAAATGTTTTTGCTTACAATGCTATTATCGCGGGTTTTGTTTATAACGATATGCCAAAACCCGCGATACAAATGTTTAAAAAAATGCGGGTGGAGGGTATTATGATGGATAAGTTTAGTTTCCCTTGCGTTGTTAAGGCGTTTTCGGGTATTGGGGATGTTAAGGGGATGATGAATGTACATGGGTTAGTGTTTAAATTTGGTTTAGAGAAAGATTTGTTTGTGGGGAGTGCTTTTGTTAATGGGTATTTGAAAATTGGGATGGTGGGGGATGCACGACAGGTGTTTGATGAAATGCCTGAACGAGACGTTGTTTTGTGGAACGCGTTGATTAATGGGTATGCCCGGATTGGGGAGTTTGGCAACGCGTTGGAGTGTTTAAGGAAGTTGCGTGAGGATGGGAGTTCGCCGAGTAGGTTTACTGTGACGGGTGTTTTATCCGTGCTTACGTTGAAAGGGGACGTTTATAACGGGATATGTGTTCATGGGCTTGTGATGAAGATGGGGTTTTTTATGGGTGTGGCTGTTTGTAATGCTTTGATTGACATGTATGGAAAATGCAAGTGTCTTCATGATGCTTTGAAAATTTTTGAAGGGTTGGTGATTAAGGATATATATACATGGAATTCAATAATGGGTGTTCATCAGCAGTCTGGTGATCATGAAGGAACTTTGATGTTTTTCAACAGAATGTTGCGTGATGGGGTTTTTAGTCCGGATTTAGTTACTGTCACGACGGTTCTTCCTGCGTGCTCTCATTTAGTAGCTTTAAGGCACGGGAAGGAGATTCATGGGTATATGATTGTCAAAGGATTGGGGAAAGATGATGGTGAAGAACGATACGATGATACATACGTTAATAATGCTGTCATGGATATGTATGCAAAATGTGGAAGCATGAGAGAAGTTCAACTGGTATTTGATCATATGAGGGTGAAAGATACGGCTTCATGGAATATTTTGATCACGGGTTATGCAATGGATGGGTTTGGCAACGAGGCGTTGGATTTGTTTCATAAAATGTGTGAATTGGAGTTGACGCCTGACGAGGTGACGTTTGTTGGCGTTTTATCGGCTTGTAGTCATGCGGGGCTAGTGAAGCAAGGGCAAGAAATTTTAAGTCAGATGAAGTCTAAATACAACGTAGAACCAACGGTTGAACATTATACTTGTGTGATTGACATGCTTGGTCGAGCCGGACTACTTGATCAAGCATATGGGTTGCTATCTGAAATGCCGATTGAATCCAACTCTGTTGTCTGGCGGGCATTCTTGGCATCATGTATTCTTCATGGAAATACAAACCTTGCTGAAATCGCTGCAAGTAACGTGATTGATCTTGAACCCGGGCATGGTGGTAGCTATGTGCTGATGTCTAATGTGTATGGCACAATGGGTCGCCATGAGGAGGTGAGTGATGTTAGACATAATATGAGACAACTGGATGTAAAGAAAACGCGAGGATGCAGTTGGGTCTAACTTAGCGATGGGGTGCATGTTTTTGGAACGGGCGATCAGACCCACCCTGATGAAGATTCGATTTATAGAGAGCTAAATTTGGTGTACTCGAGCATGTGTCTTGGCCAAATGACTTGAAAAGGTTCGAACAAATGGAACGCTTATAACATTTGGTGAGCCCCAACAGGACTTATGCTACCAAATTATTGTTATAAAACTTACAAGTGGAAACTCTTGTTACATTTTTAACTTGACAAGTTATAAAGATTGTAATAGAGCTTAGAGTGGATTTGTCCATGTCAAATATGTACACACATATATATGATAAAAATTATCAATAAACCAAAATATACATCAACTGACATATTTCATGAACTTTTTTTCTTTGATGCCATAACTACCTATGTCAATGTTAATGGAGAGAAAGCATGAGCAACTAACTGAAGCTTTAATAGTAATAGTACATTTAAAACAGAGTTTTAGAAAGCAAAGCTTCAAATATGTTGGATGTATCAATCGCGTACATTTTACATCCTGTAACTACTGTATCCTCCTAAACTTCCTCCTAAACCGGGGGCTCCATATCCGCCATACGATTGTCCTCCATAAGTAGATGTTGATGATGCTGGGTACAATGAATTCCCCAATTGAGAGAAGGAAGACCTCAAACCCGAGTCCAACATGCCATAGCTGCTTGGATTTGACGATTCTTTGTGACCATCGACACAATCCTGAGTAATGGAAAAAATTGATAGAATTAATAATACTTGGATACTCTATAAAATGGTGAACACTTCACATTGAATCAATAGTAATTGATGCTCTTTTATTTTCTTTCCATACCCCCCAACAAAAAACCTATCAATAATACTAATTATATCAAATGAGTATGTTATGTTAAATTCATTTGAGCTCAATATAGTTGCTAACGTGTTTTTTATTCAGCGTTGTCATCTTGACTGATATGACTTTCATCATTATTCGAATAAAATCGATAACATGCTGCAATCAATACAGCTGTCAGAAAATAAGTGATGTCATGGATTTACCTTTTTTCTTTAGAACTCTAGTTGTCACCATATTAACTTTGACCATTGAAAAAAATATATAAAAGGTTCAGTCTTACATGAATTAGTTGCTGAGCGGTCTGAACTTGTGTGGTTGTCCCTTTTATTTCAACTGTAATTTCATCTGGTAAACCTCTGCTCTCTTGCACAGTAAGAATTGCACCACTTGTCCGGCGAATATATGCAATATTTGTCCCTCCAACTCCAATAATATCCTCAGCATATATTAGTGGTATTTGCATGGTCTGAGACATCTGGTTAATATAACCAAAGATAATTTATTATAAACACAAAAGATGAGAAATTTCTAATGCATGAAACATATATCTAGTTTACAAATACCCATCCCAACACTACTTTCTTCCAGGATTGATTGTAGTTGTAAGAAGTAAGAACTTCCCAAATTCCATACAGAACGTTCACTTACTCTTAAGATCTCAGTTATTTCAAGAATCTTAAATATATGCAATTATCAAAAACATAAAATAAACAAATATGACTGCTGACCTGGGTGACAATAGGACCGCCAGTACGAGGAATTGCAGGAGATCGTGTAGTGGATAGTCCAGGATCACGGCCATATAAAGACAGGCCATGGGATGTGAGATGTGATTCTCGTTGCAATTCACGGTCCGGAAATAGTGTCTCTCTCCTCAATGGAAGAGAATAATCAGCTGCACCGCCTACGCTGGGCTGTGAGCTCCGCATCATGGGTTTGTCAGCCCATGATGGCTCCACTTGGGGTTCTTGCGTGGCAGGGGTGGCTGCTACATCGTTCTGTATAAGGCAGATCAATAGTCATTATTAATCACATAAATGATGTTATAACTACCATGTAATCAAAGTGAGAATTACTTACAGGCTTTTCAAACAGAGGAAGAACACTACGATCTACCAAAAACTTCCTCAGGTGTCCCACCACAGCTTCTAGAGCTTTCAGAACCTTGATAGCTTCTCCCTGCATATCCACAATCCTCTCGTCTGGGTTGGAAGATATTGCCGACACCTCATCTGCCAGATAACATTTTTCAGATAATAAATTTGATTTTTAAAAGACACGAACTAAGAATGATTGGGACTCAAGCAAAAAGAGTGAATTCGTACCCCCTGAGAGTACCCGCACAGAACAACCAGTGCTCTCCTGAATTGACTTGATTAATGATCCTTGTTTTCCGATCAGACTTATGGCTTGCATCGACGGCACCAACAATCTGATTGAGCAAAATGGAACAGATGCTATACTCTCACCCTCATTCTCTGGAAAGCCATTAATGCGTTTGAATATTCTAATTGCAGCATCCATTGCAGGTGAGAGAGGTAGCTCTGTTTCTTCTTTACCAGACACCAAAACCTTAAAAAAGAAACCAATCAGTAGAATGCAAATTGTCATGCAAGAATTTGGAGATTGGCATGGAAAAAATAAAAATGAATGCAAGAAAAGAACAATGTCATTATTAGCAGGCAATGTAGCTGATTGAAGAACTTCTCCAGATTGATAAATTGGTAACTTTTTAAAAATCATAGAGATTATAAAAAAACCAATGTACAAAGTAACTACCAGACAAGAAAGTCAAGAGTAATAAAAAGATAGCAAGCAGCTAATTGCATATCCTTATGCTCATAATGACATAAATTATTAGGAATCCTACGCCATTAATTCATTTACAAATAACAATCAAATGCACATGAACCACATTGAGCTATATCTTTGAAGTTTCAAGAAAGATATAGAATTTGATATAACCTCAGTGAATAAGAAACTTGCGGCAAAAACAACTAACCGATTATGTTTCGAGTTATACATGTTAAATGACTTTAATTTAGTCATGACTCATGAGACACTTACAAGATACACTGTTATTTATATAAGTGCCGACAAATGACAGACTTCAATTTTGTAAAATACTTGAAATGAACACTTGCGCTAAACTTTGGCAACATGCAGCATCATGAGTATATTAGCACTTCAGGTCTACTTTAGCATTTCTTTTAGCAGTCTCCGAGTCCCATGATATCCTGCTTTTTCCGTAAAAGCAAAAAGCTTTTGGGTGATGTTCAACTAAAACATCATTGACTACAAATTCTTACTGTCATTTGACTAAAACCCATAACAGGGTAAGGAGGCTTATCCACTTATTCATACGGTCTAAATTTTGGGTAAGGTAACCTACTCACTAATTACCATTTTTTAAAATTTAAGAACTCTCATAGTCTCATCACACCGAAATCGCTATGTCTCTTCCTTTTCTAGGGGTTATGAAAAATCCTCTGGCAAGGAGACATTTAAAAGTGAAGAATAACATTCAAAAAGTAAACATTCGTTCTTTCGTTATCCCTTTTTAATAGTTAACTTCACCAAAAATGGGGTAGGGCTTTTAACCGATCTTTTTATGAGTTGGGATCAAACTCTACAAGAAAATGGTCTCCAGGTCTAGGATATATACAAGATTTCCAACTTGTGAGGGCGTGTCAGTAAACTTGGCACAGAACTAGAATTAAGAGCCTATACAAGCCAGGCAGACTTGAACACTTGACAGACAGTGCATACAAATCTTTTCAAAATCCAACAACCTATGTTTTCTTGCACCTCCCATGACAACTGCTTTTGTGCTCCCTTAGTGAGACTATTTTGTTATATATCCCCGAAGGATCATAAGACAGACTCGCATTGTCAACAACCAACTTCAACAATGAGTAAATACAACAATCTTTTTGGATAGTTGGTTGCTATAACATTTTTATGATGCAATAATCCGCTTTCCTTAACATCATTTATGAAAATCCTTCAATATAATATCAAGTCAGGTACCAACATAAGAAAAAAACACGGAAAACACTCGCTTAAATTGCATTCCCATACTAATAAATATCTACCGAAACAAATTCTCAAAGGTACTAAGGTGAAATATGCTACTATACATTTCGGATATCTGTTCAGACCCGGGGAAAGTCAAGCCTTAGGCTCTGAAATACGCAGCCTAGCCAGTATTTCAGCGGGTGTTTGCTATATTTTTTTCCTTAGCCATCAGAAGATATATAACCATTGACGTTCGAACCTAGATCTCTTTTAAGACTTTAAAAACACCTTATGCCCTTACCACCAGGCCACCTCTGAGATGCTACTATACATACTCAGTAAAGCAAAAATCTTTTACAATCTATCAATCCGTTATACATAGGTAACTGTACTACAGTACTCAACCCAGCCCATATAAAAATTTGTAATTTTTTAAGTTTTCAAACAAAAACATTTTGCTACTCCATAAGGGAAGGTATGTAGCTATACATCACCTAAAAATTGACCAAAACTTACATTCCATCACCCAAAACACTATAAAGTTTCTAACTTTATTCGCACATTGCATACATAATGCGAAATCTTACATTATATCACTCGAAACACTGAAATAAATCCTAAACTTTATTCTCACATTGCGTAAATAAGACAAAAAACCTACATTATATCACCTGAAACACTATAAAGTTTCTATGTTTACTCACATCTATAATAATTAAGAAAACAAACATACCAAATAAACCCTTCTAAGTTACTCTAAACTGCGTACCGTATCCAAGAATAACACCGCGTCTACTAATAAAATTCGATTTGCCTAATTTCACAATTCATCATATCCACACAATCTAATTTCTCTAAAAAATCAACCAATCCGATTCAAAAATTAACACCCACAATACAAAAAAACAATCTTTTTTCTTTTTATAAATAAAAGAAAGAAAGAAAGACTTACAATGCGATCAGGGGTACCGAGAGGGGCATCAAGAACACGAATTCGGGCTTTCGTATCTTCACACATCTTTTTAATTATATCCCCTTTTCTTCCAATTATACTACCCACTTTCAGAACCGGAACTATAAGCCGGAAAACGCATTCACCGGGCCAACCGGGCCATTTGGGGGTCAAATCTGCGGTGGCCGGAGGCGGGTCTGTTACAGTTTCTACAACGGTTTCCGGTTTAGGAGGTTCTGTTACGGTGCCGTTGGTTACGGAAGCCATTAGTGTGTGTGTGTGTGTGTATGTGTGTTTTACAGGGTTAGGGTTTTGATTGGAGAAGAGGGTTTGGGTTTGACGAAAGTGAGGTGATCTATGAAGATGGAATCGGAAGTGAAGTCTTTGTTTTTGTTGTTTTTTTTACTTTAGGGGAACTTGGAAAAGCTATACAATTACCTTTTTCTCCTCTTATACTTCAAGTTTCTTGATTCTAGAGATGTGCGTGGTCCGGTTTGGTCGGTTTTTACTAAAAATCTTAACCAAACTAATGTAAACAGTTTAACATTTTTTCAAACTAATCCGTTCAAATTATTATGTCAAACCAAACCAACCAAAACCAATTAACCGGTTTGGTTTGGTCCAGTTAAACGGTTATCATACTTTTGACATTCATATATAAAAACTTTTATTAATACTAAATTGCAAAAGTTTCACTTATACTTAAAGAAACACAAAGTATTTTGAAAAATATAAATCATGTAATATTAATTAGCTTGATGATTTAGGGATTGTATCTTTAAAAATTTTAAATCTACAATTTGAATATGTTCAACTTTATATCAACTAATAATTTGTTATTTATAACTTATAATATTATTGAATATATATATATATAAAATAAACATACCATTGATATAATTAAATGGTCCGGTTTGGTTAAACCGGTTTGATAAAAGTCTAAAACCACGAACCAAACCATAAGAGCGGTTTATTAAAAAGGCAAACCAACGGTTTAAGTTTTTTATTTTAAACCGACCAATCCGTCCAATTACTTCGGTTTAAACAGTTTAGCTGGTTTAGACCAAACCGTGCACATCCCTACTTGATTCTATTTTTGTTTTACTAGCTAACTAAACCCGGGTCCCGGTCATCTAATTGAAAACTTTATAAATAGAAATACATAATTATCTATATTATTTGTTCATATACCCTTTGTTTAAAAAACTTCAACGATAACACTTTGTTTAAATATTGAAAATATGGGGTTAAAAGAGTAACATGTAAAAACATGAATTTAGTTAAACCTTATTAATAGGGAGATGACATTACATTAACAAAATTAGTATATATCAAGGATTCATGTAATAAAATATTGAGAAGCCATGTAAGCAAAAGATGATGTTATAACAATTTTACTTTATTAATATAAGAGATTCTTATTATATATATTTTTTTAATTAAATGAGAATTGATAATTTATATATATACTAAAAACCTATGTAAATGTATAAGTACTCTATGCACGGAATGCACAAGCTTTTAAAGCACAGACTAATTTTAACCAAATTTCGTTTTAAACCCCTAAAATTTCTATTTTTTAACTTTTACCCCACATCAAAGTTTTTGCTTTCATTTTCGTGAAACTAAACTTTTAAATTCTTATGTTTTCATCAAACAACTTTCACACAGTTACGGTTTTACTTTTAAATATTTGGTCTTTGATTATTTTCATTTGTCTTTTTATACGTATAGAAAAAGTAAGTAACTGCTCAGTGCCGCCTCCCGCGGGTTTTGAGCCCCAATACCTCGACGGTGTATGGGGGAGGTTAAGATGTAGGCAGACCTTACCTCTATCTAAGTAGAGAGGCTGCTTCCAGTTTCTACCTAAATGGTAGAAAAGGCCCTCCAACCTTTGCATGGGATGAGGATCCAACCTTTGTAGGCAGACCTTTGCGGGTTTATACGTATAGCGTTTTCATTATACAATAACTTTTATCATTATACAATAACTTTTTATTGACACTAAACTTTTGGTTCTCGGGTTTTCATCATACAATTTGTAGACAGTTATGGTTTTACTTGTAAAGATTTGGTTTTTGATTATTTTCTTCCGTTTTATACATATATAAAGCGTTTTTAATATATACTAATTTTCATCATGTTTACGTGTTATATTCATAAAACATTTAAAGCATTAATATATTTATTATTTGTGTCTTATACAACTTATTATTCATTTACAATATTTTTAATGCTATTGCTAGATGATTAGCTGTAATTTTTAAATTTTAGGTTCGAATATTTGACATAAATTTGCCAAAACTTTATTGTATACCTTCCGCTTCTTCAGGGCCCTCATTTTCTCACTCAACTCAATCAAACACTCGCCAAAAATGTACCCGCGGCAACGTGCGGGGTCAACAACTAGTTTTATACTTATAATTTTTGTGTTTTGCTAACAAACCGTAAAAGTTGTAATAAGATGTATTAATTAGTTATAAACTTATTATAAAATTCAAATATAAGCTTTTAATACAGAAGGTAAAAAAATTTTATTCACGTTAATTGCAGTTTTTAGGGCTGCATTTAACATTTTACATAACTTTTAGATATCTATAATAACGAGATATGTCATCCGGACATTATCTCGGGAGACATTACGTTTATTATATACGGTAACAGGTAGAAAAAAACAAATGAAAACGTGATAAAATGGAGAAAAAAACAAATGAAAATATAGTAACATTATACTATGGGGAAGAGAATATGTGGCTATCATGTAAACTTGGGTATAAAACTCCTTACATGTTAATTTTTAAAACATAAAATTCATGGGGACATGACTTATTTATATTACAACAAACATTAAAAAAAGGGATCAATATCTAAGCTTGAGTACATGATAGTCACATAAACACTTTTCCCTTATAGTATTATATATAAAAAAAAATAAATGAAACTACAAAGAATTAATTATGAAAATAAAAATATTAACATTGTACGATAGGCGTTGTACAATAGCTGAAGTCAAACTATAACCTCCGTTTAAATTTTACTGTATATTTTATTTACGTCCGCCTTAAAGCGTGAGTAATAATTCTAGTGCAGTACTAAAATCGGTGGAATATATATAGAGCCATTGTGCGGTGAAGTTCCACATAATAGATCATGCTAGATTGAATTAAAATTACTAACAATTTTGATGTAACTTTAATTGGATGATAATTAAAAATGTGAATTTATTTAGTTAACAAGTCAAACAGGCCGTCAAGACAAAGTTAAGCTAAAAAACTTTCATAGGTGTGTGGCACAACGCCACAACTAATATGGTTCTTGTTATATATAGCTACTTTTGATTATAAATGAGTTGGTATAAGTTATCTTCTATCAAACGGGCCAAATTACACGCGCTAGAACTTAAGAGTTAATATGGTTTGGTCCTTTAAATTTCAGCCTTTTGCCTTTTTAATGCTCCAATCTTCAAATTATGGTGGTTTAACCTTTTAGAGGGGATATTCGTTCTTTATATACAAGCACGTTATCTGCGCAATACATCGGTGGTCGTGGTGACGACGATGTAGTGGTGCGGGCGATTGTTGGTGGTAGATGAGATGTCAAGTAGACAGTCGTGTAAATAATTAATGTAAAGAGTTAATGGAGATATTTTAAAAAAATAAAAAGTTGTTAGTGTAATTTAATCGTTAGTGTAATTTAATCATTAATGTTAAGGAAGTAGTATAGGTAAAATATTTTAAGATGTACTAAATGAAAATATTACATATATTCAATATTTTTAAAAACAAAGTACTCATTCTTTTTTATTAAATATAGTATAGAAGTAACGATAAAAAAACACATTTTTTTAGGTAGTTTAAGAAAGACACATTTCAATATCTAAAGTTTGCCTTTTGAGTTTAGTTAGTTTAAGAAACCAATGAGTGACTACCAAAAAATGTGCCTCAACCTTTTGACGAGTTTAGGTCTGTACTTATAATGTCTTTAGGCGTGCGTCTTTGGGGAGGAGGACGCCGGATGTTATAGGCAGCGGGAGTCCTAGCCTTACGTCTTCAAGCGGGAGTCCTCACGGAGATTGTGAAGGACGCGTGATAGTGGGGTAGCATATGGGGTAGGAGCTATATAAATTATTATTTATTATCATTATTACTGTAAGTGCAACCTAGAGGGGAGTGAATAGGTTGTACCCGATTTTTATTTGGTTTGTAAGACTTTTTGATTAATCTTCAATACTAGTTACAAACTTGTTTCATTTGAACAACAAAACGATAATACCTGTAAATTAAATACCAACAACCAATTCAATCCTTGTGAAGCAAATATAATAACAATGAAATGAGAAATAATAAGAGATATCTTTACCCAAAAAAGAAATAATAAGAGATAAGGGTAAGAGAATTTATCACCACATGAACACCACGATATATAGTGGTTGGGGTTGGATGTTAACTAATCCGCCTTAATCCACTCCTCGATTCACAATCGAGATTTTGTAGCACTATCTTTCTCCAAAACCGGTGGAGAGTCTGCAATACAATCTTGACACTTCAAGATGAACCAACAATTCCTAACCACTAGGAATTTACCAAGTCTTGACACTTCAAGACATACCAATGATTCCTAACCACTAGGAAATCTTCAATTCTTGACACTTCAAGAATTTGCCCAACTCTAACCACTAGAGTTAAGTATACACCCAAATGATCTTGATACTTCAAGATAATCAATTATCTGGCCACTAGAGATTACAAACAATGGATTCTTGACACTTCAAGAATGAAGCCAAACTCTAACCAATAGAGTTTTGTATACACTCACAATCACACTCACTAGTGTAATTGAACACAAATTTGTAGGACAAATATTATCCTCACTACAAAGTTGAACCCTCTTGCTAATGATATAAAGATTTGAGATATGAATGAATGTAACAATGATATATTCTGGATATGAGCTCAAGAGGTTAGTTGCAAAAGTCACCAAGTCTTCATTTTATACCCATAAAGCACTTTGTAGCTGTTTGACCCGGACAACTCTTAACTGAGGCCGTCCCCCAAGGCACAAGAGCCGTGCTATACCTGGAACTTCACAAAAGCCATGAATTCCTCCCATGTTGTCTCCACTACAAGCAAGAATCTTACCGTACCAAGTTTAACTTCAAAAAAGAATGGGAGAAATAAAGGAAGATGCATACCAACAATATATGTTTAGGGATTGAGAAAGTCAAAAGTTGAAATATGGAAATGAGAAGAATAACCCCAAATTTGAAATATATATCTACATTCCAGATCTTACCACATCAATTACCACATCAATTTTGACTCTTAGCTTAATTTTGACTTTCATTGACTTTCAACACTTAGTGAAATTTTGGCCTCCAATTTTGGTGAAAAATTAAAGTGTTTAGATTTGGATTTTAGCAATTGCAAACATCTTAGAATGATAATATAACACTTAGGAACAAGTATCGGGTCATGAGCTTATGTAACGAATGCTCGATAAATCTCATCAATTTGGACAGAAGGAGCATGACCTTTGTTTCAGCAAGAGCCGTGCTCCATGATACTTAGAAAAAATTTCGACCTCAAATTTGACGAAAAACGAAAGTTTTTATTTTTGAAATTTGCCAATTCCAAACATCTTAAAACATCAATATAAGGTTATGGAACAAGTTTGGAGTCACAGAAGTGTGTAATGAAGGCTGGAGAAAAACGAGTGAAATGGACAGAGAGAGCACGGCTTTTACAGGACATGAGGCCGTCCTCTAGAGCCGTGCTCTGAACTGAAGCCGTGCCTGGGTTTTTCGACAACTTGCTATATTTAACTCAAACTTAATACTTTCATCGTTTTTAGTTCGGAATAAGCGTATGTATACCCAAAACGTTATTAATACCATTTTACATATTCCATATATTGTAATGGCACACCCCACATTGATCGACACTATCAAATAGTGCTACTTTGCGTCTTTATTAAACGTTTTCTAGAAGGATGATCAAGCATGTAAGAATATACGTATGATCAATTATATTTAACACTTACTTTATGTGGCATGTCCTCAATAATCATCAAAACTAAGGAGTGCATTATAAATGTTATAACTCTATTAAACCATATATGCACCAACATTACTATTATTATTATTATGGTAATAAAAACTATAGAGATAGAAAATTGTATGTATAGAAGTTGCAGTGTTTGGAACTTGGAACTTTGGATGGCAATGAAAGAGATAATGATGATCAGATACATATTTTTTATTTATCAAACAAACTTATAATTTAGACCCTACATTATTTGATATTTATAAAAATGGTATCTTAGTTTGACATTTTAGAAAATATACTTGTATATGTTAACATCGAAATGATATTTAGGGGGTGTTTGTGTTTGCGTTTCCAGAATAGATTATGGATATGTTCTTGAGTTTTGTTTTAAAAGGAAAGGAAAAGATTGTAAAGGATTTTAAAAATATTTGGGTTCTTGAGTTTTATTTAAGGGAAGAAGAGAAAAGAAGGGAAAAGATTTGGAAGGAGAATTCTATAGAATTTGTTAAAGATATTTTCCTTCCACTTTTGTGATGATTTGGAAGGAAGGAAACTCTACCCCTTCTCTTCCATTCATCCCTCTTCTCTTCTTTCCCCTCCCTTTACATATAAACTCAAGAACACAGGCTATGTGTTTAAAAACTGCGTTTTGAAAAAGCATGTTCCTACCTGCTTTTTCAAAACTGCGTTTTCTCTCTAATTAAACGCAGATAATCACTTATTTTGCCAAAAACATTTTTTGATTATTTGAGTTATACAAACGCAATAATCAAATAATCAGCTCAAAACTCAATCACAAACACCCCCTTAAAATGGTATTTTTAATCATGTTGTCTTTTATTTTTAAGTAATGTAATGTATCTGTTTAATAATAAAATGTGTTTTTGTTATATTTTAAATGGTGTTTTGTTAATAAAATAAATAATAAAAAGAATTGATGATGTAGCGAAGAAGTTCTGAATCAACTTGCCTTATAAGAGGGAGTCCTGAGAGGAGTACTGAGTGGTATGATGCTGACGTGACAGACAAGAAGCTGGAGGAATCTCCTCCTTTTTAGGGGTGGGGGCTTAATGGACTAAAAGTTCAAACAATTGTAAAGGATCAAATCATTATAAATTTAGATCACTGTTTGTAAACAAAATGGTTTTGTAACTGGCGTTTATTGCCACAAATATGACCTATATAAAGATGAACCTATTTGCTTTTCCAAAAAAACAGGAACCCAATTGACCTGTTACTCAACCATCCTCGGTTAAGAAAATGGAGGTAGGAGATCCAGGATATGGTGGAGCTTGCTTCAACAATGCAGCATGACGACCAGCCATGAGAACAGCTTCCGGATCAGCAGCAGACAATATCTTCACATCAAGGCCTATCTGTCTCTGTATCAACTCATAATTCTCCTGAAGAACCTCGATCTCGCCAAATGGCAGCTTTGGATCCAATGCTTGAACGCCAAGTGTCATGACCTCATCCTTCTTAAACCTCAAGAACGACATGCATTGTTTCTGTGTTTGCTTGAAATTTTCTTTCTTGCCAATTGCACTTTGCTGCAAAGCTTTTAGTATCTCCTGATCAGATGCAAACCTACAGTTTTACTATCAAACTTGTCTCGTAAAATATTCAAGCATTCTCTTTTCCAGCCTTCATATTGTTCGTTCACAAAGATCAGTCCAACTGTTGGTTTGCTCTGAACGAATGCTTTATTATTGCTACCTTTCTTTGACCCACCAGAAGACTGCTTCAAAAGAATCTTCCTGAAAATAATTATTAGCAAATTTCGTTATTCAAATAAATAAATCAGCAATCGGAAAACTAACAGAGGTTAAAGGTAAAGAATTGGCTAGATACATAATAAATAATAGGATTAACAAACGAAAGAAGAACAACGGTGATAGTTTAACCAACTTGGTAAACAGTGGAGTCATATATATTCCCATGTATAGTGAACAAGTTTCAGGATTACTTGTTAAAAGATTTACAGGAACTAGATAGATAATGTGACGAAAATGACCACATAAGCTACATCATTCCAATAATATCTAAGTTATAGAATAAAGCAATTCAGAAAAATTAGGTATCAGAATACACTTCTAAAACTGGTTTGATTCTGACCTTATTCCATTTTAGCAAGATTTATGGATTTATATGCTATAACATTACCCCAATCAATCCATTAGTCTGTAAATAAGTTGAAACTGCCATCTTTAGCAAAAAGATCACTTAACCTCCTATGTGTACAACCTGCTAGAAAATAGCAACAATAACAAATAAAAAGACAAAAAACAAATTCAAAAGAAACACATTATAGTAAAGCACGTTGAGGGGAACCTGAAATTAGTAATAGAGTCCTGCAAGTATCTATTAGCCTTTTGTAGGTTAATATCGGGGTTTTCAGCTTCAGGCCAGCCAACTTTAATTACAAACCCTTCTTTTTTCAAAAGCTTCTGCCATACATACTCAGAAAGGCAAATAGGAGCAATAAGCCTCGTCTGAACATCCATAAACCGCCACACAAGATCATGATTCATACCACTCGATCCACATGAAAGCCTATATTCATCCCTAGCAGCTTGAAAATAATAGAACCCAGTTTTCAGAGCTTCACGGAACATGTAATCGTCGTAGTTCTTTTCAGTCGATTTTATGGCAAAATTCATTTCATTGACAAATACATGATCAGCATATATAGAAGGTGAGCCCACTCTAAAAGATGACTCAGCAGCAAGAACTTCCTCCATCCACGCCTTCTCCTTGGTAAGCCTCAAAATCGCTGCATTGGCAGTTTCAAATACAAAGTTGGTATCATCCATTCCATCACCGGCATCAGCAAGAGAGAATCTAGTAGCATCAGCTGAGAATTCCTTGATAGCTTGTTTTAGGGTCCTAAAACTTCCGGTTGACTTTGACATTTTCTCTGAGTTTAACGTAATGTGGCCGTTGCATCTGAACCCATGAGGCCAATGTTCCTTGGGAAATATCGCAGTGTGGTTATAAATACAGAATGTAAGGTGATTCTGTATGAGATCCTTACCAGACACACGAAGATCAACCGGATACCAATACTCAAACTCGTGCCTCATATTCTTTAAAAGTGATAAAGGAATATCTGAAGAATCGGGTTCTCGAACCGAAAGAAATATATAGTCCCAAACATCATCAGTAAGCTGATCAGGTAATACAACATAGGTGTCTTTACCAAACATATCCCCATTCTGTAACAGATGACAGACTGTATAGTAAGTCATGTAGATTGTGGAATCAGATAGGGATTCCACCAGAAACTTATCATCCCATGGAATACGAGTCCCCAAACAAAAACTTCTAGAGCAAGCCCATTGGTTTAACCAGCTCAGGGCATGCTCGAACCCATGTCGAGTCTCATCAGAGTATAAATTCATGTTGGCTAAGCACTCTTCTGCAGCTTCTCTCCAGCTACCTTCACCATAAGTGAGATACCATTGATCAGTTAAGGCAACAACACACTCGTCACCTGACCGTGATATCACTTTCTTCTCGGGTTCACTGTATACAACAACTTCACCAAGTTTTAGAAGCTTGCTTCTAATTAAGGTTTTAGCATCCTGAACACACATCCCGGCATATTCACCAGCAATCATAGTTCCTTCATAGAAACCACCCTTATAGATTACCTTTTTAGCAGCATCGAGCTTTTCTCTCTCATTTTGGCTCTTGATTTTCATGTCGACACATTTTTTCAGCAGATTTATCACCAAACTCAGGATGGCTAATGATTGGGATGACCTCAAAGGGTAATACCCACTCATCTTTTATACCGAACTTAGCCCTGAAAGAAGCTTTTGATTTCTGATGTGTCATATTTTATACCATTTCCCACGTGATTTTAGAACCAATTATTCGTTGTTTTTTATAGTTTATATCAAACTTTCGATGCTTTGAGGGTGTGTTAAGTGTTTTCAGGTTGGAAATTGATTAGACGAATGAATTGGTTGATTTTGATGAGTTATGGAAGAAACGGGAGAAGGTTTCGGTTGAAATCAAGCGAAAGACGAAGAAAACGAAATCTGGAAGTTGTAACGGGCGTTATATAGTGGTTTTGGGTTTCACCTGTAACTTGAAGTTACTGTACTAACTTGCAGTTACTGGAGTAACGGCCGTTACAAGGAAGAAGAAAACTAACGGCCAGTTAGCCCACTAACGGCCGTTACACGATTTTAGGTTAGCCCACTAACGGCCAGTTACAATGACCGATTAACCGTTTCAATCATTTGATTATCTTCAATAATTTTAGAATGTTTTTGCAACCTATTTATATGATCCAAAATTATGCAGATTCGGCGCCAAACTGCGTCGCAGTTTCTCTAGTTTTGTTCTTGTCTTTTTAATATGAGTAGCTAAATCTCTTGCACCCGCTTGGGTAGTAATCATGTCATAGGGTCGAATTAATGTTGCTTGTAAGTGTTGAACAAGGTTTATATGTTTAATCAAAGATCCACATTTATTTGGATTTAAATATTGTTTTCAACTTTTATATTAATTGATTGATAATTGTAATTAGAAGTTCGGGAGAAATCTATGTCATTGTCAATTGATTTATGAAACGGTTAATCGGTCTATAATTAACCTAAAATCGTTGGAGTTCGGGAGAAATCAACGATAAAAATTTTAAACAATTAAATTCATTTCGAGTTAGTAAACGCTTATGATAGAGGGATCTAATTAGGCGAATAAGCAGTTCGGGAGAAAGCTTTTAAAGATTAAATCATTAAATCAACTTAGGTTCTCAATGCTTAATTGTTTTGAGTAGAAATTAAGTGTGGGGGCAATAATCATATCTAAAACATATAAAGTTTCAAGTATAATGGGAGTTCATCTTGTCTACCTTTTAAGTCGTTCAACAAATGCAAGTAATATTTAGACCCGATGATTGGCATGTGAGCTGATCCAAGTAGGTGTTCTTTTTAAATCTTTGTTAAGATTCAACAACCAAATATTCTCTTGCGATTAATCCTACGGGATTACTGACTTTTCTTACTAACTTTTGCAACGTGGCAATTCGGCCACAAAACCCCCCTTTTTAATCTGAATCATTTTATTGTAACAATTGCTTAATAAGTCCTTGTGTTCGACCTCGGTTTACCAAGTCAACTATATTGCATATGAACGGGTTCACTGCCCGCAAGTGTGTAGTAGTCAGTAGCTAGGTATTTCGTGTTTATAAATTTAAAACTAGAAAATACACATCAATTTCAAATCCTGCAAAATCATTAAGTTGGCGTTAAAGTAGTGAGTAAATCCCAATCAAATTGATATTTTTCTAATTTACTTAAAAACTTGACAAGTTCCTATATCATAATGTATATAGACAAGATTTTACGAAATCCTATATAAATTTTTTTTTTTAAAGTTTTGCACCATTTATCATACATATAGGAAGGAATTTATCTCTGAAAATTGTAATACTCACAGCTATATATTCTCTTTAACTTGATTTTTCCTTTAATGACTTCTGGTTTTCTTAAATGGTTTTCAATTTAGAAATCCCCAAAAGACAAACTTGTGATCAGAAAGACATTAGCCACTAGATACATAATAGTCCTAAAATGACAACAAAAGAATCAAGTAAAAGTACAAAACAAAAAAAAAAGGAAAAAACATGATCAATCGGGTAATCTTACAGAAGTCCAAGTTACAACCCATCTTGTCTCTGACAGTGACAATACAGTACGTTCTTTTTCTATTGAATAATTTCATGTACGATATGATAGAACCAAAAAAAGAGGGAAAAAAAAACTAGCAAATAAGTTAAATTCTCTTGTGCGTAGTTAAAACCTCTAGATATCATGCCAATGTGTCCATTAGAAGATACTACAACAACTGATTGATTCAGTGAAATAAATTGTACAAGACCACAAAGTACAAAAAATTATTGTTAGAGTTCTAAAACTTTTGGAAGACATAAATTTGACAACCAATAGCTCCGAATTCGTTTTCAAAATAAAAACGTGGATTGTTATTATCGGTAAAAGGAAAGCAACATAATAATTTATAACACGATAAAACATATTGACTGAATATACAAGAAATATTACCTGCAACGCCATAAAATCATCAGGGGAATCACTGGGCACGCTGGTGACTATTCCAGTACCTTTATCAGTAAGCACCGAAAGCATTGGAAGGCAGTATATAACTTCATTGACTGACAAGGGTGACCGAAGGGGTAATCCTATAAGATCTTGACCAATCAACTCCACGAGACATGTAGGCTTCTTGGGTACTCGCGACTTGCCTTGATATGCCAAATTGCGAGCTGCATGCCAAGTCAAAATAAAGACTTCATCTTGATTGATTTCAAAAGCTCCATACTTGCCATCTGGCAAAACCCAAGAACTGGTTTGACCATACATGGTCTCTGGTCTTAAGGTTGCAGCAACGAGATAGACCTTCTTTCCTTCCAAATGTGCAAATTTAGCAGGGAATGGTCGGACCACCTCCATTTTAATGAGCGTATACTCCTGAGGGATAACACCTTCCCCTGATGACCGATCATGATCAGCACAAGGCTGCCCATCCAAAGGCGAGTAGATTGTATATCTCAAGTCCTCAACAATCTTGCCATATCTTTCCAACTTCCTCATCTGCCACCTCACAAAACTATCAAAGAACAGATTGGCCCTTGTAGCAATGAATGATCTCCTCCAGTCAGCACCCAACCCAAAAGCCTTGAGATCTTCCATAGCCAATGGAGGAAAAAATTTAAGCCACTCATCAGATTTTTTTAATGTAGCAATCACATCATCCGCTAAACCATACCCACGCATTATTTCCCACTTATAAGTCCCCCTACCAGTTTTCGATGCGGCCTTTGATTTTTTTTTCCCTTAAACTTGCCTCCTTCATTATTAGCTTTATTAGATTCTGGTTCACTAACAATCTCGTCTGCCTCAGGGAACACCGACGGATTCCCAAATTCTTCTATTTCCCTCCTAAGTTTATCCGCAGAGGCCTTAATTGGCATTCCAGTACAATGAAATCCAAAGGGTAAGAGCACATTCACACCCCTAAGCCTATGATAAGCAGCAGCAAATTCAAGCTTGGATAGCGAAAACGCATGGCCCAAGTGTAAATATCCATTCATATACGGAATAGGAAAGGTCCCCAAAAACTTATCTCCTGCTTTAGGCCGTTGGTCATTAGCTTTAGCATTGAACACTTGAGCCTTATCCCACCAAGTATGTACTTGTCTCTCTATTTCAAGAAGCTGGTCCCTCCTCTTGAAGCTCTTCCCACTATCGGTCTCTGCCATCTCCGTTAATATATATTTAATTAAACCATGCCAAATCAGAAATTTGTTGTGAAACTGCCATTTAATTAAATGAGTTATTATCATTAGGCGCCCCTATCGTTGTCAAAATTAGCTTTTGTATCATTAGGTGCGCCGATGGTTGATGTTAATTACGCCACCTGCCCTTTCAACTAACGAATATGACTCTCTCTCCGTTAAAGCCCCCCATGTGCATTACACATGAGTATATTTTCATTATTTTGCATCTAAAACACCATCTCCAACTTTTTCATCTTCTTTTCAAGATCAAACACATGAACCAGAAATATAATTAACTATAAATCTTTCATCTACTTGTGTATGTGATCGAAGTGGGTATCTAGAGACTCCAATAGTTGGATTTTAGTCATTTGATTGAGAGGGGTCATCTTGCAAATACCTAAAAGAGAAAAAACGTGGCGGCAACTAGTTATTGTTATGGCTGGAATTTTTGAGGTCGTTTTCCCAAATATTCCTCATCTACAGATCTCGTTTTTGCATATTTTCCTCTATATGTATATAGGTTCGATTGTTACAAGAATAATAATGATAGGATTGAGTATTATTAATGTTAGTTCATGAAGCTCACAATGTGTACATAAACACAAAAGGAAAAAGGCATAAACACAAGACTCAAACACTTACTATATCAATGCCTTGTAAAATGTAGAGTCATGTAAATACAAGGACCAATGTTGTAATTCTGTAAATTAGTAAGTTAAGGGTACAAAGTGTCTAAATTGAAAGATAGTTAGTTAAGAGCGGTTTCTTATTTTTTAGTGTATATATATATATATAAGGAAAATGATTTATGATGTTAACATCATCTTTGTGGATGATGTTGCTCTCACAAACTCACTTAAATAAATTTTTACACATGTCAAAAAGCCCCCCATGATTTTAATGGTTTGTGAAAACAACATTATCCAACCAAAATAATGTTAACATCATCCCAAGTTATCCCTATATATATATATATATATATATATATATAGTTTCTCTGTTTCTTTGTAATATACCATATATATTCAATACAAAATATCACAAATTCTCTCAATAATGTCGATTCATCTTATGCGACAATTTATATTAAAATCTCGTATCTGTATAGTAAAGAAAATAAGGGTTTGATTTTTTAGGGTTTGATGTTTAAGCGATTAATAAAACTAAAATTTTGTGTTTGTAGATTGAATTGAAATCTGTAGTTGTTTGTTGTTTTGAATGGTTGCGAAGGATAATATACTCTCACATCGTGAGCACGTGAGGGGTTGACGGAAAATGACTAAAGATGGGTAGTCAAAAAGGCGGGTAGCGTAATTAACATCAATCATAGGGGTATATAATGATACAAAAACAAACACAGGGGGAAAACGCTAATAACGACAATCACGAGGGCACCTAATGATATTAACTCTACTTAAACCCATGGTTCACTTCAAGTAATTGGTACTTAGCAAACTTTGAGTGAAACTGTCATGAAAAAAATTACAATTTCTAGTCAATTTCTGATCAAAGATTAAGAAGAGGTACCTGGTAAAGAAGGTGAAGGTATTCAAAAATTTCTTTTGAGATTTTTTTTTTTTTCTGTTCAACATCAAAACGAGAAACAAACAATTTAATATCCTAACCAAAATTATTAAAACATAATTCATGTCATTATACCCAACTTGAAAAAAATAAAATCTTATAATTGCGCCGCCTGGGAAGAGGGATATTGATTCAAGAAAACCCAATCACAATATGAATATTACACTACAATATACTGTCACACTTATGAATATGAATCTATATATTTGTATATATAAAGAATACTGATGAGGTAAGACACGAAAACAGGGTTTAAGAAAGCCCTAACAACACTGTATATATCCAAATTATTTTACTCTTTCAGCCCCTCCACTTTATTCTTCAACAATACCTGCACAATATATATTGGGGTTTATTAAATAATAAAATAACTTTACCTATTTAACCAATAAATAAAATAATTTGAGACAAAAAAAAAGAAGTAACGGGTTAAAGAAACAAGAGTACGTACTGGACTAGTGGACTTGCCAAAGAGATTAAAATTCATAAGTGATTCAATTTTTTCAAACATCATCGTCTATGTTTTTTTTAAGTTTAACTAGATGGGTTCCACACTGCAGCGGCAAAAATAGATAACGTTCGATATGGAATGTGAACAAAGGGTGGGGCAATTTACGAGTTAGGTTTTTTGCTATGTGTTTGCGTGTGAGGAGAGATAGAGTCCGAAATTTTTATAACGATATTTTAGTCGCAGTATATAAAATGGATATAGTAATGTATTAAGATGAAGGATAAATTACACATATCACGTTCTTAAAAATTTAAGGCGGAGGTACCATTTTTTTTATATAATATAGATAAGATTGCATCATATTGGCTTGAATGACACGATATATAATGATCACCCGATATATTTTGAAAAGTAGTCGTATATTTTAGCTCTTCGTCATCATTCGCTTCTAAGGGTAGTTCCAAATGTCTCGTTAATGTGGAAAATGTCCCACACTCCCACCCATGATTTCTTCTCGTTCGGGTGAAAACTCAACTATGTGCTCGCATATATAAATGGGTGACGATCTATACATCAGTGTTTTTTAACCATATACCACTAAAGATGTTTCACATTATTATACATTATACATTTATACTGTACAACATTTTCCATAGAATACCACATGATAAAGTAACTCTCCCAGTGTCGTCTTTCACGGGTTTTGGGTCTCAATACCATTACCAAAGGTAGAGAGATTGCTTCCAGGTTCTACCAAAGGTAGAAAAGAACCTCCAGTCTTGCTAAGCATGAGGATCGAACCCATATCCTCTGTTTCCAGATGCAATGACTTCAACCACTGTTTCAACCCAGTTGGTTAGAATACCACATGATGTCTATGGGTACACCCTACAAATCTTTCACATGTTGCAAGATAATGGTGGATTCACCCACAAGAGAGTCGAATATATATATATATATATATATGTCACCGGATGAAACCTCTCGAGTGATGTTGTAACAAGAGCATGATCCGACTTGTGGAATCGGGTCTTGAATACACCCCCAAAACCCGTTTCACGTATGTTATTGAAAACGTCATTTTTGAATCCCTAGATTTTAGTGGTTTGTCTTCAATGAAGCCGTGAAATAGTGAATATGATCGATACATTGTGTTGTTCTTCTGACCATAACAATTCACCATATTTTGATTTGGCCTAACTTGTATATATATAAAAATTATGTGAGTTTGAGTGAATGATTAGTTTTTTTTTTTTTTAAAAAAAAAAGAAGAGGTTGAGTGAACGTAATGTAGTGGTTCTTTTTACATGTTTTTAGTTAAGTAATATTCCCCTCGTATCTCAAATTATGTAAAAACTTCTCTCTGATAGATGCATATCGTTTTAGTTATAGAAGAAAGATATTGACCAAACTATTAATATATGTTCAAAACAAGTTATTACCAAGAGAGTTCGTTATTACTCGTATTAAACTTGATTCTAGATGGCCAAAGCCATTCTACATGAGCCTCCACGGGTTTAGTCTGTCTAGAATTAGGTTTCACGAGTGACAAATATCTTAGATCGTGATCTCGAGAATAGGCTTTTTAGTAGATGATTGACATTCCTAAAACAAAGTCATGGCCCAGAAAATTTCACTTCTACAAATGTGACAAAGATTATGAATGTCAGGAGTTACAAATATGGTGAAATGGAAAATTAACATCCAACCATCCACATGTTTTTCCGATTGGAGCGATGTCCAAAAGGTTGTAAAAACGAAACAAAAGAGGCACTTGTGATCGTTAGTTAAAGGACGATACATGGTTGCTAGATTAAAGTTGTAATAGACATTTGATAAGTGCAATACAAGCATGAAATGTTGGTAACAAAGTATGTCCAACGTGAAAATAAGAATGTTAAAATCTGAAAGGCGTTTCCTAACAAGTTTTTCTATAAATTAAAGAATGTGAAATCTGTTACAAAATCCGCCAACGAGAATAACAAAAAAAACTAAACCTTAATAATGAGGTTGTTAAGGAGCATTTGTCTATGAAAAGGAGACGTTTGTTAAGGGTAATGAAGGTCCAACAGCATCCCTTGCAATCGTTGTTTAGGGTTTCTTGAAAATACAAGTTTAGCAGGCGAAACATCATTTTCGTAACAAGTGGATAGCTAATTTGGTGCAAACTAGACATCACTATTTTGATGAAAAGGACATTAACTTCATTGAAATAGACTACGAGAAGCATTCTCACTAGACCTGCATTTGACATGATGTTGCACCATCTCACGTATGCCTTGAAAGGGAAGTGAAAACTGAAAACTATATGAAGTGTGTACTCGAGTGGTGATGATTGTGGTGTTGACATCATACCAATTAAGCACGTAAATAACCTATGTAGGTCAGCGACTTAGCTCACTCGGGATAACTTTTGTATACCAGATAGCCAGAATGAACATGTCACCGGCATGCAAAGATACTATCAAGACCGAAACGGTAATGGAATCCATGAAATAGTATATAATATGCCTTCATTGTTTTTCAAAGTATAAAGAAAAAGAAAAGTTTGATACCCAAATTCTCTAAACATTTTTTTGAGAAGAAAGTAAAAAAGGTAATTAAAAAAAGAAAAAAAAATAAGACAAAGGAGACTGTAAACTCAGCTTAAGTCTAAAAAGTTTCCCTTTTAGCTCCATTATCACACAACACCATTACTATGATGAAAGAAGATTAGAAGAACAAACAGACTATACAACTATTTTAACATAGTCGAGATACCACCAGCCGTTCAAATTTTACTTACCCGAATACCAAAACTTTAAACAGGAATAACATCGAGCTTTGATGAGTCTTCACATCTCAAAACAATTCCCTCCAAGTTCACAGGAAGAAGACATCTGGTCCATTGGCATCCTGTTGGAACACCCTCAGATGGCGGCACAATCATCAACACGTTGTTGTGTCTCTGCACAATTCCCATCACACTAACGGTACTGCCTTCTTTAATATACCTGCATATGATTCAAATTATGATTAAAGCAGGTAATTTGGAGAACAATACTGGATCAGATAAGGGACCAAGTTAAATACCCTTCTTTGAGCCGCATCACACGATCGTCCATTGGGATATTTCTGTCATTCAACCATCTGATGAATTGAGGAGATGAATCTACGTTTGACTGGTCAACTTCAATAACAGAAGGTTCCTCGACATATGGAGTCACACGGGCACCGTAACCAGTTTTAACTAATGCCCTTAAGCCGGATTGAAAATCGGATATATAAAAATCCACCACATGTCTCTGCATTTGTTAATGCATCAACATTTCAGTAACTATAGGTTTAGAATCACATGTAGAAACACAACAACATAAACATGCCAACTTGATGCACATTAATGTGTAGTGCTTGTATACATTTAACACCAAACTGCGGCATTTTATCACATCAACTTTGACAAAATTTATGAAAATGTGGAAGACATAGTAACTAAATCTAATTGCATAAA
The DNA here is from genome assembly GCF_010389155.1 of Erigeron canadensis. NCBI lineage: Eukaryota > Viridiplantae > Streptophyta > Magnoliopsida > Asterales > Asteraceae > Erigeron > Erigeron canadensis. The sequence goes on from NC_057763.1 coordinate 5,137,547, forward strand.
GAGTAATAGAATATGACCACTTTAAATAATTAAATAATAAAAGTTGACGTCAAGCTCAGCTTAAATTAATAATTTATAAAGATTTGTTACTAATCTATCGAATGCATCTCATATATTCCATCTTTGCCTGTAAAGTTCAATGAGGACAAAAAGTTTAGAATCTTCATAATGAGTTAATCATGAATTAATGATATAATCTTAATGATTTCAAACAGTCAAATTATAAGTGTTCTTTTTGGAATGTAGCAAGAATTATTTAATCATAGGAGAATATTTTGCTTTATGTAAAGCTAAAATACACATGCAATCCAAAAAGAAAGGCTAGACTTGTGTTCACCAAACCTAACAAGCTGTATAATAGATTAAAAAAAAAAAAGGTTTAAATTGCAATCAAGCATAACTTTCATTTTGCATTAATTGCTACAAAACAAGACTCTAGAACTGAATATTTGAATAGGGAAATCAATTATTATCCTTACCTCCATGGACCGCAGACCCCAGGTAAAGCGACGATGTGTGGGATTGGCAGGTTTTGAACTCCATCCTCGATATTCATATAAACTTGTGGATGTATAAACACATCTAGGGGTCCTTTGGAATGATGACTCCAGAGGAACATTTCCACAAGTAACCACCTTCAAGATATTAAAAGTTCATGAACGGTATGAGCAACTAAATAAACTTACAACTTAATCTATGTTAACGATCCCCATAGTCATAGATGGAAACATTTCTTCGAAATGATATCAAATTTCAAATGACACACGGTAAGCTAATAACATCAAAGTCTTCCGAGTTCCAAGTCCTAAACCACAGACCGACTATACAAAAAAGCAGAAACTTACTAGGCAATGTTGGTGCAATCAGTTAAGATGGGTTACTAAAACCTGAAACGTGTGGATGATCTAGTTAAGTCGATTTGCATGTCGCTTTTAAAAAGAGGGTTACTACGTCTTTTCTATGATATAAGAACCAACGGATATCATCCATAAATAGAGGGATATACCTATCCAAAGGTGATTATGATGTTTTAGAGTAAAAATATTTAAAGTTCACACATGTGAAGTATAGGTAATGACCTAAAACTTCTAACACATGACATAAGCCCAAAGCATCAGCTTTTCACATAGTGATACCTAATTTTGACGAAAATCATCAATATTGCAAGCTTAATGATGAAATCAAGAATTAATAAACAAACCTATTAAGAAGATTCTCAGTTTCTCACATTACGAAACTAAGTATAATCATTCATATATTTATAGGATACAAATTAAAAAAAACAAGCAAGCATATGTGCAACATACCCCAGAAATCTTGACAAACTGCCCATTCTTCGCCGTTCTAAGTTCAGCATCTGGATACCCATCAATAAAATCAACTAAAGATTTTCTTCCCCAACATCCAAAAACCGAGCTGCCAGCAGCCAAAAATGTTAACAATTTCAATGAGAAAAATGAAATTGCTAGCAGCCATAAATATAAACGTTGTAGCAATAACCATTGAGGAAATAAATCAGTATTTGAAAGTACCTGCTGAAAGAACGACCAGTCTGTGGACGAAGGTAGGTAACTGCTTGATTTTTAGCCATGGTAGTTCGCGATTTACCCTGCGCCGTAGAGTCTGCCTGACCTGACCCCTTCCGTGGTGCACCAGCTGAGTTAAGAGGTCCAGATGTGATGAGTCCTGTGGTTGGGAGAACCGGGATAGGTCCAGAGTTGTGTCTAGAAGAGGGCAAACCTCCACCTTGTGGTCCAGAGGACTTCCTAATGGGTTCACCGTGCTTATTTAAAGGACCAGAACTGCCTTTCTTCATGGAAGATGACCCTGGACCAACCCCAGAAGTCCCCATTCTATTAGCGGAATTTGACGTTGTTTGGTTGGAATGAGATGAATTCCCACCACCAAATGACCCAGTTCTTAAAGGAGCACTTGCTATCGGTCCTGATTTTCTTGGTCTGGAGCTAGCATTTTCCACATCAAACATTTTTCCAAGTTCGCCGGATTTTTTTATGTCACCGCCAGTGTAAGGCATGGCAGTGGAGGACATAGTTGGAACCCTTTCTTTAGGCTGTTCAGGCCGGCCCGATACATATAAACCATTATTCAATTGATGGGATGGAAACCGTGAACTCATTTTCGAGTAAAGTAGTATATGTAAATAAATATCTACAAGCAAACGATCCTTTGGTAATACTCAGCCTAGAGCATAATCAAGACCTACACAAAAAATTCAAAATATCACAATTTCCGTCAAAGTACTTCAAGAAAATTAGATAATTGTATAATTATTCAAGATTTCTATTTATCGCAGCATCGGGCATCACACGCAAGCAACTGGCATCACCCGCAAGCAACTTTAAGTGCATAACAGTAAAGGAATATTGGCATACTTACCTCATAAAGAAAACAAGAATTACCTACCACATTTATTTGTACCAAATCAATGAATAAGCTCCATAAATGACTAAAATCATACTTTAAACATAAGAAATCAACTTTAAATTATCAATCCTGAAAAATAAAACTAAAAATTTTGATAATTTTTTTTTTCCAACCTTAAGGCAAATTCAACTCAATGAGAAGATCCAACCAACAACCACAAAAAATAAATAGTACAGTCACAACGACAACTATACCCAATCCTGTCAAAGCCGGGGTACGAGGAGGTGGGATGCATACTGTCATACCTCTGCACTAAACTAAAAAGACTATAAATTTCACAAATTTATATACTGTATCTAACACAACAGATCCAAATCAAAAACAAGTAAACTAATCAATGTCACAGATCAAAGGTTTAACATCAAATAAACAAATACCCATTTCAAGAAAATAAAAGAAAAATGATAAAAATCAAAACTTTAACATCAAATCTAAGTAAAACATAGATAATAAACACTAAGTTAATTAAACTAAAAAATGTACCTACATTGATTAGTGGAGATCAGAAGCCCTAAAAACAAAGAGTATGATATAATTAAAGAAATTTTATATGTATATGCAGTGAAGAAAACAGTACTGGAATTTGTAAATACCTTGTGAGAAGGAGGAAGTGTAAACATGGCTGATCATGAGAGAGAGTAGAGAGACAGAGAGGAAAGTTTTAAAATGGGGGTTTGTTTGTTTGTTTGCAGCACCGATTTGTAAACCCTCAAAGAAATTTCGGACTTAATTTTTTTCTCACTAATTATGTACACATATACATACAACATATAGTATATAGTTATATACTCGCATACATATTGCTAATATTATATTATTGGACTAAATTATGATACTCTTTTACACTTTTTGTATGTAATATTTTTATCTTTTGAAGATTGACAAGAATGACCCTTTGTTTTGATCTACATTTTTGTGTTTTTGCTTGTTTTTTTTTTTAGTTTGTCAACCGATAAAATATAATAAGGTTTTGTGTATTGTGGAAATAGATTTAGGTTTTTGAATATAATTTTTGTTTTTTGTTTCTGAATTGATGAACATTTTGGTAATGAACGTATTTTTGGGTGTTTCATTACGAAACTAGATCTTGGGGTGTTCGGTTGAAAAGAATTATAAAGAATGAAAATGTAAGAAAGAATGAAAACAGTAAAAAAAAACGAATATTTGAAAAGAAAGTGAATTATGTGATATGATATCCACGGAGAATGAAAATGATTCTAATTACTTCTTCATTCCATTCTCATTTTTCATTACAAAATAAATAAATGAAGTCTTTCTCATTCTAATGTTCTATTTTCATTCCATCATACCAAACATCCTTTGGGATTCTGGAAATCTTATTGCCTTTTTTTGTATCAAACTGATGAAATTTTTGATAATGAATATGTTATCAATTTGGATCTATTATTTTATTTGTTATATAAGTAAAGAAAGGAAAGAAACTGTCTACTGCCGTTTTTTACGAGTTTTTGGCCCTGATACATCAACGGTGTATTGGGAAGATTAAGATATAGACAAATTTTACTTCTACTTAGATAGATAGTCTGTTTTCAAGTTCTACCTTGATGATAAAATGACCTCCAACATTTGCATAAGATGAGAATTAAACCTCGATCTCTGTCTCAATAGGTCAGAGTGAGTATCAATGTCCAAACTACGCTGCTTAATTTGTTTTATAATTGAAAGCTCAATACGTAGAGAAAAACAAAATGATCAGCCGACTATGTTTCAAGTGTTTGGTCGTTTATTTGTGCGATTTGTTATCTTCGACTAGCGTGCCTTAAAAAGGGTAATTGGATGGGAACCCCCTGATACCATATACCATTTGGTACCTACTAATCCTCCAGCCAAGCTAGTGTCCAGGTGAATCTCAACTATTTAATAATCCCCTGATTATCTAAAGTTTGCCTTTGGCAAAACTCAAACTTAAGATCTCTCCTGAAAAGTGGCGGATGGTGGCCACTAGGCTATTACCTAATGGTTCGACTAGAGTGCCTTATATTAGTAGAATACTAGAATTCTTGGTTGTCAATTGTCATACGTTCAGATAATATATATGTTGTTTCATTTTCGGGATTGAGTATATAAGTTGTGAAATTTGGGCATGTTATGGCCAACGTGTTTTTACGAGACGTAATCTATTTCATAAATTGTTAAATGTATACAATTGTGGCATATATATATATATATATATATATATATGAAGGTAGCTCATTTGGTAAACACTTTAGGTCTTTTATGGAGAAGTAATATTATGTTTTCTAGTTGTTTTAAAAAAATAAAATAAAATGAAAAGAATGAAAGAGATTCGAATGAAATAGAAGGGGTATATTTTTCATCTTTTCAAATCATCTTAAATATTAAAAGAAGATTTGTTAAACAAAATTCATAAAAAAAGTTTAAATTAATAAAAAGGATAATGAAATTAGTACAAGGGCCAATTACTACCACTAATCCAAAGTATGAGGAGATGTCGACCATTTTTTTCTATGCGTAATACGTTCCACCGATGTCCAAAAACACCAACGGAAATATGACTTTTTCACGTCTCTTAACTTATAAGTCCAACTCATTATTTTATTTTATAAATTATATCATAAAGAAATTCAAATATGTCGTATACATGATTCGTGAGTTTGAAATAAATTGTGGTTAAGGTAAACCAATGATTGAAGCTAAATTATAATAAACAGTTTTGATATATATAATACTAGTCCTAATACTCGTACGATGTATGGTAGCTAAATTATAATAAACAGTAATGATAAATATAATATATGTTTATTTAAAGTTTTGGATTACCTTAAATTTTTAGAATTATATCAAAATCAGAACTTGTAACCATGGTGGATGACAAATAGCTTTTTGTGATTTCAGATCGTAAACTCAAAATTTTAAAGTCTTTCATTTTAATAACTTATTATAAGTAATATAAATAATAGGAGTTGAAGAATTGAGAAATAAAAGAGAATTTATTATAATGTCTTTTATATTAATAGACCAATAGTTAGGGTTTAATTTTAATTCTAATAAGGAAGTTGAGTCCATATACAATTAAAAAAGATAAATTAATAAAATAAATAAATTAGAAGGACACATGTCGATCAAGGATTACGCCACGTGTCGTTTCAAAAACAAGTCAATCCTGTTTTAGTTTATTGGTAGATGTTAGTAACTTATTATAAGTAATATAAGTAATAGGAGTTGCTGAATTGAGAAATATTAAAAATACAATTTTATTAATGAGAAAACGATCATTTGAATAAGATTATAATGTGTTTTGTATTTATAACCCAAGAGTTATAGTTTAATTCTAACTATAATTAGGAAATTGAATCTATATATAATTATAAAACCTAATTTAATAAAATAAATTAATAAAAAGACACGTGTCGATCAAGAATTACGCCACGTTTTTTTCAAGAATATGTCAATCCTGTTTTTAGTTTATTGGTAGATATTTCATTTTATAATTTTTTTGACTTATATATAGTACTAAACTTGTAATCGTTTGCCTTTATATTAAGTTAAAGAAATTTGCAAATTATTTATGACTAAAATCAAAATCCTTATGACACACGACAGACCAAATATAGTATATATTTAACTAGTGCTCATGCCTATCCAATGGACGGGTAATTTCAAAATATATTATTCAAAATTAAAAAATTGGAATTCAATTATATTAAAATAAATACCAAATAAAATTAAAATACCTAAAAATAAAACATAATTAAAACGATTAAATATGGAAAAAAGTTGAAGAAGTAAAGCGTAATAAATTAATCTTTCGGGGAAGACTCAATGATTTCTTCAAAAGTTATGAAATCAATATGGTGCATAGGACCAGAATAGTTGTCAAGAACTTTGACCAGAGTGTCGGGCTGAAAGGAAATCTAATATGTATGATCCGAGTAACGCCAGGTTCTAATGTATCTATCAACTTGGAAATTTGCTAGCTGAATAGTCACTCCATCGTCAAAATACTCTTAAATTTTCGCCCATTCACAATTGACCGAGCCATGTATGGTCGTGTCCTGCAAATATTTAAAAAAAAAAAAAGAAAAATCTGGTAAGTTATCTTAAAGTTTCTATGTATTATTAATAATGTACCTGTCGTCGCTTTTATATTAAACTATATATCAACGGAATGAAGCGTCCTCCTTTCGTGACACGCCCAAAAAGCACCGGGAACGCCCCGAGAACGCCTGGGGAATGCCCAGCACACCGCCCCCAGGGGCGTTCCACCTCAAAAAAATGTTCCTCTCGTTCGAATTTGGACGCCGATGGAAGCTTTTACCAACACCCCCCAACAGCTCCTTTCCTGCACCCTATTGGTCCTTTCTTTATTCTTCTTTTTTTTTTCCTTTTTTTTTATCTATATAACTAGGGGGTCATGGGAACCCCTTATTCCAAAGAGAACCCCCATTTTTACAAGGAAATACACATGTCACATTTTAAGGAAAAAATGGGGTTCTTGGAACCTCTTACTCCCCATAGCCTAAACATAAACATATATTAATAATTAAAAACTAAAAAAGTTGCATTGCGTACGAAGATCAAGTACTAATTCTTAATGGGTAAGTTTCTGCTTCATAAATTTCTATATAAATTTCTATATATATTCTTAGTAAATTGATTCTTGATGACAACTTTTGATTTCTTTTAGTCAAAGCTAATTCAAGAGTGCTTTTCTTATGCAACGAAAAGCTAGCGAGCAAACAACAATTTCTTTTGGTTTCCATCAAATATAGACGATTTAAAAATTTACACAGTTCGGTATGATTTGAGTAACCATCAATATGACCAACATCACAACTTAATCAATACGAAAGCTAAAGAAGAAACATATGAAATTAACTCCATATAAATACTGATTCCAATTTACCCATTTTTTCCAACTTTAATTAAATAAAAAGAGAAACAAAAAGTGTATAGTATATAATTTGAAAAATAGATATCAATTCATTAACAAAGACCATCTTGAACGTTTTAATTTTCTTCGGGTTGTTCAACTGTGAAACAGTCCATATATGCATAACACGGAGTCATAACATGTGTTGGCTTAAGATTTTCAAGATGAACTAATGTGGTCTTATTTTTTTCTAATGAAAAAGAAGCCATAATGAACCTAAACAAACTAAATTAAAAGAGATAATAATAACAATAACAATAACATAAGAATTCAATATTAAATGATAATAATAATAATTAAATTTGAACAAAGTATATAAATAAAAAAATATTTTTGGTAGTCAATCTTAGTTTTTTTTTTTTTTGAGTTGAGAATATGTGAAAGTTTTTTCTAGATGGTTTATATATAGATAATAATAATATTAATAATAATAAAGATTTTTTTATTAAAGGTCGGCTATTTATTAAAAAAAATATTAAAAAAATAAAGGATTAATAAGGAGGGAGTATTAAGCTAAAGAAGTGGGATTAGGGGTGCCAAGTGTACTCCCAACATTCTCTTTTAGTTATATTATAGATTTGTCTTACCATTGAGGCAAAACTTCAACGGTATCCTAATCTTCCCATGAGAGTTTTGGGGTTGAAGGGACCACGTTCAAGTATTGTGGAGAAAAAGTTTACTTTTATTAATTGTCATGTTGTTTAACGGATTATTATGAGGTTTTTCTCATTTCCCCCCTTCATGGTTTTCAAAAAATTCGAATGACATCCTGCCCGAAAGACGTAGGTACCAATAAGTGGAACAAACATGCTATAACCATTCGGACGTTAAAATAAAGCATATATTGTCTCATATCTTAAGTAAATACTAACTAAGATGACCTTAGGAGGCACATGAGTTCGAGTCTCACTTCTCACATTTGTGAGAGTGGATTAATAAGGGTTTTTCGAGAGTCTTGGTTTCTAGGAATACGTGTAATTTAGAAGTAGGAGTAGAACAAAATGTCGTTAAAAAAGATGATTATTTTAGAACACTATACGGATACTCACGCAATGTTATGACGATTTTAGTTTTAAACTAAACACTTATGTAAAAAAATAATAACATAATACCTGCTAACTAAAATGTCTTATTATTTCCCATAATCAAAAGTATAAAATATAAGTTATGTAAAGTTAATTTAAAAATTAAAATTTGACTAAATGAATAAGAAAAATCTAACTAATTAATAGTAAAAAAGATTAGAGGGGTATAATAAACACATCAACTAAGGATTAGGGGGGGGGGGGGGGGGGGCTGTCGAAATACTTTAATAGATTCTAGAGGGATACATGCACGATGTGTAGGAAGTGTTGGTTGTGTATACAGTGTGGTGGTGAAAGTGATTGGTAATGACGACTACTAATATAGATAATTTATATTAAAGGAGAAAGAGGTGAATGGGGTTAGACAATTTAGAAGTTAGGGATATATAAAGGGCAAAACATCTATACTCCCTATTAAAAATTATCAACCCCTGTTGAAAGTTTACAAGATTTGGAACATGTAATTTTACCCTTTTACCCCTCCTTATTCCTGCCCTTATTCCCACATATATTTTTCCTATTGTTTTCTTTCTGCCACAAAAATACAAACACCTCCACCGCTGTCCTCAAAACCCAACCATCAACTCCACCGTCCATCGCCTCCACCTTCCTTCAACACCACCGCCGCCGTGGAACATCCCTATGATACCCAAATCACCAGTGAAAAATAGGGACACTTGTATTCTATGTCAATGGTATTCGCCGCAACGCGCGTGTACTATGCTCGTATATATTAAACGGAGATATTAAAAATAGTAAAATAAGAGAAAGGATAATTTAGGGTGATTAAATCTGTAATCTATACTATCTAATAAAACAAACCACCAATTTTTCCCTTAAACTTTTTGCCTTTGAAAAACCAAAAATACTTTTCTCCTTTATTTACTAATCTAAACATTTTTATCTAATATACCTAAAATACCCTTAATGAAATAATTTACTGTATATATCTCCCAACAGTTAAAATAACTATAATACTACTTTTAACAACTATTGTTACATTTATCACCATCGTTTCCCCCCATTACCATCCCTACTGCCGTCCCCCCTGAACCCCCCCCCCCCATTATTACCCCACCTTCGTTGTATTGTGCGGGTATAAGTCTAACTTGAGGGGGAAAAAAGTGAGACAAATGATTTATATGAGAGTATAAATTATAGTTGATAGCTTGTTCTAAGTGTTAGAATTGTCTATGAATTTATAAATGACAATAAAACAAATCAAATGAAAATAAAGAAAAAATTCTGAGAGAAAGACTGTCCTAAAAGGTGTTAAGACAATTTGCTAAATCAAGTATATATGAAAGAGTTTTTTCTACTTATGATGGTCTAGTAATAAACGTTTGGATTTTAAGAGTAGAAATTATTAAAGGTTACAAGTTTAAATCATTTGAGCGAAAAAGTATACTTTTTATGGTCACGAAGGTTTACCAGCGAGTTAGCGACAACTACAGGCTACTCGCGAAGCATATGATCTCCCTGAGATTAGTATTAAGTAATGACAATGAGCAAATAAGTCACCACAGTTAAGAGTATTTGCCGATTAGAGGAAAATCCTAATTTAGCAATGTGTAAGGCTTATAAAATCAACAAAAACTGCCACCTCCCGCTGCCCCCCATCATCCAGTGATGGCTCCTTGGTACTTCTTTTCAACTTGTAAGTGTGCTCATAAGGAAAATTTGAAAAGCAAAATGAGAGTGCATTCTATGTAGTATCTATATGAAATGAAATTTTAGTACATTTTAAGGTAACAAATAGACGACTCAACCCTTAACTATTCTTTTATAACTAGCATAATACCCGTTTATATGTCATGTTTCAATTTTCCAAAACAAGTCGAATAGCATAACACGATATGATACTTATAAAAAGTTAGGTTCATATGATTCACAAATTGTACAAGATATACTTGACACGCATTTAAGCATGACCATTATATTGAAACACACGTGACCTATGCATTGTGTACTTGTTTATACGAGTACGTTAGTTAGAGATTTTGTTTTTATCAATACATGTAATAAGATAACTTAAAGAAAAACATATGAATTTTTTTTTTTTAAGACCAACAAGGGCCGGATCACGGGTATCCGGACTGAATACCGTAGACCTACCCGATCCCCTCCCCCGCCCGCCCCACCCGGTAAAAGCTCCACGAAAGCCGGGACAAAATCTTGGCGGGCAATCACAGGCCAAGAGTATCAAACCTGTGACCTCTTGGACAAAAGTCTGGGTGTCCAACCACTGAGGTAATCAGTGAAGGACGGAAAAAAAAAACATATGAAATAATGTAGATCATATAATGGGTTTGAAAAAACAAACTTGTTAAATTAAATGAAGGCTACAAAAGTCGTTAGGTACTCTTAGGTTGTTCGACTAGAGAGTTTGGAGTACTTTTGTCTGTGCAAGGAGCATTCAGGGGGTCAAAACGGACAAAGCGGAGAGTACTCGGCCAATTCGGATCCACTCACAGCCCTACCTTGTCACGAGTAATCGGCTCGAATCGGGGATGCAACAATGAATTAGATGAACTCGACATGATTGTGTTTTAAATCTTTTAGGAAAGCCATTACCACACCCCGCCGCCACCACCCGTTGTCCGCCACCATCACATCACCGTCGCTACAATCAACATCACCGCATCGCATGATGCGTCTAGTAGTTATTCAAGTATAACCATATGCAAGTATTGTAGCAATGAAACTTGATTTGAAACATATTTGGCGTAAGGAAATACTTAAATTAACTCCTTTTAACCACATTATTTTTTAACAATATGTTTGGGCATAACGACATTTTTTTCTTTATATACACATCTCCAATTTTAGAGCAACCTGATTATTTCAGGAAAAACATATCTCCATTCAAAGATCATTTTACTCACATCCAGTTTTAAACCAAAAATCATAATATCATAAGTCCTCCGAATATTAGTCTATATAAAAAAAGTCAAAAATGAATGGGTGATTGATTTGCAAAACCCCTAAAAAAGTTTAACTACTCTCTAGCAAAGTATTGTAGCATTGCTATAATGACTGTTGTGAAAATCTAGTTCTTGTAGGACTTATGACGACTAAGGAAAAACTAATACACATTGGATAATAGAGCATCAATTCAAGCATGGTCAAACAATGTAAAGAAAGACATATCTTAGTAATTTTATTTAACTACTCCATTAATATGTTGCTATGGAGATTTAGATAGAATTATTCATATAGTGATAATAATACACTCATTTAGATTAAATGGCATGTATTTGATGGAATAATGTTCAATTATGTTTCTTGCAAACAATGGCGGCTCAAGGTTTTTAGAGACCTCAAACGAAATTAATTTTGAAGGCCTAATCCATTACCATATAAATTTAAAAAAAAAAAAACTCGACTTTTGTTATTCAACTACTAGTAATAAAAAAGATACAGATGTTGATACAAAAACTAAAAAGGCGTTACTGCAATATAAGTTATATAATGATACTTAGTCCAAAATCTAAATATTAATTTTAATATACAGGATATTGAGGCCTTGAAAATTTAGAGGCCTAAAACGATCGCCTAGTTTCGTAGTACTATTGAGCCACCTCTGCTTGCAAACAATGTGTAAAAGCTTAAGATACGTGCATGTTGTGTGGAGTGAAGCTAAATAGCTCAAAAACGAATGAATATGAACATCCCATCATTACCTTGCGGTAATGGTTTCGTGCAAAATACAATGGTTGTCACAAAGACGAGATTGCAAGACGGACTAAATGTTGTGCACTCTGCTTGACAAAAGCTTCCAAAAACTTTTAAACATAAAGGCACAAAGCATGAAAGTATTATTAAAATAATTAATCTTTACCAAAAAGATCATCATATTTTCTTTTTTTCTGAAGCTTTTAAACATAAGTTTTTTAAAAATTTATATAACAAAAAAAATGATAAAATTGATATTTTAATTTTAGAAACTTCAAAAGTAATATTTTTGGTTTGGTATGAGTTGTCCAATGTTGAAAACAACCTTGTTAAAAAGTCATTTTATACTACAATCATGTCAAATGAATATACTGCTAGTACATATACTACTCGTATGATATAATAAAAATACAAAGATTTGCCTAAACAATACAAAAAGTGGTGATAATTGAAATTGAAGTTCAAATTGAAATTGAAATAGAAATAGAACAATTCTTAAAAACACAAAAGGGGCAGAAACAACAGAGGAGTGGTCCTTCCAAAGGATGTGAGAAATGACTGGGGCCTCTGTCTTGTCCTTTCCTCTGTTTCCATTCTTCCTCACACCTCTCCACAATACACACACTAGATTACACTCCACACACATATCTATATCTATATCTATTTGCAGAGGCATAGAGAGGTGGATTCCTGTCATCATTGCAGGATCTCTTCTCCATTCTCGTGATCTTTTTTTTAAACAAACAAACACCAAACTTCCAGTCTCTGATTCTTCTTATTGGTGACATATTTTCATCTGGGTAACCACAATTCATGATTATGCTTCTCTGCCCCCTTTCCAATCTTCTTTGATACACATACACCTATACCTATACATAACTACATATAAATATTTGTATCTATATATGCCTCCACTTTCCTCATTTAGCTAAGTAAGTGGTTCTCGTCCTTTAGATAATAACAAAATCCTCTGTCTTTCATTGTTTCATTCGCCCTTCAAGATTGCATTTTTTTTATATTGGTTTCTAATTTTAGTTTCTGGGTTTGTCTTTGTTTTGCTTGAATATTCTAAAGTTTCTTCCTTTTTGGCTTTTTTCCTTCAATAAATCACTACTTCTAATCATACAAAAAAGAAACTTACTTTTTAGGGTTTAGGGTTTTTCTCCTATGTTTTTCTTTAGTTTTTTCATCAAAACCCAACTGTTATTCTAATCATTTTTATAACTTCTTTTAAAATTTCATTTGGGTTTTTCACAATTTTTTCTAGAATCTTGTTAGATTTAGGGGTTATCTGTTGTTGTTGTTGTTGATGATGATGATGTTGTTGTAACTACTTGTGTACTCCTTGTTATTGAATCTTTTTGACAAATTTAGTGAATTTATCTTGAACTCACAAAAAAGTTGAGAACTTTTGATTGAATGGGTTGGTGAATTTTTATGTAAATTAAATTCTTGAAATATAAAAATGTCATCTTGTTTAAGTTCAAGAGCTTGTGGGTTTGATGTTGAGCATATGCTAAAATGGCCATGTACTATTATGTCAAGTAGAACAACCTCAAATTCATCCTCTCCATCTTCAACTTTATCAGAATCTAGCAATTCCCCAATAGGAATCTCTACACGAAAGCCACGGACACCGCGAAAAAGACCTAATCAAACTTACAATGAAGCAGCTGCTCTGCTTTCCATGGCTTGTCCCAACATTTTTAGCACCAAATATCTCACTAAAAGAACCACTAACTTGCCCAATATTACTAGACTACACCTTAATGAGGAACCAGAATTGATTTGGTCATTTCAGGCAGTAGAGAACTCTGGGTTTCTACTCGGGCCACGAGTTATAGAAAAGCCCGGTTTAGTGACCGGGCCAAAGGTTGTGAGTTTAAGCCCGAATGCAGGGGAAGGGGAAACCGACCCGAGTTGTGTTTGTGTGGATTTGAGTGATGAGTGTCTTGATGATTTTGATACTGAGTCACTTCTTGATGAGGAAATTGAACTAGGGATTGATAGTATAATGGGTGATTCAAAATTGAATGAAGAAAATAATGAATTAGGTAATAACATTGCTTATGATTACAACACTTGTTATGGGTATCCAGTTGGACTAGGATTTGGGTTAGTAAATGGAGTGAGGGCATTGCGAAAAGGCGGTGAACGGAGTTGGTGTAGCGTTCCATTGGTGAACGTGGTGAATTTATCGACCTCCGTGGTTATGACAAAAGGTGAGAAATCGGCTGTTGGAAAGAAAATGAAGAAGAAGAAAGTAGAGAACTTGATGAAATTGGAAAAAGGGAATGTGAAGCCCGAAAATGGGCATGGGTTAGGGCTAAAATTGAACTACGACGATGTTTTGAATGCTTGGTCGGATAAAGAGTTGCCGATGCCCGAGGAACTTTCACAGTCCTCGTCTTCGGGGGTTGATATCAATGTAAGTCAGCTCTTAATGGTATCGATTTCAATTTGTCACGTTTTGTTCTTGTATACTTAAAAAAAATAAAAGTACTCCGTAACAACTTATGCAATTGGTACCATTTAGGTCTTTTAAGTTAGATTTCAAGTAGTGTACAATGTAAGTATTGAGTTAATTTTGAAATGAGATCATATGAGTAAACTGCAAAGTGTAAATTCTAAGTTCTACATAAGTACATAGTAACAATGAAGCCGGACTAAAAAGTACTTGTGATATGAGTCACCTAAAACATGTCTAATAAATAATTACTACTTTTTATTCACCTCAAACATGTGGGTAAAAAGTTTTATTTTTGTATAAATATATATCTGGGTCAATAAATTTAAAATGTACTCTATTTTCTTTTCATGAAATATATGTTTCGCACATGAATCTTGCACATGGTTTGTTGTAAGGAAATACCTTAAGATTAAATAATGTTTTGTATATTTTAATATATACTTAACTTGTTGTATAGGTTATTCACTATAGAAAAAGTGGTTGGTGCATCTAACCCAAAATCACTTTGATTGATTATTTGTACTAAACTCTATAGTTAGCATCACTAATGAGACTTGTTGTACATGTGTATTATTTGGGTTATAATTCATTAAAAAATAATTGCTTGCATCTATTTAATAAATCTTATTTAAATTTTATTGATAAGTCATGGTGTCCATTGTATTGAATTAAAGAGTTAAAGTGTATAAAATAATAATAATAATTGCATGAATTTTTTATTCAAAATAATCAATTATGAAAAATAATTCAAAGTAGAAAATTGATTTTTATTTTTGTCGATTATAAAAATATTTTACATGTTTGAACATCAACTTAACTTTCTATTTTGGATCACCTTTTCACTTTTATATTTAGTTTATGGGTTTTGTTTAATACAATCACTCATTGTACATCTATAATAAAAATTTTGGGATTAATTTTTGATATGAAAGGTATAATTTTTTTTTTGATGTACATTAAGAACTAAACTGTATTTAGCATTTTTTTATAATTTGTAGAATTGAAAGTTATGCAAATAGTTCTGAAAATAACATAATAATAAATAAATTAATAATATTTGTTTATTAATTAAAAATGAGCTAAGAAATGATACGAAGAAAATGTATGTAATGGCAGGCAAGAGCGGCTAAGATTGATTTGTTCTCCGAAAACGGTGGGTGGAGCGAATCAGGTGCAACGGGGCGTTGTATGGACAAAAAGAAAATCAGGCATCAAGTCAAAAATGCCGTCCCGGATAAACGGCCCAGATGCAAGGTACCTTTTCATTTATATACCAATTTCCATTTTTCATATTTATAAGTCAAAATACAAAATTTTAAGTCAAAATAGAATCTATCTAAACTATAAAGAGTAATAAAATTACAGTTATTTTCATTAATTTCATAATTTGTTAATTCTGATTTTTATTAGTTATCATAATGTATAATCTTTATGGCAGAACATACAAGTCTAAAAATATGTATCAAATCTGAAGTACTTTTGGTTGTATCGGTTTTGAGTCTGATTCCATTATGTTTTACTTTTAATTCGGCTGTTTTTTTTTTTTTTGAAAAACTAGATTCTTTTCTTTTCATCACGTTATTTACTTGGGGCGTGTAAGGTCGGTTAATCAAAAGTATCGGTTTATAGTGGGTCGGTTTATAATAACTGTTAAGGAGTTGAACTAGTCCAATAATGTGAGCGTGGTTCATGAACGTTTGGGACCAAACCGACACCAAAACACTGCTATATGTTTTACCTCTTTGGTTCTATTTCTAAATTTCTGGATTAGGTTCAATGTATGTGGTCTAGTTTTGGAATTGTACATATCCTCAAAGAATAGACATTTATAATAGAGATAGAGATTTTTTAATAAAAAAACATAACTTTGTTATAGTTTTTCGATAGTTATATTTACTTTGAAATGACAAGAAATAACAACTTTGTCATAATGCTATTCAAGTATTGACACTAAATAATGCGAATTTTAAATTACAAAATGATAGTAGCTCATGACGAAAAGTAGAAGTATGAGTTGGGAATTATGACCACGTCTAAGTTTTGTAATTTTTGTATTTACAGGGACGCTTTGTGAAAAAGACAAACCATGCCGCTTGCAACGAGGAAACGTGAAGTAAAAAAAATCAGTTAACTCCTCCAACTTTTGTTACACTTTTACTTTAGTCCTCTTACTTTTGTTTCTACATTTCAAGCCCTTTTGTTTCTTTCTTTTTGCACACCAATATTGTAACCACAATATGTACATATATGTGAAACAAAGAAAGAATGAAGTCAAATAGTTCAGCCATGGTCTTCTGATTCTACTATTTTTGTCATAAAATTTGGCTAATCATGGTTTTCAGAAATATGGTATGTTAGTATATACTCCGTATTAAAACATTATACATAAAAAAAATTGTTGTTTTTTAAAAGGTTGGGCATTAACCAACACAACAAGGATTTAGCAACTCCATAAGGATACTGGCCATTCGCTATAAAGACCTGTTCCGGGGTTAATTGTCTGGTCATATACAACTTATAGTTCTAAAGACTACAAAATACATATAACCTCCATATCTTGGGTCCCACACACAAATGACATGGAGTAGTAAAACTGGTAAGTTAATATCAAGTCATGCTTAGGTGTTTTAAGCTTACATATGTATACGTGTGTTATATGCTCAGGGAAATTAGAGGGGGAATGCTTGTTCGGCCACTACTTAGGTTTCAATAGAAGGCACGTACAAGAGATGGACTAAGCTTTTGGTACATTCATGTACATGATCATAGAAGATCGATATGCAACTTTTGAAAGAAAAGTATGTATATATTATATCTATATATAGATTATGACTGGAAGAAGTGACACCCTTATGTAATCTAGAATAGCTCAAAATTCTTTCTAGATTATGTAATTTTGTTGTTGGATGTTTCCTTCCTTTAAAGTTTAAAACATTTCTATGATTGAAGTAGTCCATAGATGGTTTATCTTTGTATCGGTTGATCTTATAAAAGATATTTATGAGGTTGCTATCGCGAAGAACCAAGGTGGTTTAGTGGTTAGACGTCTTACTAACCCCCACAAGATGTCTGTGGTTTGATCATTTTCGTAAACATCTTAAGGTGGTCAATGATAGGGTTCGAAAACAGTCACCGAATACTCTGGTTGACTGGTTGAGCTGTATACATCTAAGTGAAAACATCTCCATCATTTACGTTGTAAGCGTCAAATGCAATATGATCCATAACACCACCTTTGCGTTACATCAGCTTTCACTTGTGCAATCGTTTTGACCGTTATGGATGCAAAACGACTCATAACATAAAAAACCACATTTTTCATAGGTAAATATATGTACCGACACACATATACAGTTAAAAAAAAAGAGTTGGCCGAACACATTAGCGTTGGAACCCTGAACGTCTTCGTTGATGTGAGGCGTCAAAATGGGGGATAGGGAGGGGTTGAGCACCGAATCACCAGGTAGTGACCCTGACCCGTATCCGTTTCATACTGCATGTTCTTAATGTACCAAAACAAACCAGACTCAACCAGACTCTTGTCTATCCTTCATATATATACAACTATAATAACCAGATATTCAATATTAACAGCATTCCTTAAAAAATATTGCAATATTGTTGTTCAAACTCAAATATTATCATCATCAACAACAAAATAGAGGAAGAACAACAATAACAAGAACAAAAACAAAAACCAATATCCAACATCCACTAATTTCCTCAAATTCAAAACTTTCAATGTTTTGATTTCCATAAGACATATACATAAGAAAAATTAAGAAACGTTCATGGCTACATTTGAACGATGGAGAAGAGCCTATGGAGCTATCAAAGACTCAACAACCGTTACCCTTGCAAAAGTCAGCAGTGATTTCAAGGTTTCTTCATAATTCCTTAATTCAAACCGCATTTTTCATATTACAAAGATATGATGCCATTTTACGATCTGATACAAGTTGTCGTGTTTATTCAAAGCATATTGATATTGCCATTGTGAAAGCTACAAATCATGAAGAATGCCCTCCTAAAGACCTTCATGTTAAAAGTAAATTTTTCTTCCATTGTTTTCGTTGTTGTTTTGCAAGAATTTGTTGCATTTAATTCTTGGTAATGTTAGGGATCATCGGTGCAACGTCTATTGCTGTACCACGAGCAGATGTTGGATACTGCATCCATACGCTTTCCAGGAGATTAACAAAGACCAAGAATTGGATTGTAAGTATGTCATTTCTTATACTTATTGATCTTAATCATTTGTATATCAAAAACCATATTTTTGGCATTTGTTTCCTTTCATGTTATATTCAGGTGGCGGTGAAGACCTTGATGGTTTTACATAGGATTTTGAGAGAGGGCGATCCTAGTTTTAGAGAAGAGTTACTGGTTCATTCTCGCAGAAGGAAACTTTTCCAGATTCCGGAATTCAGAGATGAATCTAGCCAGCTTGGTAACCAACGTGGCTTGAATGTATATGAGTTGGAAGTTGTTATTTTAGAAAAGCCCTTTGTGACATACTTTTTTTATTCATGGAAAACAGCTTGTGATTGTTCTTCGTGGATACGAAACTATGCTACGTATCTTGAAGAACGATTAGAGTGTTACAGAGTTTTGGGATTTGACATTGAGACAGAACGTTTCACAATAGCGCCAGGATCAGGCAAGGTATGATGTAATTTTATTTTCTTTTAAGGGGTTTTTGGATTTGCGTTCTAAAATTGTATTTACATCTCACACGCCATTTAGAAGTTTTTCAAATAAATGTCAAAAGTTTTAGTAACATAACTAGAAAGTGTTACTAAACAAGTGGGTGCTTGAGATTACATTTAAAACTGCATTTGAAAAATGCAGATAATCAAAGTTTATTGGAAAAACACAGATAAAATCGATTTTTGTTGAAACAATTAACACAATAATTGGAGAAACATTACTAAACATGATTCCAAACACCCTTTGTGGATTGTGTATAACAGGCTTATAGTAGAACTCGGGTCATGCACATTGACGAGCTACTTGATCAGCTACCTGCTATGCAACAACTTCTCCATCGTCTCATAGCTTGTCAGGTGAATGTTTGATAAACTTTTAGATCCATTTTTCGATTAATGGTGCTTTATGTCTTCCTAAAAGGTACACATGTTTTTTTGTTTTCTGTAGCCCGAGGGAGTAGCATACATTAATAGTCTTATACAACATGCCTTGACTCTAGTACTCAAGGAAAGTCTGAAGATCTATTCTGTGATCAATGATGGCATAATCAAACTTGTTGATGCGGTACCTATTTTTCTCATATTGATTGTTTGATCGAGTTTCAGTTACAAGTTAATGATCTGTACTTTCAACCAGTTCTTCGATCTGTCAAAAGATGATGCCGTTAATGCTTTAAACATCTACAAAAAAGCCGGAAAACAGGTTTAAAACCATTCCTTCCAGCCCAAATCTCATACATTAATGTTTTTTTGGTTCTAATCTTTAGATAAAATGTAGACTGAACAGCTTATAGAGTTCTACAATCTCGGGAAACATCTGCGTGCTGCTATGAACATCCAGTTTCCATCATTGACTCAGGTTTGTATATGCGGAACGATCTTTTTGAGTGTTTAAATCCGTACATAGTTTTTAATCTAATCTTTTTAAAACTTTCAGCCTCCACCTTCGTTTCTTGTAACTATGGAGGAACATATACAAGGAGCTTCTTCGAATAGTTCTGTTTTAAATATCAACCTGGTGAGGTCTATTGATCATCTTTCGTATAGTTAACATATTCATGAAATTAGAGATAAATATTTGTTTCTTGTTTTGATACAAAATTGAAGGAGCATCAAGATATGAATGAGCAATCTCCACGAGAAATCAAAGAAGTCGAAAACAAAGAGGCCTTACAAGATCACGGACCCGAATCAAAGCTTACGAAAGAGGTAGAAGAAGTCGAAAACAAAGAGGCCTTACAAGATCAAGGACCCGTATTAAAACCTATAAAAGAGGTAGAAGAAGTTCTACCACTCATCAGCATTGATAATACAGATTGTCCAGTGAGTACTAAATGCTCGAATATTTCACTTTTTTCATGCTCAACCTTTCAATGAATAAATAATCATAACTTCAGTTCTACTGGCGCGTTTTTTCAAATTTATGGCAGGATTTGAAAGAAACAACCTCAAAATTTGCAGAATTAGACGTTAGTGAAGCTCTTCCCATCATTAAGGCAGGTAAATGTCCTATTGTAACACCTTAAGAAATTACTAAATTACTGACAGACAGGAAAAGATGCTTGGTGTATTGATTAACCTGTCTATAAAACTGTTTTTGAGCAGGTAAAATGTTTGAAAAAACATCAAACTGTTGGGAGCTTGCGGTTGTTACCTCATCAAGTAACACCAATAACAATGCCAATGCCCTACCACAGGGCAAACTGGTTAGTGAATACTATTTGTGTCTTTCGAATTAGTAGTCGTGGGGTGATGAGTGACCTTTAACACGTGTTCATGGTTTCATTTTTACAGGGTGGTGGATTTGACAAGATGATACTCTACAGTTTATATGAAGATAACATTGCAAAGAAACATATACAAAATCAATACGGTTTGCAATATGACCCCTATCATTGCCACCACCATCTATTACCAAACCAAGCCCAGTTTGTGTCTGGTGGAGTGGCTCCACCACTCGCTATACAGACAACCATTATGCACCAACAGACGCAACAACAACAACATATGATGAACCAACAACCATGTCACCAACAATATCAGCGCTGGTATCAACAACAAAATATATGCATAACATACAATCATCAACGATCATCAAACCAGTATCTACAACGACAGGTGATGGATCCAAAACCGTACGTGTTTGGGGATGGAATTAATAATCTACAGAGTAATCATGGATTAATATAGACTGGACATATATGATGTCCATTCGTATAGTGTAACTATAAGTAGATTAAAGGAACTCTGACTTATAAAAAAAGATTAGAAAAACTTCATTAGATAGATATATGTTTGTAAGTAATACTAGAAAATTGATCACATCAAGATGTGTAACAACTTACTACTTTCCTAATTATATCTGAAAAAAAAGTACTTATGCTAATGCAATTTTTCTTCCAAAATCTTGAAACTTGCACACAATCACTTGACGTTGAGGATCTTGATGAGGCCGGTTCCATTAACACGATGCAGCACCACCACAGACTCTCCATCCCTGCAAACCCCCATGGCTTTTGCTTCCTGTATAGCCAACTCCACAGTTGTATCACATGACTCGGTTGATGTAGCATTGATGTGCCCTGAGCTTAAGATGGGCACCAACCCACGATAAACAAGTGTGTGCCTTGCTGGAGCTTCATTGCTACATGACCACTCAAACGAATCAGTAGTTGATATCTCTGGCACCACAACAGACAGTATAGGGATACTTGGTCGAAACTTAGCCACCAATTTTGCAGTTGTTCCTCCTCTAGTCAAGACCAAAATCATACTTGCCTTAACAGAATTTGCTGTTTGGACAGCACTACAAGCTAAACTCTCCAACGGGCTCATGGGCATTGGCGCATTCTCCATGGCTTTCTTGAATAGGCTCCTGTAATCCAATGAATCTTCTGCTTCTATGCAAATCTTGGCCATTGTTTGAACAGCAATTTCCGGGAACGCCCCAGCTGCTGTTTCACCACTAAGCATGACACAATCAGTCCCATCGAGAACCGCATTGGCAACATCTGTTGCTTCAGCCCGTGTTGGACATGGAGACTTGATCATCGACTCTAGCATCTGTGTTGCAGTCACAACGGGCTTTCCTTTCACATTACATTTAGAAATCATCAGTTTCTGCGCAAGGAATATCTTCTCAATAGGGATTTCCATCCCTAAATCACCACGGGCCACCATAAAAGCATCTGATTTCTCCAAAATATCATCCAAATTCGCCACACCTTCTTGATTCTCAACTTTTGACATTAGCAGAATAGACTTAGCATGTTCTCCAAGAAGCTTACGAACCTCAACAACATCTGAACCTTTACGAACAAAAGACATCGCTATGATATCAATCTTGTTAGGGATCCCCCATTGCAAGATATCATGTTTGTCTTTCTCAGTCAAAGTCGGGAGATCAACAATCACCCCGGGAAGATTAACATTCTTTCGTTCACCCAAAACCGCAGAGTTTTCACAACGACACTTGACTAGACCACGGTCCTTGTCACAAGCAAGAACCTTTAGAGAGATGGTCCCATCCGAGCACAGAATGACACTATCCGGTTTCAAGTCCTGAGCAAGATTCTTATAGCTCATTGAGATCATGTTTTGGTCACCTGCAATTGTGTAATCAGTAGTGATTGTGATCTGTTGACCCTCTTGTAGTTGTATTGGCTTCCCATCCTTCAAAAATCCAGTCCTAATTTCCGGACCCTGTTACAAAGTACAAGAATTTAACATATATCAGGAACTGATCATTTAAAACTTTAACTAATACTCACTTTTCAAAAAAAAAAAAAAATTCTTTTACATATATCCCAACTTTATATATACATATGCTTGTTTGTCACAGAAAATTAAATGTGTCTGGTTTCCAAAAAAATTAATCAACTTTTCCATTCCATTCTAGGAATGAACCATCTTTAGTCCAAACCGGCGAACCAAAACCAAACTTGACGGTTGTTTCTTGGTTTCGGGCGAAAAACTATCTTTCAATTTTTGTATTTTAATTTGTCGTAAAATAAGTGTCCGGTTCTAGATTAATTTTCTATTAACCTAATGAAACCAAGTTGTTTTAAATAATTTAGGAACCAAGCATGCATAAATATATCATAAATTCCTTAATAAAAAATTATGAGTCATAAATATTCTGTTCTGTTTTAAATTCCATTACTAGTCTGCATGAGTAATAGATTCACGATCATAAGTCTATTTATCACAAAGTTAAAAACTCACATACAAACATAACTACAAGTTACAATCATTAAAATAGAGACAGAAAGAGTAAATAAATAAACTCTATATATATATATATATATATATATACTGTATAACATAATGTTAACAAGGTTACATGTTGTCGGGTTAGTCAGAACAGGGTTGTTTTGGTGTTTCTTGATGTTAATTGAAGTATAGAAGTAAAGTAGATTTGGTTAAAAAAAACCTCCGTCCCATTAACAGTGTACACTTTTTACTTTTCAAAGTCTTTTCTTTACAACTTTGACCAACAATATTTTTATTTGTATTGTGTAATACTTGATGAAAATTATATGAATAGATAGAGGTTTAGATATGTTTTCATTAGGTATAACTTCCGCCAAATATTATATAATACAATAAAAAATATTTAAGGTCAAACTAACAATAAATAGACTTTGAATATTCAAAACTAAACAAAATTAGTGGGACGGAGGGGTAATACTTATACATGCGTATGTATGTATAAAAAAATATAATGTATGTATATAGAATGTACCTTAGTATCAAGCATAACAGCACAAGGGATACGCGTGTTGTTCATCGCTTTACGCAAGTTATCAAGAGTTTCTTGATGGTATTCATGAGAACCATGCGAGAAGTTGAAGCGTGCGACAGTCATTCCCGCACGCAACAACTTCTCGATCATCTCAACTGATCGTGAAGCCGGCCCTAATGTACATACGATCTTGGTTTTTGGTCTTCTAGCCTTCTTGGTGGTTAGCAATTGCAAAGGAGAATCTGGGTAGGCAAGCATTGTGGTAAATTGTTTGGTCGAATGAGAGAAACTGTAAAAGATCGAATGTTTTTTTTTTGTCGAATGTAAAGACGGTTATGAAATATGTTTTATGGGGAGTTAAGCTCTGTTTATATAGGGTTTATGGTTTGTAGGAATATGTAAAAAGTTTTATATTTATGGAATGTGATTATACGATGCTTGGAGAAAAAGTTGGTTTCCAAAATTCTGATTTATTTTATGCTTGGAGAAAAAGGTTAAGGTTTTTAGGTTATATTTATTAGTAAAGTAAAATTTTTAACTATGGAATACATTGATTGTAAAAGTTATAATGGAAACCAGAAAAAAAAAATTTAAAAGAAGGTAACTTTAGGGTTCTTTTTAATTTCCTATTTGCTTTTAGATTTTAGTTGATTTTATTAATTTCTCTATCGTGTAGGCAAATATTATTGACACAATATTTTATTCTCATACCATAAAATTTTATTTTATTTTAGTCAATATAAAGACGGATATGACTTCAAAAGATTTTGTTTATAACTTATAGCATAGTAAATCGAACTTTTCATCATGCATAGAATTTTTGCTAAAACAATTGTCATGCACATAAATAAATTTTCCATAAATTATTTTATTTTACAAGTTTATTAGCTAAGTAACCCGGGTATTTTAATAAAAATTTTGTTAATAATTTTTTGATCCGCATGTATTCTGCATATACCTAATAATGATAAAATGAATTGTCGTTGTCACTTCAACAAGACTAATATATTTTTAAAAAAAATATGAAAATATTATATAAACATTAGAATGAAAAATCTTCAAATGTAGCAACGGACATGAGAATATAAACTTTTAAATCTAGTAAGCGAGCTTACAATCATTAAATCAAGTTAAAACACAAAATTAAAATAATAATTTAAAATTTTTAAATAAATAAACAAAATTCAATCACGATGTAAAAACTACTCAGATTAAAAGATTCATAGCCAATAGTAACATAATGTTAACAACGAACCGATTTGCATTTGAATCAAATCTATTATAAATAAGATTGAAAACAACATCAACAAAGATTATTAAAAAAAATCTTTGTTAATATTCAGTCAATAGTTTTTAGGTTTTATAGAATGAAAACATAAAAAACTTAAAGTTAAAGAAAGAATGAAAAAAGTGAGAAATAAAACATTTTAAAAATTAAAGGGTTAAGTATCTTGAAATGTAACTAACTATAACCAAATGTCTATAGTAGAAACGAATTAAAGTTTTGGACATTGTATGTTAACAACTTGATAAATTGTCCAAATTATGTAATATGACGTACGTGACAACCCATGTAAGCCATCACGTGCAAGTTTTTGATTGGTTGACTCATGATTTAAACATTTTTTATTAAGTTCTTAACACACAATATTCAATATGATAATAGGTTCCCACTAGACATTTGATTATAGTTAGTTACATATCACCGTACTTAACTAAAAATTAAAATACAAAACACCCCATGATATCATGCTTTTCTAAAAAGTACCTTAAAATGGATGTTCAATTGCCATATTGTTTTTTTTAAATATCTTATGAAAACAATTTGTTTTATTAATATAAGAAAAGAGAAGAGATTTGGATGGGTTGTTTTAAGGATTTTTTTTAAAGATTACATAGAAGGTCTATGGTTCGAACCTTATAAAGTGCTCAAGATATCTAATGATTCGTCAAAGCTTGGTTTGGCGTTGGGTCATTTCTGGTTTCGTGGGTAAATAAGTGATCTGTACACTACCATATTTTGACTGTACACCACTAATCATGTTATATATTATTGTATTGTATAACACTTTAAAACACATTTAATGGTGTATGATTAAAAACACGTGGTGTATATAGATCACTACTCATATTGAGAGCATGTTGATTACGGTCAAACGGTTTCATTGGTTTTTGATTGTTTTCAACAATAGTCTATGTAGGTTCCCGCTTCCCATGGCCATATACTTGATGTGACCAACAAAGATTTTCTTTATCGTTTTAGTCATTTGGAAGCTACTTTTTGATGGTCTTTCACACTTCTAGAATAACTCTTTAATATTTTGACTTTTTTTTTTGACTTTTTATTTTATAATGGTTGTCGTGTTTGTCTATGCATAGGGGTGATGTGAGCGAAGGGGCTATTGCTAGACTGCTAGAAGGTGTTCTATTTCTAACAATTGTTTTCATTGTTATTGCTATTACTCTATTAGTCGGTTTTAATTGCCATTAGTCGGTTATCATCATTTTCTCAAACAAATTATTTTTCACATTTCATCCTATCATTGGAGAAAGAGAAACTACCAATCTCAAACAAATACTTAATTTGGTATTGCATTTATAAAATAAATTTTGCGTTTTTAAAGTATATTTTGCGTTTTCAAAACTAAGTTTCAAAAAAAAAAACATGTAAAGCATACATATACATGCTTCTTGAAAACTACGTAATAATTAAATAATCATTTCAAACGTAATCGTAAACACCATCTTATTCTTATTATTGTAGATACGTATGTTCTTAGAAACATACTACTACGAGTGATCTAAAAACCTATTTCAAAAAAATTGTAATTTTGCTTGTTATTCAAGCAAGTTCTTTTCAACCGTATTAGTAAAATTCTGCCATTGAATGGAAACAAATGTACACTTAGAGCCCATTTTTTTAGTAATTAAGTGTTGAGTGTATTAACTGACTGAAATATGAATAATGTAAGTATGTATTAAGTAAAATTTAAGTAATTAATGATTATTTTTATTTATTAAACCAAAAAAGAAACATGAAATTTAACAATATGATTAAGATTTGAAGTATTAAGTTTATTAAATAAGAATAAAAAAACCTTACTTTTATTTTACAACAAATAATATGCATTTTTATCTAAGATAGTCACTAATAACAACTGATAATTATATTATACTCATAAAAATTGTATTGTAAAAAGTATGACAATACATATAAAACTTACAAACATTGAAAATTGGTGGAGAATTGATGTTAGAAAATGTATTAATTGGTAACAATTTAAGTTTTCTTTCAACTATTTGAGTACATATTGGGGCTTGGTTTATCTGTCGCTTAAAAATCCCATTTCTTTCTATTTGGTATTGAGCTGAAACTCAAGTTTGAGTAAAAACTTTGGGTGAAGGTTTTACCCTGGTTTTATTTTTTGGGAATTTCATAGTTTTCTTCGTTGTTAATTTATCATAATCATGAAGTATTTTTCAATTGGTTTTTAATTTATAAAGTTATTCTTTTTTAATGCATAAATACAATGCTTCCAAAGCATGATTTGAGTAGATATGTACTTATGTCTCAAAAATGGTTTATATATGTAAATCTCCCTTGTTTATTTTTTTAATACACCTCCAATAATTTATCCCTACAAATATAAGAAATAAAATCTAAACCTTCTTAAAATATCTCAAGATCAAAAACCTTATGAATGAGTCAACAACCACATTGAAAGACTTTGAAATATCTATCGAATCGAGTAAAGATCACCTTGATAAAGATCACCTATAATTTTATTGAAGCTTGAAATATTTGTTGAGTCATGGATAACACATATTCTAACCTTTAATGCTTTACAATATGCTTTACAAACTCAGTACCAAACAACACTAAAATCGTATAAACTCTGTGTATTTTTTTTCTCAGTGTACTTAAATACTTGTACTAGATTCCATAGTTTATTTATAAAAATAATAGAAACTTTGTGGGGAGTAATTCATTAATAACCCTGTATCTTTTCTTTTATTATACTAAAGCACAGTTGTTCTAATAACTTATCGACCAATCATATCACTTGATTTCTTAATGTTGACTTTTTTTTCAATTTTGACTTTAATTTACACTTTTTTCCTTTTCCATCACAAATTTACATTTTTTACCCAATAAGTTTAATATAATAAATAATAATAATAACTAATATATTATCTAATAGAATAATGATTAATATTTATCTAATAAAATAATAACTAATATATCTCGAATTAAATATTAAATAATAACTAATATATATCCAGTAGTATGTTTTATCATATAAATGTAAAATTAACTAATCTAAAACTAAATAAAGTTTAATAAATATATTAAGATTTTAAGCGTAATTGTACTTGTACATCTTTAATTAAAGTGGTTTTTGTACTTGTCATGATGCATATACGAAAAATAAACCATCTTAATCTTAATCTTATCTTAATCTTAATCTCAATCTCAATATATACTATAAGACATTTGAACTAATGACTTATTAACCAATCAAATCGCTTAATTTTATCAAATTGACCATCGCTTATGTTATCATTTAGATTAACTATAAATTAAAAATCCTAATAATCATTATCCAAATATAATATTATATTGATATTTATATTAATTTGTAGAAAAAGTCTCATTAATTTACACTTTTATATTTTTCATTAACAATTTACACTTTTTAACCCTAAATACTTAATTTATATTTATTTTTAGCCATCAATTTAAGAAGTTTTTTCTTAAATTTTTTAAAAATATTACAAAAGTATTTATATATAATTTTTTAAAGTTATAAATGTCACTCAAATCAAAAGTCCTAATTGTTATCAAACAATATGAAAATAATCCTAATTGTTATCTAATTATCATAAGACATTGATTGAAAATAAACATATTCATGTTATGGGCCGTATCATGATCAAACACATATACTTGAATGTCAAGTACATGATCACAAGTATGTTGATATTCTAATTTTTAATAATCTTTCATAATAATATCACATTATGAGTACAATTGGTTTTAAAAAGTTATAAAATAGAGAAATTATGGTAACATGTTCTTTGTGAAATGACCACGACAAACAATCTCATAAATATGTATCAGCTAATAATGACAGTGACGAACATGTGGTTATTATACTACAACTTGCAAAGTATAACACTTAGAACCGTATATCTTCAAAACTATAAGTTTTTATTAATTAAATGTATGAATATCAAATATTGATAATATCGTAAACCCTGTGTAGATAACGGGTGTAAAATCTAGTATTTATCTAAAAATCTAAATCTATAAATATAGGCATATAGCTTCCATAAATATCGAGATAGTTATACACACCCAAATCTTGAAAAGAAAACAACCCTCCAAAATCCGAAAACCACCATGGCTCGATTTCTGTCACAAACCCTGATCAGATCCTCATCATTATCATCCTCAATAACAAACCCATTAAAATTTGGAAGTTTACAGCCAAACAGATTCTCAAGCCGATCAGGAACCCATCAGTTACACGAAACCGATGTCGAATCATCATCATCGTCGTCTGATTCCGAGGTAATATCCAAAAAAATCGATGATATAATTCGTACCATAATTGTTAAAGAATCAGCACCCGATTGGATTCCTTTTGTTCCTGGGTCTTCTTATTGGGTCCCACCTTTTCGTAAAAACGTAACTGAAGCTATAAACAACGTCACGACGGATTTTGATCAACTTTTGGCCGTTTCTTCGCCCTCCCGTGGCTATCCTTCTTCTGCTTATTTCCTTCACGGTATTCAAAAAAGTTTCCATCTTTTCTTTCATTATATATATATATGATGTGTGTAAACATTTATTTTTAGCCTTACTAGTCATATGCCCATGGCGGCGGTATCGGTTTGGTTATTTATGTAAAAAGGGGTAGTGTAGTTATTTAAGAGTTAAGGGTAGATGTTGTAAATTTAAGTTCATTAAGTTTATTATAATTATTTCAAGGAGATATTATAGTTGTGACAAGGGGAGATCTTAAAAATAGTGAATAAAAAGAAGGGGACATTTTGGTTTTGGGGTTATCAGCAACTTAGTTGAAAAAAATGTAGGAAAACAAATGTTTTATAATGTAGTATAGATTAGCCTGTACATATGGGTAACTAGCAACTTGTTCACAATCCCATCTCGAGATTTATAGGGGTTTGGGCGAATGGGCAGTGGCAAAACTAGGATCGAAAGTTACACGTATCACAAATGTTTTAACGTCAACCTTGTATCCTTGTAAAGTAAATATAATGATTATATTGTGACGAGTTTTTTGTGGTTTTAAGGATTTTTGGCTAGTTTTAAGAGTTTTTAAGATAATGACTAGATTGTGACGAGTTTTTTGCGGTTTTAAGGATTTTTAGCTAGTTTTAAGAGTTTTTTTTAACACTTTTAGTAGCTTTCATTTCTCGTTTAGTTGCACAAATACAACTTTATAAGTTTCATTGTTATGATTTATGAAATTCTTTCTAATGTTTATAGTTAACTACGTTGACTGGCATCCCATGTTGTTTTGACCCTTAGCATTAGTAAAGAACACAATGTTTTTTAAAGATTACACACTACATAAACTAAACAGACCTGTAGCCCGAACCCCTATTTTGAATGTACATGGGCTTGGTTCATGATTGATTCTCATCAAATAAAGATGTTCTAATGGTATCTGAGATGCATAGATTGTTGTTAGTGAGGCAGAGTTGATGGAGAATATCTTGTGGTTATTAAAAGTTCAATGTAGGAATCGTTAAGACTATAGTAAAAAATAGCAATAAAAAAACATTGTATGCTCAGGAAGAAAGTAACTTCGCCATTTTGCCTATGTCGCCTTTTAGCTTTCAAACTTCAAATGTGACTTTAAGGGTGGTTTATACTAATTCTGAGGGTCATGTTTTTCTAATTAGCTGAGGATTATGATCAGAATCATGACATATTATTAGTTTATAACTGACCGGATATCTAATCAAAGCTCTCCAGGTTTTTTACTTTATTCATCATTCATACACCATTAAGGAGGTTTGCTACGAGGCCTAATTGATCTTATTCTCATATAGGAAAATTTTTAGTTATTCTATTGTATTCAGGCTCAAATGATATCATTTGGATATATCTTCTTCACAAAAATAATTTTGAACTGTCAACTCTGTATTTATTTATCTGCTCATCTTCTTTTTTTTTTTTTTTTCCTATTGGTCTATGACTAAAAGGCTGGTAAGTAACATTAACTAGTCTCTGCACATTATAAGAAAGTCATTCTTCAAATCTATTGCCAGTAGCTTACAATATGTATTAGTATTAACTGAAATCTGACGAGTTGCGGCAAACAATATGTATTGGTATCTCTATGTTTTGTTGAAAAAGTAAAAAAAAAAAAAATTTTTTTTTCTCATATGATTGTAAAAATAATTTTACATATGATTGACGTGAAGTATTTCCTGAGAAGAAGCATCAAGCATCCTGTTACCGGGTCAATATTTGAATCTGATTGAATAATGTTCTGAATTCTGATCCATGATCTAACTAAATGGAGGATCTTGTCCCACTATTGGCTAAAGGATCATGAGTTTATGACTAATATCTATATCTATATCTATATATATATATATAGGCATATAGCTTCCATATATACCGTGATTGTTATCTATACCCACCTAAAATTTGAAATTAAAAGACTCCTCTAATCCCAAAACCACCATGGCTCGATTTCTATCGCAAACCCTGTTCAGATCATCATTATCATCATCATCATCATCAACAACAAACCCATTAAAAATAGGAATTTGACAGCCAAACAGATTCTCACGTCGATAGGAAACCATCAATTACACGAAATCAATGTCGAATCATCATCGTCGGATTCCGAGGTCGCATCAAAAAAAATTGATTATGTAATTCGTTGCATAATTGTGAAACAATTGGCACCCAATTGGATTCCCTTTGTTCCCGGCTCTTCTTATTGGGTCCCACATATTCGTAAAAACGAAACTGATGAACTTTTCAAGGTTTTGGAATCCGTCATGACGAATTTTGATCAATTTATGGCTGTTTCTTCTTCTTCCTCCCGTGCCTATCCTTCTTCTGCTTGTTCATTCAAGGTATTCAAAAAAGTTTCTATCTTTTGTTTTCATTATATATATATATATGATATATATATGGTGAGAAGTTATTTTGAGAATCTTTTTTTTTGCGAGAACCTTTGAGAACTTTTCAAATCAAGCCCAACTGATGATTATTCTTTACATGAAAATTGTTTTTTGGTTGTTTTCTGAATAACTTATGTGTAATTTTGAAGTTTATAATTGTGTGGAGGCATGGATTATCATCCGTTATACAATTATGTGAAGATTTGGATTCTTGATCACATGTGCACGAATATTGCTATGATTACATGTGATCGACTTGCATACATGTGATCATAGCAATATTCGTGCACATGTGATCAAGAATCCAAATCTCCACATAATTGTATAACGGATGATAATCAATGCCTCCACACAATTATAAACTTTAAAATTACACAAAAGTTATTCAAAAAACAGTTAAAAAACAATTTTCATGTAAAGAACAATCATCGGTTGGGCTTGATTTGAAAAGTTCTCAAAGGTTCTTGCAAAAAAAGGGTTCTCAAAATAACTTTACCCTATATATATATATGTATGTATGTATATATGTATGTGTGTATATATGGGATTTGTGGGCTTTTTAGATGTTGAAATAGATATAAGGAATCATTGGTTGGTTTTCGATATCGTGGATAAGTGGGTGGCCAGGTTGGGTACGTAGGGTTTTTATTTTATTATGAAATTTAGTTTTGA
The DNA here is from genome assembly GCF_010389155.1 of Erigeron canadensis. Taxonomy (NCBI): domain Eukaryota; kingdom Viridiplantae; phylum Streptophyta; class Magnoliopsida; order Asterales; family Asteraceae; genus Erigeron; species Erigeron canadensis. Next base: position 5,170,437 of record NC_057763.1, read on the forward strand.
TTGTCTTTTGGATGTGCATAAACATTTATTTATAAGGAACTTAAGTGTTTGAGTGTTTTCGGTTGAGACAACCTTTTGAATTACAAGTCATATGGCGGTGTAGTGACAGCGGCGGCGGTTTTGGTTATTAATGTAAAAGTAATTGATGTAAAAGGAGGTAGTGTAGTTATTTAAGAGTTAGGGGTAGATGTTGTAAATTAAGTTCATTAAGGGTGCTTTAGGTATTTGAAGTAGATATTATAGGTATTTCAAGGGGAGATCTTTAAAATAGCGAATAAAAGATATTATAGGTATTTCAAGGGACATTTTGGGGTTATCAACAACTTAGGTTAAAAATGGAAGAAACTAAATTTTTTATAATGTAGCATAGATATAGATTAGTCTGTATATAAGGGTAACCAGCAACTTGTTCACAATCCCATCTCGAAATTTATGGGGGTTTGGTCGGTGGTAAATCTAGGATATAAATTTGCGCGTATCACAAATGTTTTAACATCAACATTGTGTCCTTGTAAAGTAAAGATAATGACTAGATTGTGACGATATATTTTGCGGTTTTAAGGATTTTTGGCTAGTTTTAAGAGTTTTTTGACACTTTTAGTAGCTTCCATTTTTCGTTTAGTTGCACAAATACAACTTTATAAGTTTCATTGTTATGATTTATGAAGTTCTTTCTAAAGCTTATAGTTAACTACATTGATTGGCCTCCCATATTGTTGACCCTTAGCATTAGTAAAGAACACAATGTTTCTCTAAGATTTTACACTACATAAATTAAGCCGACCTGTAGCCCGAACCCCTACTTTGAATGTACTTCCATCCCTTGGGCTTGGTTCATGATTGATTCTCATCAAATAAAGATGTTATAATGGTATTTGAGATGCCTAGATGGTCGTTAGCTGGGCAGAGCTGATGGAGAATATCTAGCGGTTATTAGAAGTTCAATGTAAGAATTTGTAAGCCTGCAGTAAACTTAATTGAAACTAAAATGTATTGTACGCTCTGGAAGAAAGTTACGTCGCCATTTTGGCTATGATCGCTTTTAGCTTTCAAACTTCAACCGGGATTTTAGAGGTGGTTTATATGAATTATGGTTGTCTTGATTTCTACTAAGAAGAGGATTATAATCAGAACCATGACATGATAACTGACCGGATATATAATCAAAGCTCTCCAGGTTTTTCATTTTATTGATCATTCATACACCATCCAGGAGGTTTACTACTAGGCCTACTAAAATGCCGGTAACTATCAGTAAGTACTCTCTAAACATTATAAGAAAGTCATTATGCATATCCGTTGGCCATTGCCAGCAGCTCATGGCCAATTATATTAACTGAAATCTGACGAGTTGCGGCAAAAAAATTGTGTTAGTATCTCTAGTTTTTTTTTTTTTTTAAGTTAAAAAAAGCTTTTCTCATATGATTGTAAAAATAATTTACATATAATTGACGTGAGGTATTTCCTGAGACGAGGCATCCTGTTAGCATTGTCAATATTTGAATCTGATTGGCTAATGTTCTGAATTATGATCCATGATCTAACTAAATGGAGGATCTTTTCCCACTATTGGCTAAAGGATCATGAGTTCATAACCAATATCAGTCCATTTATTATATTCCTCTCAATCTCCCATAAACACATTATCACCGCCTTCATTTCCTGCTCCCTATCAACACCACTTCCTTCATGAATCCACCTCTTCTCCACCACATACGCTAACAGACCTACCCGATACCCTGACCATTTCCAATCAACCTTATTCGACCTACCAACTCTTCTTAATGCGTCTAGATCAAGGCGCTAACCTTCCATAGGCGTACGTACATTTTTACTAATGGGTTGCCTCCTCCTCTTGCCCTCAACTTTAACATTGTCTTAATGTATGTGCAAGATGAATAACCTACTTAAGATTTTGACCATGTGATATAATTAACTGCAGGTACTCTCCCGGTACATCCTGTTGATGTGAATGCTGATAAGAATCGAGAGAATGTTTTACAGTCTGAGGACGAGGAAGGATGAACTCATAGCTACTGCCTACCACAAGTTCTGAGTACGTTATCCTGTCATTTACTCTGTAACCCAAGTCAACGACACTAGTTGGTTCTTTAATTTGAATTTGTATACAGGACACTTCCTACTGTACATATTTTCTGAAGTTAGGAGCCATGGGTTGAAGAACGTGAAATGAACTTGTTTGTACAATTGGAACTTGTTTGAAATGAACTTGTTTTGACCCTTAGCATTAGTAAAGAACACAATGTAGTTTTTATGTAGTATAAGTTTAATGTTGTAACTTTTCAATGACTTGAATCAGTGGATATATTGTATGTACTCAATTATTTAGTTAGCTGCAATGTTTGTTTAACGCTTTATAACTTATGCTCGCTTTGTGAGGTAGTAGATGTTTTAGACTTGCATATTGTTTAAAGTATTATAACGATTCGACTGATGATCAATGTAATACCCCAAATAAAATATTCTTATAAATAAGTAAATTTGAACTTTAAATATAACGTGAACGGTACCTGCGCATTGCGGCGGCTGTAGAATTAGCGGCGGTGAGATGGTGGGGTGATAGGTCATAGGAGGTGATAGATCATAGAGTGTAATAGCCAAATACCTTAGCCGTACGGGCTCTGCTCTCGGATTTAGAAATCCGTTGAAAATATAGTGATTTGTGAATGACATTTTTAATAAAAGAGCATGAAATTTTAAAAACAATATAATTTTTATGATTTATCAATGTACGGTTTTTGTACGGTTTTTAATATAAAATATTTTGAATGAATTAGATTAATAAAATGATTAATGGAGGAGAGAAAAAAATGAGTAGTTGAGATTTGAGGGAGAGATGAAAATGAAAGTTGAAAGTTTTAGGGCTTTGATGTATACGCATTATCATGTGGACATTGTTGAAATTGAAAGTTGAAACCTTATTTGCTTTATAATGCGAGCATGGTACCCGCGTAATGCGGCGGCGAGTCGGCGATGACGGTGGTGGTGACATCTATTGGTGTAGGTTAAAGTATTTGATTTAAAGGGGTTAGTAGAGATATTTTATAATATAATGGACTAATGGTGTAATTTAATATTAAGGGTTGATGGTAATTTAATTCATTAAAGGTATTTTGATCAATTCACATGTCCCATTTATGTAAACTTTCAACATAAGGGTTATAATTTATATATATATATATATACACCCTATAGGGGAGCCATCCAATAAGAATAAGATTAAAATAAGAACAAGTAAGAACCGATAGGAGACTTCCAAATCATCAATCATTAAAAAGGGTAATACAGACAATTGAAAAATATAATTAATTTATAATTTTTTACCAAACAGTTTTAGATTATATAAAGTTAACTCCCTTTTTAAATTTTATAAATCAGTGTATGTATATGCGTATTGTTAATATTTATCTATCTGTGTGCGTGTGTTTAAAACAAATCAGTAATTGTGTATGGGTTTTTCTCATTAATACATTGGATGTAAGCAGTTTACCAGAGGGATGCAAAAATAAACTTTGTTGCAAAGCAATTCTCAAACTTTCGAAAATGACTTCTATGTTGGATGCACATCTCCTTTATAAAATGGATGCACAACTTCAATTCGATGGGATACTCCTTTATAAATTGGATGCACAACTTCAATTCGATGGGATACTCCTTTATAAATTGGATGCACAACTTCAATATTATAAAATGGATGCATAACTCTTTTATAAAGTGGATGCACATGATATTAGTATATGAAAACTGCTTTTTGTTAACTGCCAACATCGTGTAGCACAAATGAATGCATTTTTGTTTTATATTTTTCTATATACTTACCCTCTTATCTAGGGGTGAGTACGGTTCGGTTTGGCTTTTAACTAAAACCGAAACCGAACCCTTATAATTCGGTTTTTGAAAACTAGAACCATTGGGTTTTGGTTTTTTCGGTTTGTGTCTATTTTGGTTCGGTTTTTCGGTTTTAGTCTGTTTTTAACCACTTGTGGTTTGGGTCAAATTGAGCTTCAAAACTTTATAAGTTTATACCCTATAATTACACCTTAACTAATTTCAACAAGTTTTCAAAACAATATTAGTAATAATATATAACACTACAACAATGACAACAAATCCATAAAAGTAAGTTGTACAAACTTCAAACAAATTTTATATATAACTATTTATATCTTTTAGGCGTTGTTTAATTATACAATTATTAAAACAAATTATTTTTGTTATATATTTTCACTTAAAACATATAAATGATATTATTATATACACCTAAAAATGCAAATATAATAACATATTTATCAAAAATTAATAATAAAATGATATAAATATAAAATAAAGTAAAAATATATAGTTTTGGTTCAGTTTGATTTTTATAGTTCAGTTTTTCATTAGAAACCAAAACCGAATCACAACTTTCGGTTTTTAGAAAACAAAAATCAATGGTTTTTGGTTTTTTCGGTTTTTATGGTTTTTTTCGGTTTTCGGTTCGGTTTTTGCTCACCCCTACTTTTATCCTTTAATAGACATGTAAAAAGACATCTTGCCATTAATTGAATTAATTATTACAAAACACCCTTAATCATCTTAGTCTTTAATTTATTTCATCCAATGATCAGAAACTCCTCACTATTCTCATTTTGAAACTGTTATCACCGGAAGCTACCCTAAAGCTACCATATATGTATATATACACATATATAATAATGATAATAATAATAATAATAATAATAATAATAATAATAATAATAATAATAATAATAATAATAATAATAATAATAATAATAATAATAAGGTCCTAATTTTATTTCTATACAAATAAGAACCCTTGGATGAATTTCATCTTAAATTTAGAACCATTAGATCAAATTTAATTAATTCAACTTTATTAAATAACAATATTAATAATTATACTTTATATGATTAAAAAAAAAAAACCCCTTAAATTATATACCATAAATAAATATTATGGAGTATTAATAATGACCGTAAATTAGGTAGATGTACGCGTAAAACTCCCTTTATGAATGTACCATAAATATACCTAATAATAATAATACAGTATAAGTATTAATCTACATCTATAATATATATATACTAGATTATTTTCCCGCGTAATACGCGAGATAAATATATTAAATTTTCATTATAACATAATCAAGTACTTATGGACGATAAAACATGTTAAAATTTGATGATATTATCATTTAGAAAATTTTTTGTATCAAAAATGGGTAGTAGGATATGTATGTTATATCTTTATAACACGGTACCCATGTAATGCGGAGATGGTGGCGGCAACGGGTGGTAATGGCGGTTAATATTAGTGGTGGTGATAGTATCAAGTGATGTAAGTAGTTTAAAATATAAATTAGTTTATTAATAACGAATTAGGTAATTTATAATAACTTTTTCCATTGGGGGGTCATTAAGGACAATTGTCTTATTTCCAATCTAAACTTTCTTAAAGCATAATCTAAAGGGAAGTAATATTAGACAGTGTTTGGTAATGTCTTAATTAAAAGTCACGACTTAATTTTAATTGTCTAAATTTCTTAAGTCAATCAAATACGTTTGTTTGTTGACTTAATACCTAAAAGCTAATGTATAATTATCACTTCTATTTCTAGAAGGATGGGGTGTTTGAATTTTGATTAAAAAGAGAGATTTAATAAAGTTGTAGTTAAATGTAGTAACTACCTGCTTGTAACATCCCAAAATTTAAAATGTTATTGTTTATATATAGATTATTACTTTTATATTATTATTATTATGTTTGATAGATTATACTAATTTATTAGTTATAAAAGATAAATTTTGTAAATTTGCAAATAAAAATCTCTAAGGTCATATTTAAAAAAGGGATGTGTATTTATAATTTCATTTATTTATTCAATTTAGATATTTAAATAATATTTGGGCTTTTAAGATTGAAAAATCTAAGTTTGAAGCTGATCAAATATATTACTTGCTAAATAGATTTATGTATTACTATATTAAGTCAAAAGTTTATTTTATTTATGACATCAGTTTATTCATCAAAAGATATAACTAAAAGCATAGAAATATATCTAAGAATAAATGATGTGGCGGTGTGGTGGCGATGGCGGATAGTGGTGGTGGTGGCAACGTCAACAATGACGGTTGGTGGGGAATGTGATGGCGCTTGTGCTCTGGTGGTGGCAATGACGATAAGTGGTGGTGGTAGTGGCGGTGACGACAGTAGCGTTGTAGTTATTAACTTATTGATGTAAAAATAACGTAATTGATGTAAAAGGGGGTGATATAGTTATTTTAGGGTTGATTGATATATGTTACAAATAATTTCATTAAAAGCATTATTATAGATATTATATTAAGTGAATATATGACAAGGTTCAAAAATTCTTTTATGAATAAGCAAGAACTGATGAGTTCAAACTTTTATTTACACCCCTTAGATCAAAATACTAATATCATTACCAAATTTATTATTTAGATAAATACAATATTATTGCTTTACTTTAGATAATTAAATTTTCCAATCAAATTGATCACTCCTTCCATTTCATTATCTATAATTTTAATATATACTATAAGACAGTTGAACTAATGACTAATTAACCAATCACGTCGTTCAATTTCATCAAATTGACTTTTGATGATGTCATCATTTAGATAAACTACAAACTAAAAATCCTAATAATCATTATCCAAATATATTATTATATTAATATTTATATTAATTTGTAGAAAAAGTCTCATTAATTTACACTTTTTTGTTTTCCATCAATAATTTACACTTTTTAGCCCTAAATATTTAATTTATATTTATTTTTTGCCATCAACTTGAAAGAATTTTTTAAAATTTACAATCATTTAATAAAATAAAAAAAATTTAACATATGAAAAAATTTATTTGTGATCCTGCGCCATCAATATGTCTAAGCTAATAATGACAGTGACGAACCTATGATTATTGTACTACAACTTGCAAAATATAACACTTAAAAATGTGTTTCTTTAAAATTATAAGTTTTTATGACTTAAATGTATGAAGATCTAATATTGATAATATCGCACACTGGATACGGGTCTAAAATCTAGTATATAACTAAAAGAGAAGGTTGAGGGTACACTTGCACCCTTTATCTTCTCCTTTAGCCTAATACTCCTTCCTTATTAATCCTCTATTTTTTTTAATATTTATTTAATAAAAGACCAATCTTTAATAAAAAAATCTTATAAAAAAATCTTTATTATTATTATTATTATTATTATCTACCAATATATATAAGGTCTTAAATTTATTTTTAAACAAATTAGAACCTTTGGATGAATTACATCTTTCATTTATAATCATTAGATCAAATTTAATTATTTCAATTTTGATAAATGATAATATTAATACTTTACTTTATACGATTTGTCAAAATATACCCTTTTTAATTATTATAATATACCATAAATAATAATAATAATAATAATAATAATAATAATAATAATAATAATAATAATAATAATAATAATAATAATAATAATAATAATCGATTTTCGAACTCTTACCTTCCCTACTTTTCATATTGTGATATTATATTATTTACTAGCTTTGTTAATCATTAATTTGCATCAATCATCTTTTAGTAGTTCTTCAAGTATGTCGGAAACAACAACTAACCCAAGCTCATCCTCCTTCGTCAACTACAGGTCTGTTAACTTTTTTTTTCTTAATTCCTAAATTTTATATTATATTGTTTAATTTTTTTTACATTATTCAACACCTTTCGTATTATGTTGGAAATTTTATTAAATTATCATTTTATATCAGATTTTTATCATATAACGTAATAAATATTGGTTATACGTATTTAACTTTACATTGTTAGTATCTTATGATATTTAGATAAAATACATTACCAACATTTGTACGGTGCCTACAATAATCAAAAAATAAAAAATTGTAAAAATAGTAATATCACCATTTTTAATATCTTTTATCAATATTTTTTAAAACAAGGTATTAGAAAAATAGCTTTATTATTTTATAAATTATGAGATCTCATATATATTATACTTATATTTATATATTTATTTTGGATCTACTGTTTTAAAAAATCTATACATAAAGAAAAAATTTATGTTTGTTAAACTACCATAAATAATCCACCATTGATTAAATATCATACAAATTTATTTATTTTGCAAGAAGTTACAATGAGTACAAATTGATATTAATTAAAAATTTTAATAAAAAAATCAGCGATTTTTAATAAAAAAGTTTCAAATATATTTTCATTTTATATTTTTATTGAGATGACAATTCACATAAAGGACCATCAACGCTTGTGAATCAATTGAGTACTTTGTACCTTTTATTTTCATGTTTAACCAATCTCAATAGTAGATAAAGCACCTTAAGACCCTTACACAATTATAAGTCCCAGGTTGTTCATCCTAGCTGACTGTAAGTCTAAGCTGACTTTTACACCCAACTTTGTGTTTTATCTTCATCATCAACTTAAATCAAATGCTTTAATTGAAAGTCCCAACTACGAATAGATGAGTGCTGAAGACACCTCTATGTTAATGGTGAGTGTACTTTGCAACACTTTCACTTAATCTGGATGTGACCAGTTTAGAGTGAACAGTGTACCAGATTAACTGGAGTTATACTTATTAAGGTGACAAATCGAATAAGTAAATATAATGCAATAGTGTAAAGTAATTAAAGTAAATTGGTGAGACAATATGTAATTTTTCAAGTGTATTTTATTTATTGATTGTTAAATAAAATACAAGGTTGTTGCCGAACCAAGATAATACATGAATGTAAATATCCTAACAACCTATGAAATACAATTGATCTAAACTTGGAAATTCTCTTAACAATCGAAACACTTAGAGTTGTGAAATGTTTCTTTTTGCGATTGAGAGAATATTGCACAAGTTCACCAACAATATTGCAGAATGTGTGTGTTTGCAAAGTTGTTGAAATGCTTGGGCAATGACCTCTATTTATAGTCGAAGGTTGAGCATTGGGATCTCAACTTCGACGTACAAATATGTTTGATAGCAGACAAAAGTATTAGTAAATAATTCTTTGTGTGTGTGTTAAATAAAGTAAGACAAAAGGTTACTATATTCAACCACTCTACATCTTTGCACTTTTATCCACAGACAAGATTATTCTCCGGGTAAAAGGATGTAGTGAAAAGGTCCTCCTCGTAATTAGTGTAAATCTTTGTAAAGGCATTTACACTTGAGGATCTCCAGTTGATTAATCTGGTAGAAAGTCAACTGGGCTTCGCTGCCATTGCCTTTCTCTTTCTTCCACTTGTTGTCTTTGACTTCAACTGGAATGTCTTCAGATTGTTGTTCTTCAGATCTCAATTGGAGGAAGTTGTCAGTTGCATAAACTGTACATTGCAACTGGACTTCAAATATTTCGGACAATTCTTCATGCTCTCCAGATGTAACTGGAGAGATCCAGTTTTCAGCAAAACTGGACCTAACAAATTCCCCCTAATTGTCCTGAAATATTGCCAAGTAATTTCAAACTTGTTTCTATATAAGTGTAAGTTTGAAATACTTGTGTTTGATAAAACCTATTAATTTTCCAAGCCATTTTTATAGATCATCAAATGCCTTGGGTTCAATTTTAATTGTATGTAGATCTTATCAGTTATCTAACTTGTGAATTACAATCTGGAAACTTGTATATACACAATTTTACAATGAAGTTACAAGAAAGTAAATAAAATTACAAGCAGATAGATAGAAGGAAAACTTAAACAGATGGCCCTTCGCCAGTTTTCCTTCTCTTGGCAACCGATGAAATTGGCTGTTTGTCTTCCAAATCAAAGCCCAATCTTTCTTCAATATTTTCCTTGAACTTGATCAGGTTTTGCAATACATACTCCCATCCTTTTTCTGTCTTGTTCTTATGCTGCCTATTCTCCAACAAATTCAACATCTCCACATGCTTTGAATGACCATACTGATAGACATCAGGGTTCTCAGTTGTTCTTTTGGGTCCACCAAAGTATTGAACCTCAACCACAAAATGTTTGGCACCAGGTTTGATCGAAACCTTCACATCGGTGATCTTACCTTTATTGTGCCTTCGACGCTGTACATCAGATAAGTATGTGCGAGCCTCTGATTCATTTGTCAGTTTGATCTTGCTCGTGCTCAGTTTGTGAGTAGCAGCTCGAATATCATCAGTTGTGGGTTCAGTTGGTTCTACCCAAGTCGTCAGGTTTGCATCTCTTGACAAGGCTTTTTGTTTTCTGCCCTTGGACTTGGTTGGAGTTAATACTTTGTTGACCACTTTCTTTACTTGTTCAATTCGTTTGAGAATCCCTTCTGACCTTATCTCTTTAGCCTTTTCCACTGATACATTCAAACACTTGGCATCAAAACCAGCTTCATCGTCTTGGTAGTGTTTGTCCAGTTCTACTTCAAGCATTTCCTTCAGGGCATTGACAATCCTTGGATCTTCTTTTATTTTCTTGTATTCCAACAGTTGCAAGCCAAGGAGTTGTGCGTTAGTTACATCAACAAGAGTGGTTGGAAGATTTTTTCTTGTGAACGTGGAAGCTTAGAAGTAGTATACTAGTATAGGTTTATTTCCACTATATATTATATAGGATAGTTGTTTTCTTTTAGGGATTAATCACTGGATAACCAACGTACTTTCTCATATGTAGATGGTTGCCCAGTGAACTAAAAAAATGTTGTAAATTATCAACTAACTTGTAAATTTTGTATATGTTTAACCAATACATGACTTGTTTACCTACAATAACAGGTTAAATGCTTTTTCTTTTTAATTTAATTAAAATCATTGATGATGTGGATGTTAAAAGTTAAAAATCATTTTTCACAAATCATAAATACACACACACACACACACACACACATATATATACACACTCCGGCAACCACTATCAGAGACCACAACCACTGGCGACTACCAGTCCGCAACCACCACCGGAGACGGGAGACCACTACCCAACCCAGTAAAACCTGAATAAATCCATCCCCATCTAATACACCATCTAAACCCGACTCTTTCTTTGTTTTTGTCTTTACTTCCCAAACTTACCAGATAAGGTTTCAAAATGTATCACTCTTTTTCTCTTTTCTTCTAATTCCTAAGGTTTACAAACCCATACTCTGAATCCCATATCTCTTTCAACCTTACAATTCTAAGCCCAAAAATCAAAAATAAATCTAATACACATACACACTCAAAATCCCATATTCTCGTTATGCTACGTCGTGGATCTGATGGGAATAGAGATAGTGAAACTAAAGCATTTGTCTATGAATGGTCGTGGGGGTTTTCTGGTACGTGAGTGGGGTTTTGGAAGATATATGTTGATAAAGATTGCGTTTGGATTATTTGTTTGATTAAATCAGGGTTTGGATTATTTATATATGTATAATGGGCATGTAAAAATTGTGTTGGGGAAGAAGCAAATAAGTATATTTGCAGATGTATATGTATATATGTGTGAATATGTGTATGTCTATGGAGGATGAAAATATAAAAAAGGATCATGTCATCTGTTTATTAATATCCACATCATCAATTTTATCTCCACATCAGTAATTTATTTAATAAAATGAAAAGTAACCTGCTATCACCTGTAAACAAGTTACATATTGTTTAATCATGTACAAAATTTACAAGTTCCTTGGTGATATACATTAATATTTTTATTTACTAGGCAACCATGTACAAACGAGAAAATACATTACTCATCCAGTGATTAATCCCTTATTTTCTTTTATGATGTACCCTTTTCATTTTAGTTAATATTCAGCAAGCTTTCAAAGCCACTTTACTTTCTTCTACACAACAAGTTATCATCATATTTCTTCTCATAATTTGAGTGTTATAGTGATTTTGAAAGTTAAGGGCCTCTCAATCCTTCATAGTGTGCGTAAACAACAAACATAAACATATTACTCATAACTTCAGAATAATATATCATATGTTATAAATAAATGTAACTAGTTGACAAAAATAAAACTAAAATAAATCATAAATTAGATAATTATATTTTAATTTACATGAGACTTAGGCTATAAAAGAAATAAATCATAATTAATATAAAGAAATCAAGACTATAAAAAGAAAATAATAAATCATAATTAATATAAATCATAATTAATATAAAGAAATAAATCAAGACTAATAAATCATAATTAATATAAATCATAATTAATATAAAGAAATAAATGGTATAAATTTTAAATAAAGATGATGTCATAAATCAAGACTATAAAAAGAAAATAATTAATATAAAGAAATCTAATAATAACATGTAAGTATTATTTAGAAAATAATGATGTCATACAAATCTTGTTTTATTTATATAAGAGATATGTTTCAAAATAATGTCGATCTTTGATAAAAAACACAGCTCTCCCACATACGTACGACTGTACGAGGAAGGAGGCCAGCCTACATGCCATGATAATCTATCATCAGTCGAATCGTTATAATACTTTATTCAATATGTGTGTTAATTAATATCATTAATGTTAGATTAAGATGATCATATAATCTTAGCCTTTTGAAACCGAAGTTTTTGATTTTTTTGTAGCAACAGTGGCGATTGGACTCAGTAACGTGCCTCTTCATCGTTCGACCACGTTATCAGCACAGTATCCTCATTCTCATTCAGTATATATATAGTCAATACATTAAATTGCGATCATAATTGAGATCTCCTATAGGAAAGTGGATCCTTGATTGACCCCTTAAAAAGATTTTCTTTCTTGCACTAGTCTTGATAGAAAGATGTCTTCTTTGCTTATGTACGTTTCTGCCAAAATGTGTTTCCAGTTTTGAAAAAAATATTATTTCGAGTGTTTTAACTACAACTTTTATGGCACAAAAGCCCTCCTAAAGGTGGTTTAGTAATCTGGTTTGAAGTGCTCATTTTGGGCCGATTGGTATTGCTAGCTATACTATGCTCATGTACGTAAACGTTTATCTGCGAATCTTCGTTCTCCTTCGGGACATATGAAGAACCTATATGAGAAAATGTATTTGATGATCGACGAAGAAAATGTATTTGATGATGGAACTGATGGTGGTCGGTTTCTTAATAACGCAGCAATATGGACAGAAGTTTGAAAATCCTAATTAGCTTCAAATTTTTCTTAATATAATTTTGAAAGTGACCAAACGGTCACAAAAATATCCTAGATTAAGCCATGTAAAAAGATCGAATAAAAAAAGGTTCATCGGCATAACATATTAAAATTAAAAACAAAAGGAAAAGCACACCAAAATTATCCTTAAAAAAGTTCAAGTGTAATGTCAAAGAAAAAGTAAATACTGTAATTCTCTTTTTTGAAAAGGAAAAATTTTTTTTAAAGGTGAGCAACTAATTCAAGAAAATAAACATTTGATAATCATGAAGATCCATCATAAGATTTGCAAATGCAATAAAGAAGATAATGTCCAAAAAAGGTGTGCTTATAAACCTTTGCTTAAATTCTTTTTGTCAAAAAATTTCGTACACACGATAAATTTTTGTTTTTATAATAAAAGTAAATATGATGTTTGACCAAAAACATGCAAAGTTAAGGGGTGTTTGGTATTGCGATTACAAAACAAAATCTGCGTTTTCAAAATATATTATGCGTTTTCAAAACTGCGTATTGAAAAAGCATGTAGGTACATGCTTCTCCAAAACTGCGTTTTCATAGCCGATAATCACTTTTTCATACAAACACTTTTTTAGATTATTTACATTTTACAAACGCAATAATCAGATAATCATTTTATAACACAATCCAAACACCCTCTAAATGCATTAAAATATTTCCTTAGTTTTGACCATATCATGGTGTTTAGGGATGTGCGTGGTCTGGTTTGGCCAGTTTTTGCTAAAAATTTCAGCCAAACCAATGTAAACGGTTTAACATATTTTCAAACCAATCCGTCCAAATTGTTATGCCAAACCAAACCAACCAAAACCAATTAACCGGTTTGGTTTGGTCCGGTTAAACGGTTATCATACTTTTGACGTTCATATATAAAAGCTTTTAGTGATACCAAATTGCAAAAGTTTCACTCATAATTAAAATGAAACACAAAGTATTTTGAAAAATATAAATATTAATTAGCTTGGTGATTTAGGGATTGTATCTTTAAAAAATTTTAATCTAGATATTGAATATGTCCAACTTTATACCAGCTAATAATTTGTTATTTATAATTTATAATATTGAATATTAATATATACATAAACATATACATATATAATATATATATATATATATATAATAAACATACCATTGATATAAATAAATGGTCCGGTTTGGTTAAACCGGTTTGATAAAAGTCTAAAACCATGAACCAAACCATATGAGTGGTTTATTAAAAAGGCAAACCGACGGTTTAATTTTTTGATTTTAAACCGACCAATCCGTCCAATTACTTCGGTTTAAACGGTTTAGCCGGTTTAGACCAAACCGTGCACATCCCTAATGGTGTTTATGGACTTAATTTTATGGAGTGTCACAATCTATGGTAACAATTCCGAAAATCTTTTACACGATATATTGTATAGTGTACTATTATCATTCATTCATGAGAAAATAATCTAAACTGTAGTTATATAACAACCTCACATCCCCTTGAATTTTTTTATGAAATAAATAATAACCTCCTTGAATCAAAGGACTACAATTCCCCTTCATTCATTTGCATTATCCCAATATTGTTACATCAAACATTAGATCATGCATAAGTACATGTTCCATATAAAAACCCTAATTACACAAATGATCCTATAATAAATGTATTTTGCAGTTGCTAATAAGTTTGGTGATCCAATGATAAGATTTTTGACTTTAGAAGAGTTCATTTGAGTTCGAGTCTCACTCTCCATATTTGTAGGTTGGATTATTGTTGGTTTTTCAAAAGTATTAAGTTGCATTTAGGATATATCATCGTTTTAAAATAAATGTATACTACAGCCGATTGTCGCTATATATAGAGGTGCAAAACAAAACCGGTTAACCTAACAGACCCGAAAGTTAACCTATAACCGAAACCGGTTAGTAACCAATAAGGTACAAACCGATAATAAGGTACCAAGAACCGTAAATTAGTAATCGATTACAACTTTCAAAACAAAAGGTGGTTAATAACCGGTTAAATTATAACTGGTTATAATCCGGTTATGTTAATAATAATATAATATTTCTATCTATCCAACCGTATTTTATGTATAGATGGCGCTTTTTTTCATTCACTTTTAACCATATCAACTTAGAATACTTATGTCAGTACCAAAATCGATGACGATCGAATACAAATAAATCATCACAATTATCATTGATCCCCTTATTCATTCAATCATTTAATTATATATCTATCTGATTATTCACAAATTAAAAAATCCTAACAAAGTAACAACAATCGATCGAATCCTAACATTCAATCTTGTTTCTGCTGGTTTGTAACTTCTGTTACTCTGTACTGTCTTTGTTCTTTTCCTGCTTCAGTTCTTGACATTATTCTTGTTCTATTCTGTTTCTGATCTAACTGCTTGCGAATATTGTTCTTGTTCTGCTAGCTGAGTTGTTGAATCTTGTAACCTTTTGTTTCTGTTCAGTCTGCAACTTGCAATTCTGTTTCTTATTCTTTCGGTTAATAAAAACCGAAATAGTTTAACCTAGATCGGTTAGCCGGTTTTTATTAACCATAATCGGTTTCACCAGTTAAGGTTTTCCCACATACAAATCGGTTAATTAACCGACATACGTTAACCAAAACCGGTTATTTATTATTTTTTTAAAAGTATGTTTTCGGTTACTACTTATAAATAACCTAACCGGTTAACCGATTGTTGCACCTCTAGCTATATAGATCTTTTTATAATATAATTCATTTTGTATAAGGGTTTTACTAAACGTATCCCTAAGACTTTAATTAAGATTTATAAAAGAATTTTACACTTAACATAATTCAGAGGTTGATTTTTAATAAGAAAATGTATATATTTTTATGCACGCCGACTACATTTAGCATTTTTCCTCTTGTATAATTATTAAAATTTTTGATTTTTTAATAGAACAAGGTAAAATGTAAAAGCAACCACCAATATTCATATCCGATCAAGAAATATTCGGTCCGTGGCAATACGTGGTACATGTAGTATCTATAAAATTATTTTGACAAAGGTGGTAAACCGAAGAGCAGTTGTACCTGGGGTTGTTATCACGGAATTGCAAGACATAACTATGTTCACATGCTTTTGTTTAGCTAGCGACAATTGCGGTGCCCCCACACACATGTGCCTACTAAAACAATCATATATACTATACGTTTAGCCGCAGAACGCAGCGACGGTGATGAAAGTGGTGGCAGGTGACGGCTATGGAGGTGACCGTAACGATGATGATATGGTTATTAATGTAAAAGTAATTGATATAAATAAGACAATGTAATTATTTTAAGGGTAATTTATATATTTTAAAAACTTAAAAGTTGAAATAGAAAAAAAAAGTTTATTTTATATAAGAATAAAAGGTAACTAAAAATAAAAAAATACTCTTTGTCCCAAGTTTGTTATTTACATTTCTATTATTTATATTCCAATTAATAATTTAGATGCAAATTTTATCCGCCCCAATTTAAATGTTCAAATTTAAGTTGTTAAGTTTTTCTTCTTTAATTTTGATCGTAAGTATTTTTTGTTTGTGCAACATAATGCCTAGTAAAAGTTATATTAATAAAAAAAAGCATTTAAAGCTCAATATATCTATATAGTTTACATCAAGTATTGTGTAACACAACAAAAATTTACGATCAAAGTTTTGAAAGAAATACTTTAAAAGTCAAAATAAAATATTTAAATTGGTACGAAAGAAGTATTTAATTATATACTTATCCATAAAAAAAAGTTTACTCATATATGATGAGTATCTATAATACAATATAATGGTTGTATTTTTTTAAAAACTTAAATTTATAAAAAAGTAACTTATTTTTATTTAATTCTTAAAAAAGCAATATATTTATATTTTAATTTGATTATTAAAGGCATTATGTTTTCAAATAATAAGCAATTGAGGTAACATTATTAGCTTTTATGTGTTCATATATAAAGTAGATGGGAAATAATATATGTTTAAAAAAAAAACTTATAATACGGAGTAATTCTTTGAACTATAGGTGTATAACATTTTTTGAACAACAGTGGTGTGGACTCAGCGACATGCCTCTTCATCTCCGGTAGAGATCGACCACGTCACCAGCACAGTCAATCTGAGGGCATGATAGGCGGTGGATGTCCCACTAATGTTCTGGAGGAAACTAGTTAATGCTAGAGAAAACCCCCATGCTCCACCTCATTAGCAAAGACTTCCCAATATATATATATATATGAGGACAATCAAATAAAAACAATTTTAAAATAAGAACAAGGTAAGAACAATTAAAAACTAAATTTTGATGCATTAATGTAACATCTCAAGATTTTTGTAAATTAACCCCTTTTGTAGTTTTGACAGTAAAATAATTTCCTAATATTTTATTTTTGGATATGAGGTTAATTTAGTTGGAACTTTAATGGATAATGGGTATTTTACCAACTTAATTTAGTAAAAAACGTGGCTTGATGGGAGGATGTCCAGCCATCCTGTTTGTTGTGAGTCACAATTCCATTTCCACCTAATATCTCTTCTTGAAGCTTTTTTCAATCTAATCCCAACCAAATTTTAATTTTCAAGACACTCTTTAAAGATTAGTAATAGCAATAACCTTCCTATCATCTAAGAAATTGAAAAGTGAAGGTTTGATTGTGGTGGTGGCTGAAAATTAGGAAGAAGAAGGGGAAGAAATTGTGACTTGAATCCTTAAATTTATTCTTCCATTTCCTTAAGATAAATCTTTCTTAACCTAGTTTTGATTCTATTAAGAATTAGGGTTCATGGGAAATCCAATTTAGGGATTTTTAGGTTGGAAGATAATCTTGTTATTATTTTCCCAAATTCTAATTACATTTTGATATATGATTATAGTAAGGCATGAATGGGCTGATTTGAGTTGTTAGTGACCATTATGGTCGAAATCAGAATATGGATCTATGTATGTGTTTGTTAGCGCAAAAGTGAGTATGCAAGTGATGGTATGATGGTATCATTGGCTACATGTGATAGTCTTTTGTGTTTTTGTCTTCCTTAGTATATATACTTGTATGCAAGTTTATTCACTAAGCATTCGCTTACTTTTTATTTGTTTACCATTTTGATAGGTGGTTTCGGAAGAAGGAACCAGTTCTTGTGATTTGAAGTTGTTGACATATTGAAGTTGATAGGAATTTGAAGGTATTTTGACTATTCTTGGAAGAATGGTGTTTGATAGAAACCTAATTCATCCCACCTCATATGGCTCTTGGTACATTTTGTGTCATTTTGTATGAAAGTGTTGTAATGTCATCATTTTAAGTCTTGTAATCCTAAATTTGTAAGTTTGTAGTTGACATTGTGTCAAAAGGGTGCTTTGACAACTTGGGTAATTCGGGCAAGTGACCCATTTGGTTTGGTAAACTATTGGTAAACTTTTGATATGTTCAAGTAAAGGTTGGTTACTCATTTGATGTTGTATTCAGTGTTTTTGGGTCAGTTTGGATGTTAGTAAACTGTTTTGAAAGTTGGAAATCAATATAATGAGTTGCAAGTCATTTGGAGTGTCAAAAATAATGATTTTGCTATGTGATCAAAAGTTGCGCCGCAACTCTTTGTAGGTTCGCCGCAACTTTGGTCTTGTCCATTTTTCTGACCTCTTAGGTTCGCCGCAACTTTGAAGGGGTACACCGCAACTTTTTCTCGTTCAGTATAAAACTCAAATTTTGAAACGATCGTAACTTTCAAACCGTAACTTCGTTTTTAACATTCAAGTTATCCACGAAAACGTGTTGGAGTCTAATTTCTAATGGTAAGGTTCTTTAAAGATGAAACAAGACTTGAGTTATCCAAAAGATGGTTTAAAGTGAAGTGATCAAGTCCCGATTTTTAAAATTAATAAAAAAAAATACCTCTTATTTTGGGTCGATTCGATTCAATTAAAAGTTCATAAACTAACATAATATATAACTAACTATCATTATTTAAGTGTTTAACAAGACATTGGTCTGTCAAAATAAAAAAAATCATGTTTTTTGTTTTGTGCATCCATCTTGGATGCATATTCATTAAAATGATGTATCCAACAAAAAATGTGATTTTTTCGATTTTGACGGGTCAATGTGTTGTTAAATACTTAAATAATGATAATTAGTTATGCAATATGTTGGTTTTATGGAATTTTGATGCATCAAATTATGTTTTTAAGTATTATCATTGTTCTAATTTTAAGAGTGTTCTCAACGGAGTGTTATATATATATAATATAATATAATAATTTAAGTAGCTTTAGCTACAATAAACTTTTTTTTTTTATAATCATTTTAACATCAAACTTTTAGTTTTTTTTTTGTTTTGATCACAAACTTTGAATGTTTTATATTTTGTCCTTTAAATTTTTGATTTTTTTTGCCTTTGACCACAAACTTTGATTTAAATATGTTTTGCCCTTTAAACATTTGAATTTCTTGGCTTTGCCCAAAAATTTTGGTGTTCTTTATATTTTGCCACTTGAAAATCTTTTTAATCTTGGATTTTTTACTTTCTCATATTTCTTTCTTTTGATCACCAACAACTTCATGTCATTGTATACTTCTTATAAGCCAACATCAGAACCAAACTGTATAACATAGTAAGTAAAATTTGCTTTTTTTTTCCTACATGAAAACATCAAATATAGTGAAAAACAAAAACACAAAAAATTATGTTTTCTTTATTATTTTCAATTTTAATTGTTCATTTCATTAAGTGTATTTTCTTTTAACAATCTTGAATTTGTTTTTCCTACATAACTTTTTGGAATAAATTTTTAATTACATTACTTGTAAAATATATCTTTACGTGCTTGTAATTTAAATTTTAAGCATCTTAACTTGAAGGATGTTGCATACTCATGATCAACGACTGATTAATCACAGACTAAGGGATGAGTATAACATATAGTGTAATACTTATGCCATGACCTAAACGCCATCTTTTAAATATTTTTTTACTAGACTTTTTTCACTTTTTGATACGTTTTTATAATGCGCGTTTATCATTATACATCGATCGTCGGTCTTATATACGTTGTAGATTTTAACCATCGTTATGTTTTCCGGGACAATACCCAAGATATAAAAACAAGTTCATAACATTAAGAAGATTATTATTTCCCGTAATGATACATGCATTCATACACATCCAAAACAATCATACACATCCAAAACAATTTCTTAGTTCCATTATTATTTATAAAAGTTGGGAACACAATGGGTCCTAACTTTCTTCGTGCCACATATTTAATTAAATGGGACCTAATAAAAAAAAATTGCATGAGATTCGTTAACGTTTAGTCGGTGTAATAACCAAAAATGGTAGTAACCAACCATAAATTAAATTATCTATA
Source organism: Erigeron canadensis (assembly GCF_010389155.1). NCBI lineage: Eukaryota > Viridiplantae > Streptophyta > Magnoliopsida > Asterales > Asteraceae > Erigeron > Erigeron canadensis. Next base: position 5,190,973 of record NC_057763.1, read on the forward strand.
TTCCTTTATAAAACAAACTCAACCCTTCTCTCTCAATTTAAAAATCTGATATGTTTAATTTACTCTCCATCTTAATAAATTTTTATTTATATTTTATAAACTATGACTAAAATGTCCTTAAAAAAAGTTCAGCCTCTATCTCACCATCACGTAGAAACAAATAGGAAAAAAAACTCTAATTCACAATTCGTTCCTTCCTCCCCCTTTCACATCCCATCGCAAAAGTTCATCATATTGCCGACCACAATGAAATTACTTTTACGTTAGTAATCACACCGTCACCGCCTCACGCCGTTGCATTGCGCGGACACCAATCTAGTATATATATAACTACTGCTCATACCCGTCCATTGGATAGGTAGTCTTAAGATATATAAATCTTATAATAATTGTGAAATAAAAAGTGTATAACCAATATCACAACTTAATGAATCCGAAAGCTAAAAAAGAAATATATGAAAATTAACTCCATATAAATATTGATTTCAGTTTACCTTTTTTTTTAAAACTTTAGTTAAATAAAAAGAGAAACAAAAAGTGTATGACCAATATCACAACTTAATTAATACGAAAGCTAAAGAAGAAACATATGAAAATTAACTTCATATAAATATTGATTTCATTTTATCTTTTTTTTCCAACTTTAGGTAAATAAAAAGAGAAACAAAAAGTGTAGAGTATATAATTTCAAAAATATATATCAATTCATAAACAAAGACCATCTAAAACGTTTTGATTTCTTCGGGTTGTTCTACTCCGAAACAGTTCATACATGCACAACACAGAGTCGTAAATCATGTTTAACATGTGTTAACTTAAGATTTTCAAGATGAACTAATGTTGTCTTATTTTTTGTTGTTAAATAAGAAATCATAATGAACTTATAATGGAAAACAAATTAAATTAAAAGAGATAATAATAATAATAACATAAGAATTCAATGTTAAATAATAATAATAATAATAATAATAATAATAATAATAATAATAATAATAATAATAATAATAATAATTAAAATGAACAAAGTATATAAATTAAAAAACCTTTTTGTTAGTCGATCGTAGCTTTTTTTTTGCCGTAAGGTTTTTGTTATGGTTATAATAATAATAAAGATTTTTTTTATTAAAGGTCGGTCATTTTCTATTAAATAAATATTAAAAAAATAGAGGATTATTAAGGAGGGAGTATTAGGCTAAAGGGAAGGATTAGGGGTGCCAAGTATACCATCAACCCCATCTTTTAGTTATATATATATATATATATATATATATATATATATATGGGGAAAATAAGAACACCGGGAGAACGCTTAAAAACTACATTTTGATACATTAAAATTACATAAAATTAACATAGTGTAATTATCATTATTTAATTGTTTAACTACACATTGGCCTATCAAAATCGAGAAAATCATGTTTTTTGTTTTATGCATTCATCTTGGATGCATATTCATCAAAATGATACATACAACAAAAAATGTGATTTTTTCAATTTTGACGGATCAATATGTTGTTAATCACTTAAATAATGATAACTAGTGATGCACTATGTTAGTTTTATGGACTTTTAATGCATTAAAATGATGTTTTTAAGTGTTCCCACCGTTTCTTATTTTAAGAGTATTCTTACCGGAGTGTTACCCTATATATATGTATAGGGGCAGGTTATTTAGAATCCACCTTATTTAGAGTCCAAAAAAGGTCCACATTTTGAGAACCCCTTTTTTTGCGAGAACCTTTGAGAACTTATCAAATCTAGCCCAACCGATGATTATTCTTTACATGAAAATTGTTTTTTGATTGTTTTCTGAATAACTTATGTGTAATTTTAAAGTTTATAGTTGTGTGGAGGCATGGATTATCATCCGTTACACAATTATGTGGAGATTTGAATTCTTGATCACATGTGCACGAATATTGCTATGATCACATGTATGCAAGTTGATCACATGTAATCATAGCAATATTCGTGCACATGTGATCAAGAATCCAAATCTCCAAATAATTGTATAACGGATGATAATCCATGCCTCCACACAATTATAAACTTCAAAATTACACATAAGTTATTCAGAAAACAATCAAAAAACAATTTTCGTGTAAAGAATAATCATCGGTTAGGCTTGATTTGAAAAGTTCTCAAAGGTTCTTGCAAAAAAAGGGTTCTCAAAATAACTTTACCCTATATATATATATATATATATAGGGGCAAGTTATTTAGAATCCACCTTATTTAGAGTCCAAAAAAGGTCCATATAACTTACACATGTGTAAGTTAAGCTTACACATATGTAAGGCCGTCCATCTTCTCCAGTGACTTTTCCGGCGAGAATCAGGTTCATTACACACGTGTAAGTCGTGGTGGTGGTGGTGGTGGTGACTTACACATGTGTAAGTCGTGGTGGCGGTAGTCGCCGTCGCCAGAAACTCATGGTGGTGATCGGAGATGATGGTGGTGGTGGTTGAATTTTGGGAAATGGAAGAAAATCTAAGGACCCTTTTTAGACTCCAAATAAGGTGGACTCTAAATAACTTTTCCATATTTATATATATATATTATATATATATATAGGGGTGAGTTATTTATAAGACTTGCGTTAAAAAAGTACAAAAAGTACATGATTAAGTTAACTTACTTTCTTCTTCTTCCTTGAGTCCTAACTAATTAAGGATTTGAGTACATAATTGGAAGGGTTAATTGAAAACTTGTTAAAAGAGTTACTAAACATCTTATGTTTCTAATGTACGTACTTTAACTTGACAATGAAAGATATAAATAGTAACTTTCGAGATGCACCACACGATGATAAGGTGCAGCTCACACAACCACTATTTTAACTCTTCGGGTTAATTTTTGCAAAAAAAATATGTGGAAATTTTGGGAAAAAATTATTGAGAGATTTTAAGTTTCCTTAATCTCTCTTTTGGTATTCTATATAAATACCTATTGTAACCTTGATTAAGATATGAGAAAACCAATTAACCTTATTCATGGAAGTCATCATGGTATCAAAGCTCGACTTTTTTTGCCAAAGGATTCACACAGATGGAAGGGGTTGACTATCATGATACATTTGCTCCGATAGCCAAATTGGTTACTGTTCGGACTCTCTTAGCGGTAGCTATAAAGAAAAATTGGGTCATTCATCAACTTGATGCAAACAATGCATTTTTACATGGGGACTTGGACGAAGAAGTCTACACAAAAATCCCACAAGGTTTTGCTAAGGATGGAGAAACTCGAGTTTGTCGTTTAAGGAAGTCACTTTATGGTTTGAAACAAGCAATTGGTATCACAAATTCACCAATGCTCTTCTTGACCTTGGTTTCAAACAATCAAAGGCTGATCATTCGTTATTCATTCATGGGGAAGGCAGTGACTTTGTTGCGTGTCTTATTTATGTTGATGATGTTATAATAGTGGGTAATACCACAATGAAAATGCAAAAAACAAAGGATGAACTTCACAAAAGATTCAGCATCAAAGACCTTGGTAATCTCAAGTACTTTCTTGGCATTGAGGTTGCTCGTACTAAAGAAGGATTAGTGTTAAATCAACGAAAATATATCCTTGACATCTTGGAAGATTGTGGTTTACGAGGATGCAAACCTAACACTTTTCCTTTTGAGCAAAATTTAAAACATGATCTAGCAAAATCTGAACCAAAGGTTGATGCAGAGAAATATCGTCGCATAGTTGGCAGACTCCTTTATCTTCAAGCAACTAGACCAGACATCACTTATTCAGTTAATGTGCTTAGTCAGTTTGTTGCTGATCTGCGACAACCTCATGAAGACGCAGTTCAACGGGTTCTTTGCTATTTGAAGGCTACAACAGGTCAAGGCATATTGCTTTCAAGAGAAGGTGGTTGTACACTTACTGCTTATTGCGATTCTGATTGGCTTGGGTTGTAACATCCCAACAAGGCGGAATCATGGGGGTTACACCAATAGCACAACATGACATAAAAATTTTGTAGAGCGAAACTAAATACATAAATAAGATTAAATAATCCTTACGAAACATTCCATAATACAGGTATCGGCTCAAACATAAACATAACCCTTGATCGGGAATAATGAATCATCACGGATCCATGAAAAATTCCAAGTCCAAACCTAGCATGCAATGAAACCTCCAAATACATCTTTAATCCATATGCTTACCTGAAAAGTGTACTAAACGCGTCAACATAAGGTTGGTGAGTTCGTAGGGACAAGTGATAGGAAACAAGTGTCGGAATAACAACCGTTTAACCTTGATACGAACATAACTAGATCATTAAATGATCATATAACCTTGAAACCTTGATTTGGATCGATAGACGATCACACAACCTTGAAACCTTGATTGGGTCATTAAATGATCTCATAATTGGGATCGTTAAACGATCACCAAGCCTTGAAACCTTTATTGAATCATTTAATGAACCCTATAACCTTGATACAAACGCATAACAATCATACGACCTTGATATACAATTCAATCGAACACATAACCTTGATAACATAGCCAAACAATCATACAACCTTGATTCACAAAGAAAACGAACACATAGCCTTGATAAACTAGCCAAACAATCATACAACCTTGATTCATAAGCAAACAAACACATAACCTTGATAACATAGCCAAACAATCATACAACCTTGATTCACAAAGAAAACAAACACATAACCTTGATAAACTAGCCAAACGATCATACAACCTTGATTCATAAGCAGAAAAATACATAACCTTGATAACATAGCCAAACAATCATACAACCTTTATTCACAAAGAAAACGAACACATAACCTTGATAAACTAGCCAAACGATCACATAACCTTGATTCACAACTAAACAAACACATAACGATCATACATCCTTGATTGGACCGATAAACGATCCCATAACCATGATTTGATCAATATTTGATCATTTAACCTTGATATGAACATATAACGATCAAACCACTGATGAAACACCATGTACCTACACTTCGTACGACTCTGCATTCAAAGAACCTTCGATGCTTATATATAAGGTCACCCGCAGCCTTCCCACCACATCTCCAATTCTTTGAATGCATCATCGTCTTCCATGTATGTAGTACTATCCTAATCTCAACAAACATTCATAACCACAAGCATAATCAATCGAGTAACAAGTTTATACTTCAATCGAACAATCAATCAATCAATCAATCAACAAACGAACAAGGATGTACACTTTTCAGCCCGAATCTCAATTGAGTAGGGAAGGTTACAAAACTCACTTTGAGCGGCTATGAAAAGTTAAGATTGAGCTACAAGCGTACAATATCCGTCACACATTCACAACCTATAGTTATACATGCATACATATTAATATATGTTCATACATTCATGATTCGAGACTCGTTTGATCATAAGAATCAAAATGATGTTTGTTGGATTGATATGAGATTAAAAGGATGTTAGGAATCGATTTGACAAGGATTAAACGAGTTAAAGACATAAAAGAATAAAGCAGGCAACAACATAGGTAAGAATGATTTGACTAAAAAGTCAAAATTGACCAAGAACATCCAAACCCTAATTCGACACTTGAAATCCGATTATGTGAGGTTCAAGACCCAATTCGACATATAATCAACATGATTGAATATAAACAAACATAACCCCTTTCATAATTTCGTTCCATAACATCACTTTAAACTCAACAATTATTCTTGACCCATTTAACCTCACAAAACCCTAATTCGACCTAGACCTCGATTTGAAGAGTTTTAAGACAAGTTTTGAGCATAATTTGGCATAAGTGATGTGTATGAAACTAACCCATACATTAAAATCATTCCATAACTTCAATTAAGCCTCAAATCCGATTTTGACCTAAATTATCCAAGTTGTAAACCCTAAAATCGACCCGTTAAGCTTTTAAACCAAAAATTTGACTAAGGGTTGTTTAGGTTAGACTTGAAACATTATTATAAACATAAAATGGTGGATTTGAGGTAATTTTTACATACCAAAATTACCTTCAAAGAGTCAAACCCGAATTTGACCCAAAAATGGAGAGTTCTTGCACCTTGAAACTCAAATTTTTGATATGTTGTTAAGAAAGATCATGATGATTATTATTCTAGTTTTAATCTTGCTTAAATTTCAATAAATGTGATAGAATCTAGAGAGAGAGATATATGTGTTTGTGTGTGTTCATGGAAGAGAAGTAGAGAGAGAAAAGGGAAGATATAATGAAATGGGTGGAGGAGGAGGAAGAAAAAAGTAGGAGGGATAAGGTTGGGTGGGATCCATGGGTCAATGGATATGGGTAAATCCATGGACTATCCACATACACATTTCTAGCTTATTTATACCATAATTAGCATCGAACATATAACTAAACAATCAACCGATACACGACAAACACTAAGAACACAAAATTAGCCACACTTCAACTCGATCATTTATTATTAGCCAAATTAGTTAATAAAATCATACGTATAATCACATAGTCAACAAGTCAAATTTCGCAAATGTTACATGGGTGTCCCTACATGGGAAGATCGCGCACGGGATATTTACTCATTTTTGGTGGTGCTCCCATCTCGTGGAAAACAAAGAAACAGTTTGTAGTCTCTCGTTCATCGGCATAAGCAGAGTATAGGTCCATGGCCACCACTCTTAGTGACGTTATTTGGGTTAGATGGCTATTAAGTGAGTTGGGTATTCCTTCTTCGCAACCTACTCCCTTGTATTGTGACAACACTACGGCGAGACATATTGCTAACAAACCAGTGTTTCACGAATGAACCAAGCATGTTGAGATGGACTGTTACTTCGTCTGTGAATGAGTGGATTCCAAAGAAATTGTTCCATGCTCTATTGATTCAACTATGCAGATTGCTGATCTTCTTACCAAAGGACTTGGCACCAAACAACTAGCTTTTTTCCTTGACAAGTTGGGCATTCCTGATCCCCATGCTCCAACTTGAAGGGAGTATTGAGAGATTTTAAGTTTCCTTAAATTTTGGTTTCCTTAATCTCTCTTTTGGTTTTCTATATAAACACTATTGTAACCTTGATTAAGATATGAAAAAACCAATTAACCTCATTCATGGGATTTATCAAAAATAAGTACATCCATCGATACTGAGTTCGACCTAAATCTTATTGGTAATCGGTGACAGATTTAGCAATAAAAATCACATGTGTCTAAAAGTAATTCATCAAATTCAAATGTTTCAAAATGTTTACTTCAAAATCTACATAGATCCAATATTATGGAGAACATATGTCGAAACACAATTGTATGTAGGCACGCGTTTTGGTAACTATACCAATTTCGTTTAAAAAAAAATTCATTTGATACTTTAAGCACATCCTTACTTTCTTATAAGGATGACAATAAACCAGGTTTGAGTTAGGTTTAAGTAATCCCGAGCCGAACTCAATTATAATTTTGGTTCCCAAACTTGTTATCAGGCTTGGCAGGTCCCCCATTCACTTAAATCTACCGTGTTAGTTTTTGGGTTTTCCGATGGGGATCGGGTATCCGATTTTGTTTAAATGATATATTGATATATGATATTATAGATATATGCATATATATATATAGCATATATATATATATGTATATAGGTAAAGGTTCACGTGAGAACCATTTAAATTAGAAGAACCATGGAAACTATTATATTATAACTTGATGTTCATATGTAATAGGTATATATGAACATATTCATTCATATATGAACAACTCAAATTATACTTAATATTATCTATGTTCATATGTGAATGGTTCTCAATTAATCCTTACCCTATATATATATATATATGGGGGTGGAGGGGTGTTATATAGGGGACAAGTAATTAAAAAGTACAAGGGGATCAATTTCCATTGTTCGATCAAGGTTCAGATCAAGCATCTTCCTTCTCTTTCTTCCTTCTTCTCCGACGAGACAACAGTCGCCGCCGCCACCTCCTTCTCCATCGACAGTCACCACCTCCTCCTTCTTCCTTCTTCTTCGGCGAGACAACCGCCGCCACCACCTCCGGCAATCATCGTTCTCGTTTTCTGGTGAATACGGTACGGGCGTTGCCCTTATCCGTTCTAAAGTGGTTGTCATTGTACGCATATGGGAATCGTATGGATTTGATGGGCAGAGATCCAAGAGACGGTGGAGGTTTGATACGATACGGGCTCCGCCCTTACTACCGGCGCCGGCGTCGTGGTTGGGGTGGTCAGAGATGATGGTGGTGACGGTTGTTGTCTCGCCAGAGAAGAAGGAGGTAGCGGGTACTATGTCTAGCCGGGGAAGGAGGAAGAAGGATGGGGAAGACTTGATTTGATCCTTCCAAATTATTTGATTGGGCGGTTATTATGAATCCCCTGGTAAATTTTTTTTCCACCCATCCCCTAATTATCTTTCCTCTATATATGGGTATATATCATATATTTACAAGTAAAAATTATAAAATTTATATATTCTTTTATATTATGTAAATGTATTCAGGTTTGGGAATGGTAATTGAGGTCAGATTTGTTGTCAGTTTGGGTGGGTTTAACTTGAAGATTTGCTAAATACAACCTTAATGATCATAATTAACGTGTACAAATTATACGTTTATTATAAAATTCAAAAAGATAAACTTTTGTTACGCGAAATACAAAATTTTAGACACGTTAATTACTGAACTAGAACCTAAACCTACTATGTTATTATTGGCAATATCATCAAACTCAATTATAGACCCAAGAAATCGAATTTTTATTGACAGTCCACGAATTGCACAACTTGTATTGTAATTAACTAGACAAGAAAGTAAATAAGAAACTAAATAACAACAACAACAACAAGTTCAAATGCAATAAATCTATGCAAGTATAATCATATGTATCATTGACTAAACGATGAATACATGGTTGATATTACAAACTTGACTTATAAGAATACAAATGAACAATGTAAATTGCTAAGTCTAGACACACTAAAAACTTGAACAATTACAATAAAAGTGACGCACACTTTTTCAAGGTGACTAACACACATTGATATGTTGCAGTTGTGTTGCCTTTTATAGAGGAGGATTAGGGCAACATAGCCTTACAATGATAGTGACTCGATGGTGGTTGTCGATCTTCTATTGGCTCGATGTACTTGAAACCAGGAGTCTTTGTCTTCTTTACCAAAACGGGTATGAAAGAGAAAACCCCTGTTTTGGTCCCAACTGTACCTTTGCTATTCAAGGCAAATTAAAGTTGGAAGAACCACCATGTGACTTTTATCTTTATCCGGTTTGAATTCTTCCTGCCATGACAAACATTTGGGCAGCATACAACCCGCTGAAAAGAGTCACTGGACTCGCTGAACACTCGCTGACGACATACGTCAGCGAGCAAGTCTTATCAGCGAATCCAAGACTCAACAGATATATTACCCAAATATAATGGATTTTGGTCTTAATTTCCATCCTTACTTCCTTGTTTACATATTAATTCCAAACTTAACTTGTTTTTTTTCAATGAAGTTGTAAGTTTTTAACCACTTAACTATCTTTTTGAATGTTATAATCCTAAAATTTGATATAATAATCGTTTTAACTATTTAGTTTATATTTTGAACAATTTAATCACCAAACTTTAAAACCATGTTTTTTTAATCACTTAACTTTTTTTCAAAATGATGAAATTACTTAGCTTTAGTCGTTATTACCTCTTAAACCTTCAACAGAACTAGGGTTGACAATATTTCGACCCATAATAACCTGCAATATATAAACCATATGATCTTTTTGACCTCAAATAGACCCATCGAATAATGAATTCAATCACTTAACTTTTATTCAAAATGGTAAAAGTTCTAAACTTTAACCAAGTTGATGTTTTTACCCTTCAATTGAACTAGGGTTGAGAATATTTATATTCGTATTACTCACAATCTGTAAACTCATGTGATATATTTGACCTGAAACCAACCGGTCAACCCCATATATGTTGGTATGAAGTTAAACATGACACGTGAGCTTATACGTTTGTGGGTTATTACGAATCAAATTTTGCCATACGTAGTTCGGTTAAAAAGTTAAAGGAGTAAATACAATCTCTCTAGCTAAAGTTGGTTTTACCATTTTTGATTAACAGTTAAATGATTAAAATGATGATGGTTTCAAAATTAGGTGATTAAATCATCCTAAATAAAAATTTAATGGTTAAAATAATTCTTTTTTATAAATTAAGATTGTATCATCAAAACAATAGGTAAGTACTTAGAACGATTGTTATTGTATTAAAGTTAAATAATTAAAACGTTATTAACCCTTTTCTTTATTTATATGCCATCTCTTTAGAATAAGAGATAGGACTTAAAAAATGTACAACATAAAGTAAGTAAGTAAGTAACTGCCCAGTTAACCGCCTTCTGCGGGTTTTGAGCCCCAATATTTTGATGGTGTATGGGGGAGGTTAAGATGTAGGCAGACCTTACCTCTATTTAAGTAGAGAGGCTGTTTCCAGTTTCTACCTAAATGGTAGAAAAGGCCCTCCAACATTTGCATGAGATGAGGATCGAACCCATGACCACTGTTTAAGAGGCAATGGTGTTTACCACTGATCCAACAATACTGCTTATAAAAAATGTACAACATAGAGGTTACAAAAGTTACACCACATGAGTAATATCTCCTCGGTCGATCAATCTATACAATTATACATGCATATATTAAAACGCTAGACAAATAAAAACCAAAATAGCCATCCTACGTGTTGTAGGAAAATATATTTTATATTTTATATATATATATACTAGATTATTGTTCCGCGTAATACGCGAGATAACATATTTAATTAGTGACAAGTTATCGTTTCACAATATCATACATTGACAACTATAAAAAAAAGATGTTGAAAATAGATTAATTAGTATCATGATGCCAAAGATGTAAATTAATTAGTATCTTGCTGTAATGAGTTAATATGCATATAAGCAAATTTTCATTGAAAACTATCGCATGTACGTTCAAAGTTAATGTATGTTTGTATAAACAATTAGTAACACTTCAAATTATTCTATCAAGTGATAATTTGAAATTCAATATAAACAGATTTGTTTAGCGGAATATAAATAAGAGCTCTATATGGATTTGACTTCTCTTTAATTAGTGTAACTATATTAGTCATTTTTTACAATTTTCACGTAGCTTAATGTTTATATAAATACACACATAAAGAAAATTTAACAAAACAAAAGTAGTTAGCATTTGAACTATTTATGTTTGGGATGAAACCCAGTCTTATCGAAAACCTTCTTAATTATCTACTTTTACAAATTTCGAAAGTGTGATTTATACCCTGATAGATTCCCCAAAGGTTTAAGATCTTGCCAATTGCTCACCTTTTGAAAGTTTACTTTTTGTGTTTATAGTTAACCTTTTGAATTTATAAAATTAATATTACAACAATATATTGAGAGTTCCGGATTATGTACTTACAGCTTTTTTTAGAATTTTTTAAAGTATTTTTGTAAAATCATGGCTGAATTTTGTTATTAATATTAATAATATTTGAAATAAATATTGGGTTTATGTAAGAAATTTAAAAAACTAAAATATTTAGGAAATTAAAATCTTAAACTCTTAATATTTGCTTTAATTAACATCACTTATGTAAAAGCAAATTATTATAATACAATAATCAAGATTTGAAAGTTCATAATATAATCTTATAAGAGACCCTAAATTTCAACATCTAAATTTATTAGGAAAAACATATAATAAATAACTTATTAAAAAGTGTCAAGTAATAAATTTTTCAATTTGATAGGATCATGGAAGCAGCTTCTCTACCTATGGTAGGGGTAAGGCTGTCTACATCACAACCTCCCCCATACACCGTCTAAGACGGTATTGGGACCCAAAATCCGTGGAAAACGGCATTGGGAGTTACTTACTTACTTTAATTTGATAGGATCAACAACATAAGTAAATGTTGATTAAGTGAAATAAAACATTTCAATTGGTTAATACTTATTTAAGAAAATCGTATTTTTGTATATATAAAAGTTAAATTATATTTTCCCGCATATTACGCGAGACAATATAAATACGCGAGATAAACGTATTAAGTTTTAAGAATAACATAATTATTAATTATAGATAAAATATATTAAAATACAATTGTATTGTTATTTAAGTTTTATTTGCATCAAAAATGGCTAGTAAGATATATAAATTTTTGTATAATGACAATGTAATGTTGAATACAACTAATACTGGTGAAGATATATAGTAATATTCAAAATTGCTCTTTAGTATAGTTGGTTTTATAATATGGTTGTTATATATTTGTATAATGACGATATAAAAGTAAATATAAACAAAACACTTTATTTACTTTAATGATTAAATTTTAAACCAACTCATTTAGGTGGGTTGGCCACCATGACATCATTGAGAGTCTCTTATCTTGAGGGACGCATGTTCAATTCTTGACATGGATAAGACTGATAATTATAGCTAATCATCGATGCAAAAAAACTCAACATTGAGGTTTCGTAGGTACCAATTCGGTACACGGGATCAAAGGGTTCTCATCGATCTACCCTATGTTATATATATGTTGCCATGTATGATCTTTATCATCAATCTTGATCATAATCATTAATTATAATCCTAATCACTAATATTTAATTTTCCATTTTCTATATAGGTACAAAGATTATATACATGGTACTACTTTTTTTTTTTATTAATTCACTCTCAAATAAGATTGTTTATTATATTATGTTTATTAATTTTTTTGAAAATTATTTATTATATTATATTTAATAATTATATATCATAAGAAAGATTTTTATGATTTATAAATATTTATGTTTCATTAGTCTTGTTTTTATATATACTTGACGTATATCATATATTCATAAACTATAATTTAATTGTTTCTATCAGTTGTAATCAGACAGTTCTTTATATTACCATAATTGTGAATAATAATGTTACTATCAATTATTGCTTTTATATTTATGTTCTCAATTATCTCGTACAACGTACGAGTTTAATCTAGTATCTAATATATATAGTGAATAACATGCTTTTTCTTTAATTAATAAATTAACAGTTATCTATATTGATTAAATAATAATTAGATAATCTAAAAGACTTTAATGTATATAATATAATTGTAAACAATTTGATAACTTAATAGTACAGTTACAATATGAACTCATACATGCATAAATATATATATATATATATTAGTTCATTATGTTTACACATTACACTGATCGATCGATCTATGGCTTCCTACGTATATATATACTTTATTAAATATACAATATTTAGTTATTTAAAATATAAGGACTAATATTATGTTTTCTTAATATTAGTGATTGAATATTAATGGTGGAAAGTGTAAATTAGTGATTAAAAACAAAAAAAGTGTAAATTATTTAAATTAGATGGACTAATGTTGTGTATACTTAATTTCAAATTTGGTAATGGTACTATTATTTCAATCTAAGGGTTGTAATCAAAAGTTGAAACTCATCTAACAGTCCTTGTTTCTATATGAAAGAATTTAGGACCTTGTTATATATATATATATATATATATATATATATATTCGTAGATATAGGAGAAAGATATTTTGAGACCAACTAAAAAACATCCAAAAAAGGACCATTGATTTTCGTAACTTACACACCACCATCATCATCTACTACGATATACATGACTTTTTTGTAAAAACACTACGACTTTCCGGCGACGGGCCCACCAGAAAATCATGTGTAAGTTAACTTACACATGTGTAACTTACTGTTACACATGTGTAAGTAACTTACACATGTAAAGTCTTGTATATCGTAGTAGATGATGATGGTGTACAAAAATCAATGGTCCTAATTGGTCCTAAAATAAGAGGTGGTTTCAAAATATCTCATCCCTATATATATCTATCTATATATCTATTAAAAGAGTAGTTATCCTAATATTTTAAAACCTCTTTCAGTTTAAAGCTATTTTTAAAAATTGACACATAAACTTTTATTCCATGTGTCATTTTTATAATAATTATCTTATTTAAACATATTTAATGAATTCCATAAATTCTATATATGGCAAAGATATTTTAATAAATTCTCATCAAATATAAATATTAATAAACTATTTTGGGGTTTATGGAATTTGTGTCAAAATTATTTTCAAAAAATAAATTTAATAACCGCACATCGTGCGGGTAAAACACCTAGTATATATATATATCTATAACTTATATATATATATATATATATATATATATATATATAAAGTGTTTGGTAATTAGCAACAGGTTGTCTTTTTAAGTTGCCCTTAAAATTCCTTAATCACATGCTTGACTGTTTACAAAATTTTATAGTATACCGAGTAGTATTTTATTTTATATTTTAATTTTCTTTGTTTCTTCTCTCAACCACTTGATTAACAACCAAAAACTTTTTGAAAAGAGAAAAAGTTGTTAACAATTTTCTTTATGTTCTCACAGCACAACATAATCAATAAAGTAATAGCCACCTGAACAACAAAGATGGTTAGATATACGACGAAATAAAAAAATGCAATATATTTACCATTAAAATAAGTCGTTAACCAAATATTTATGGGTTGAAATTTTTAGCCAATGATGTGATCTTTTAAGAATCCTTATTCTTTTTATCTTTTTCTCAAGAAACTAGCATGTTATCCGCAATGCAGTAGTTATCCTGGCAGCGACAATGTGGTGGTGGATTGACCGTTGGTGGTAGATGAAATGTCGAGTAGTGTAGATAATTGATGTAAAAGGGTTAAGGAGGATTTTTTAAATGTTACAGGGTAGTGTATATAAAAATATTTTAAAAGATGATAAGTAAATATATTACATATTTTCAACACTTCTAAATATAGAATGTTATTCTTTTTATAATATAGTATAGAAGTATAGATAGGCGTGTTACTGTAAAAATATATGAATGTGTAAGGATGTTTGCATGAAAAAATTGAATATTTATAAGAATATGATGTTATTTGATAGGTAAAAATGCCCAAAAAAAAAATTATATTACTGGAAATGGTCTATGTAACTATGCCTAATTTATTTTATCTATTTTTAAGGCAAAAAGTATACAATGGATTACATTCTAACATTTAATTTATTATTTTTTACAAATTGGCACGTCATTAACTTTTTATATACCCGCGGAAGAACCCTATAAAAAAATACATACAATTTACAAAAAAAAAACACTGATATAATAGAAAAAAAAAAACATTTAAGGTTTAAATAATTGGATGAATAAAAAATAAAATAAAAACAGTTACACAAACTAACACTAAAAACATAAATACCTTTCTACATCTTCATTTGTTATGAGAAAACTACAAATCAGACATTTTATTTTTTTTTCTTTGATCACCTTCAAGTATATATATATATATATAGCATAATTATAAAAAAAATTTGTAAATATTTTGTATCTTAATATTATAAAGTAAATATATATTAGTCAATCCTCGGAACAAATTACACCAAGTAACATATATATAAAATTTGTATATAACACGATCATGTTTTAAGTGACAACTTTTATAACATTATCCAATCATCATACACAAAAATATATTCTTTTAGAATATCAATCTCATCTTTAAATATATTTTTGAAGATATTTTTGTGACATGAGCTCACAATTGAAAAGGCTTAAGAAAGAGAATCGAATTGTTAAGAATACAAGAAGATGAATATTATTATTATTCTGGAAAAAAAATTTGAGAAATAAAAAGTTAGATAAAAAAAAAGAGTAACTAATATTGTGTTTTAGTTATTGTTCAAAATAAATAAATAAATAAATAAAAAATTGTGTTTTAGTTTGTGACATGAGCTCACGATTGAAAATGCTTAAGAAAAAGAATCGGCTTGTTAAGAATACAAAAAGATAGATATTATTATTTTGAAAAAAATTTGATAAATAAAAGTTAGATAAAAAAAAAGTGTAATTAATATTGTGTTTTAATTTGTAACATGAGCTCACAATTGAAAAGGCTTAGGAAAAAAAGTCGAATTGTTAAGAATACAGAAAGATGAATATTATTATTTTGAAAAAAATTGGATAAATAAAAAGTTACATAGATAAAAAAAAAATGTAATTAATATTGTGTTTTAGTTTAAGCAAATTAATTAAAGTTGGAGGACTAATATCATCTTCTTTTAAAAATTTAGAAGATGATGTAAGCAATATGATCTAAAGGCGGAGAATAAAGATGAAAATTTAATGAACGGTAAAGATTAATTCATGTTGCCATTTAAAGTTTCTCTTTTAATATATACTAAAGATTATTTTGAGAAAACTCTGTCTCCAAACTAGCATTCTTGCTCATAGTGAGCTAAGGCCTCTCCTTATAAGGAACCACTTCTAAAACTATTCATTACTTCCAGATACACCAAGAACACCCCCTCCTTATAACCCCTACTTCTAACCCACTTCTAACACTATTCATCGATTATTATATTATTTCATTTTTATTTTTCACAAAACTAAACAAACACATTTTATTATAATTAAAACACATTACATTAATAATAAAAAAGAGAGTACTGGAAAATAACATGAAATACATAATAATGATACGATTACTCTTCGTCGTCGTCGTCTTTGATTGACATTTTTCCTAATCCACTGTAAGCCGTTTCATTGGCCCACCACTTGTCGTGTTGTGGGCATTTGACTTCCCACGTTGATTTGTCTTCTCCGCAGTTATCGTGGTACGATTCGGCCCAAGTGCATTGGTCGGTCAACGTGTGACCGACCTTAAAATCATGATCGATCGCCCGCTTCACCCTTTTGCTCTTATCCTGTAGCAAATAAGAATATGTCTCTTCGTGTTTCGAGGCCCTGCGACCTGGTGCTTCTATTTCTTGAACGTGTTGGTCGCATTGTTGTCTCTTCTTCCGTAGTAAACCCAGAACCCCAGAGAGTTCATTTTGAAGGAGGGTGTCCTCTTTGACATCGGCCATGATTCGTGTTTTCATCTCATCTTCGGTGAGACGATGTCGGTGAACGTTCTTATTTGATGATGATGAAGCCATTTGGAATAATGAATGACTTAGCAGATGAAACAAGTTTGTATATTAAACACAAGTGGAATGGTGATGAAACTAGTAAATGCTATGGGTTGGTATCTATAGATGAAACAAGTAGGTAGCCGTTAAGGGATTGTAAATGTAAATTTATTTGAACTTTTGAGGGACTGTAATCGTAAATATTTTGAAATGAACGTTGGAGGGACTGTAATTGTAGATATTTTGAATGTTGGAGGAGCGTCTTTGACTTCAGCTATAAATACCGCCTCCTTACCAGATATTTCATTTCAAAACTTAAACTTTTATACATCTGCAATGGCTTCTTCATCAAATGCCCCTTACCTAAAACGACCAATGACTGTCGATCAAGTGAATGACAGTATCATGACTGATATCCTTGATCACCAAATGTTCAAAGTCCAACTTGTTGAAATTGGTCTAAAACTTCAAGCGAAAAAGAAATGGTCTCAAGAACAAATCAAATATATACAAACGTGCCATTGTACTAAGCTTGAGTGTCAATACTATTTGCAGGGGAAGTTTGACAAGATTCAAGAAACCGTGGAAAAAATTGCTTGTGCGGTCATCATCTTGAATGAGTTCATAAACACTGCCAAAGCAGTTTATGCCCAAAAGAAATAAGTAACCTCTTTTAAAATTATGTTGTATGTTTTTCTGCCCTAAGTTTGTAATGTGTTTTAATATTATGTTGTATGAATAAACTTATGTTATTAAAGTAGACTTATTTTATTAAAATACTTAAAAAATTACAATTGTAAAAGACAACACACAATTCAAACTTCTAAAACACACTTAAAAAAACTAAAGCACACTTAATCAAACTAGAAAGTCTACTTCATAATCCAAAACAACTAAAAAGGAACAAAGATAAGCTGCCTGAAGCAGTGCTCGTATCTGAAGCCCCTGTCATGCTTCTCCCGATATATCTGATGCGCCGTTGCATAATATTGCTCATCATCATTGCCGGCCATCTCCTGTGCATTCAACTGCGAGCAAATTGCCTCAAACTATTTGCATTCCTTCCGAATCTTGGTCCAGTGACCTTGAAGTTGAGCCTTGCTTCTTGGTCCTCCAGTAGTTTCCGTGTTGAACATTTCGGTAACGTCGTCCCAAAAGGATACGTCGGGATTATTCATTTCACACCTACCCGTAACAGGGTCTGGTCTCCTCATCACCCAACACCTCGACAAACAAAGATCTTCTGATTGAGTCCACACACTTCTAGACATTGTGAATGGAATGATTTATGAAAAATGGTATATGAAATGATTTATGGAATATGAAAAGGAGTAGAAAGAAGTAATGTGTGAAATGGTAGCGTGAAGTTGAGAATAAATAGATGTTTGAAAGAAAAAAAAAAAACAACTAATAGCCGTTGCATTAAAAAATTAGAATAAATTTTTTTTTTTTACTTCGGGCCCCACTAAACGCTCCTCCCTCGCGTCTGAAATCGGAAGCACCAACACCAGACGCAGCTAGACGCCGCCGTTGCTACTAGCTTCCTCCGCTTCCTGCGCGTCGGATGCGGCCCAGACGCCGGCCAGAAGTCTTATAAGGAGCGGCCTAATTGGATGGAACTCATTTAAATGGGTAAACCCCTCCTTTTGAAGATTTGAACCTGACCAAATGGTGTGTAGGCCTTATCAACATCACCGTTGTCTAATTGAGCTATAACTCCATACTAATTATTGAATAATTTCAAATAACCACTACACTTTTTATTATATACTCGTATGAAATAAAAGGGTTTACTTTATAACATTATCTATTTTTGAGCTTCTTTTAAAAGAAGAAATATAAAATGATATGATAAAATGAGATGGATCGATATAATCGTTTTAATCATCATAAGTATAAGTTGAATGTTTTTAAGACAAAAACAATTTGATAATTCTTTCAAATCATATCTATTCATTTCTCAATCTTTAAAATATTCATTTCTCAATTTTTAAAATAAAAACTTAAATGACTAATTTATTTTAAAATCATTTAAATTTAAAAAATATAGACTATTACTCTATTACTCATATTAAATAGAATTATTTTTCAAATAAAATAGGTGGTATAGTGAGAAAGACTATTTAAAATCCGTTTAGTGCGGGACGTTTTCGTTATGCGATTAGCCCACACCATACGCGTCTGAGGTAAAATTTACTTGTAAAAAAAATTAAAAATTAAAACTCGTATATCCACCTAATAAAGTACTCGTAATAATGTAACACATCACATTGTCATTCGATATCATCACTCAATTAAATGTCACACATTACTTTTTTTCTTTTCTCTCAAATCACCAACTTCTACATACCACCAGTCCACCACCCATGTTGATTACCAACCATTGTTGAAGAATGATAAGAATTCCAATTAAATCACCTTTACAAAACATTGATATATACTAATAAACAAATCCTCCTAATAATTCTTTTGATATTTTTCTTTCATTTCATGTCAAGTGTAATTAATTAATTCTCTCATCTATTATCATCTTTTGATCAGAACATGTGTTATGATCATATTATTATGAAGATTTTTAGAATGATCTAATAGAATGATTAATTATTTTTCGTATGCCAAACTAGTAATAATAAATGGATACACGAAAGGAATCTATTTTGTTTAGGTGACTTAGAACTTAGAAGAGTACAAAGCACGCACTTAAATGTATACAGCCTAATCATTTTTTTACTATTTTTTATTTTTAACTCTTAGACAAAGGTCAAATTCTTCACACATTTATAACATACATATCAAACGACATTGACACAACTTAATTCATAATATAGAATCTAAAACATGTGACATGATGGCGATTTTGATATCACTAGCCATTAGTGTGATTACTTGAGACAACTGATCGATTCGAGTTAAGCTTAAATACAAGTTAGGACCGTGTGGAATGCACATTCTTTTAGCTAATTAACCAGATTCACCAAATTGAATGATTGCACTTATTAGTTGGTGTCTTTTGACGGAAAAAAAATACATATCTTTGTAAAATAGTTACCATTCACATATTCTCGTTTTCGTAAAAATACATATGTTTGTAATAGATGTAACCTTTCATGTACATACATGATTCTTGTCTCAAAAATACGAATTTCCATATATATATATATATATATATATATACATACTAAGTCTTTTACCCCGCGCGATGCGCGAAATATTATAAGTTATTGTTAGATTAGTGTTAATTTAAACCCTTTGACGTAGACACACACAGTAACTAATATTTTGTTTAATTAGTTCAATGCGATTATTATCTATTTTGCAAACACATTAATAAAAACAAAACAATGTTAAATATGAATATATTAAATATATCAAATTATCAAAATGTTTTGGAGATACATGCGAAGATGAGAAATAATGTTTACACGTAAATATAATTTAGATAAAAACGGAAAAAAGAAAATTAGATGATGCAAAATATACATAATTTAATATAAGCAAATAAATAAAGCTACATATATTTAAGAATGACTTTCTGTTGAAACAAAAATATCCATAAACATTTTTGTAGCAAAAACACAATTGCATATCAACGAAAAACCCATTTACACCAAATACTACATAACATTTACATTCTTCAATGTTTATGAAGCTAAAGGGATCATCTTACAACTTCGGGGGAAGGGAGTGGCAAGCGGCATCCCCAACGGCATGCCATGCCGCCGAGGGAACACCGCCGCCAACAATCCGGCATGGCAGCGGCATGGAGGTGAGCGGCATAAAAGCCAGCCGAGGCATGAAGAATCCGACCGTTGTGGGGGAGCGTACGAGGTGGGGCCAGGAGCATATTTTGACCGTTGCGACCTAATTAAAAAAAAAAAATTCCCTACCTCTTTATCTATAAATACACATCATTTTTAACCAAAAAATCACCAAACAAAAAACATATCTTCACATTTTCACCCACAAAATCTCCACATTACTAAAAAATGGATTCCTCTTCCTCATCTTCTTCATTCTGTGTTCCCCCGGAGTTAGACGAATCGTCTACGGGGAGTACTTTTGAGTTCTTTAACCAAGTGTACGCCGAGCTTGAAGATACCGACACCTCTACCGACACTCGTAGGTATATCGATCGAGACCGGGAAGAAGCTCACGCCATACTAATGCGTGACTACTTCGTTGAAGACTCAAAGTTTGACGAACCATTTTTTCGTCATCGTTTTCGCATGAGCAAGAGGTTGTTTTTGAAGATTGTTGGTGATATTGAAGCCAAATTTAGTTACTTTTAAGAGGGGTACGACGCACGGGGTAAAAAAAGTTGCACCGCTCTTCAAAAGTGCACATCGGCGATCAAACAACTGTCTACGGGTGAACCTTCAGACACGTATGACGAGTATTTATGTATGGCTGCTAGAACTTCACGTGAGAGCATGGAGTACTTTTGTGATGCGGTGGTCGATTTGTATCAAAAGGAGTTCTTACGTAGGCCTACATCTCATGACTTGGCTCTCATCACACAAGCTCAAAAAGAAAGACACCACATTCCAGGAATGCTTGGTAGTCTTGATTGTACACACATCGAATGGAGGATGTGCCCTAAACACTTAAAGGGGCAATACACGAGGGGTGATCACAAGGTACCTACTATTATAATTGAGTGTGTTGCTTCTTATGACTTGTGGATTTGGCATTCGTTTTTCGGTCTCGCTGGATCGAACAACGATGTCAATGTTTTGCAGCAGTCGCCGTTGTTTCAAAACGAGTGTAATGGATCCGCGCCAGACAGTTCATTTAGCGTAAATGGACATGAGTACAAGCGCGGTTACTACCTTACCGGTGGAATCTATCCTAGGTGGGATGCGTTTGTTAAAGCTTATCCTCATCAAGTGGAACAAGATGAAAAGAAATTTAAAAGACTACAAGAGGCTGCAAAAAAGGATGTTGAGCGAGCCTTTGGTGTTCTCAAGGGAAAATGGAAGATCTTGAACCGTCCCCTCCGGCTATGGACAAAGGAGAAGATCAAAAAAGTCGTCGCTGCGTGTACTATACTTCACAACATGATCATCAAAGACAACGGGCGGGCGATATCACCGGTTCATATTATGGATCCACCGGTGCCAAGAGTTTATAACCCGGAAGCAAACTGGGAGATAATGGACGAGAACGTGCATCATCGGCTCCGATACGATCTCACGACGCATGTATCGGCTTTAGACATATCATTCCTTGAAGATCCAGCGATGCAGCCACCATCAGTTGCGAGTTTGATTTAGTTGTCTTCATTTTAGAAATTTAGAATTTAAATTTATGTACTTTTTAATTTATGTTTATGTAATGTTTAGTTTAATTTGAATGAAATAATTTAAGTTTTTATTCAAAAAGAAAGTGTTTGATTAAATTAAATGAAAAAGAAAAAAAAAATTTGGGAGGGATGGGAAAGTCATGAATGCCATTAAAAATAGTTGGGAGGGATGGTTGGGAGTGATGAAAATGAAAATTGAGTTGGAGGTAATTGATTGGTGGAAATTAGGAGGGATGGAAAATTGGAAAGCATGACTCCCTTCCCCCTTATCAAACAAACAACCACCCTCATAAAAAGTTTCAAACTAAAATACTAAATCCATAAGAATTTGAAATAGTAAACCTTCTTTTCTTGTAGTTGTGCAACCCGAATTTACTCAAAATTCACTTAGAGGAAAATAAATAAATTATGAATCACGTAACAAACGAGTTTTATATATGATATTAAAATATTAATATTATTAAAAGAGCTCACATAAACATCAAAACATTAAATGGTCCTGTATGAAATTTTCGTTAGAAACTTTGGTAAACATTTTATTGAAGAAAATGATGACAAAATTTATTGTTTTATGCATTAGTATACAAAATAAACTTTGTGCTAGTTGATCGATGGGAAACAATAATGTGTATGGCAATTTTTTTTTTTAATATAATGAAAGAGTATACTTACCTTATAAAATTGAATCTAAATAATGAAATAAATATATTTTCTTCTTTTTCACATATAAATATTGTGGAAAATTTATGGAGACGCCACGTAACATAAATCTTACGTGGCAATTTTTTAGAATAACTTTGAGTTTGAATAATGCTTTAGAAGACTCGGTTTCCTACTGTTTTAATAATTATATATATATATATATATATATATGGGGATAAGAATATAAGGTTGTTAGGTATCTAAGATTAGATATGGAAAACTCACATATTGTTTTTTTAATCTATAAATATCATGGGGGCCAAACATTTAATCATTGATAAAAAAATATTAAAAAATTTGTATGTGAGGGATTCCACATCTAAGATTAGACGCCGAACAACCTTATATTCACTTTTCTCATATATATATAGAGGAAAATTATTTTTATTACAAGGGTTTAAAAAAGTACAAAAAGTACAAGGTATTTCCTCCAATTTCTTCCTTCTTCCTTCCATCTCCGACCACCACCACCACCACCATGATCATCTCCGACCACCATCACGATCCTCCGGCGACGGCGACCATCTCCGGCGAGAGTTACACATGTGTAAGTACAACTTTTTGTTTAGCATTTTAGGGTCTAAAATTTCTAGGTTTTTTCCTTCGCGAGACAATCACCACCAGCCACCATCATCTCCGACCACCCCAACCACGGCGCCGGCGCCGACATCAAGGGCTTCGCCCGTACTGTAGCAAACCGTCATCATCTCTTGGATCGCCGCCCATCAAATCCATACGATTCCCATATGCGTCCCTTGACGGTCAGCTTAGAACGGATGAGGGCCTCTGGCCCGTACCGTATCCACCCGAAAACGAACCTGATTCTCGCCGGAAAGTTAATTTACACATGTGTAAGTTGTAGTTACACATGTGTAAGTGTCGCCGGAGATGGTCGCCGTCGCCGGAGAATCATGGTGGTGGTCGGAGATGATCATGGTGGTGGTGGTCGGAGATGGAAGGAACAAGCATGTATAAGTTAACATAGACATGTACTTTTTGTACTTTTTTAAATGCTTGTAATATAAATAACCCACCCCTATATATATATATTCTTGGGTTGGTATTTGGGGTATAAGTAACTTTTACAATTTTCTTATTTTATAAATGAAACTTTCATTTTGTTCAATGTGTATAACTATCCCGTTAAATTGAACGATTAATATAAAAGTGTATACGTAACACACCATATGAGCTGTCATGTAAAAATTTTTCATTGGTCAACGTAAAAGTTTTACATTAACTATTCAATTTAACGGGTTAGTTATATACAATAAACTAAATAATAATAAAAAAATTGTAAAGGTTCACTCGTAGATACCCATCCGTATAATCTTTGTTCTTGACTTTAACTTTGATCGACTGTTTGAAAAGTTGCGATATTTGTAAGATTCATTTAAAAAATTTGTGTAATGCTAACAAAATACTTAATTTCAAAAATGTTTACATGATTAAAACATTAATCCGTCACATCCATACCCAAAAGTACCCTACATACACGAGACACCCACCCATGAATTATGGGGGAGGCAAAATCTAACTGCATTCTATTCTATTCCATTCCAAATTAAATTAAATAAAATCCAATCTTTGATATTGATACTATTAATTGATAATGACAATATCTAACACTCGAATAACAATAACGCAAAAAATAGTGACCACCATTACAAATTTGTATTTATAGTAGTGTGACAATAAACCAACCTGATTTATTAATGTAATTAATTAATACTTTTAACAAACCACTCCATCTTCTCTTCCATGTTTCCAAAAAGTGTAAAAACCCTAACCACTTTCTTTATCTCACTCACATACACACAAACAAAAAACACACATTTTCACTAAACTTACTTTTTTTTTGAAAATTTAGCCACATTTTATCTAGTGATCCAAACTTTGTTTTACTTTAGCTTATCAGTTATCATCATTTAGTAATGTAGTTGCTTTAAATAAAGTTCTAGTTTAGTAAAGGTGATTACCAAGATTTTTTATTTTTATTTTTATTTTTGTATCAATTTGAATAAAGTTTGCTACTTTTGATATGGGTTTTGTTTGATCTTTAATGGGTCTTAGGCCCCGTTCTTTTTTTACTTAATAGACTTAATAATTAAGAACTTGGTTTTCTGTATAGTAGTGTTTTTTTGACTGTTTTAAGTATGATATGCAGGTTGATCACTTGGTGTAAGTGATAAAGTTTGTGCTGCAGATTGTATCACACTGGTATTCATTTCCTTCATTTTGTTTTTTACAACTTTTTTTTTTTTTTAATAACTATTTACTTAATGATTTAAGCCTTTTGATGTGTTTATGTGTGTGTATGTTAGTTAATAGACTAACATTTAGGCATTTTGATTAAGTGAATATAGATATGGACTTACTTGCTAGACTTTGGTTTATACAAGTGTTTATTTTTTAATGGACAGATATTTAAAACTTAGGTAGTTTGGTTTCTTTTTATGTCATGACTCTACTTTGTGCTGATGTATTCCTTTTCTTGTGAATTGGCAGTTTTTCATTTAATTTGGAAGTAATCGGAGAAGATGATGAGGAGCGTTGAGTCTGTTTTTACGGTTATTTTTTTACTCGGTCTCTTAGTAAATGGAAAATCAGAAGTTTATATAGTAACCATAGAAGGAGAGCCAGTAATAAGTTACAAAGGAGGTGTTGATGGTTTTGAAGCCACTGCCGTAGATTCTGATGAGAAGCTTGATGTCACTAGGTTAGAATTCCTAAAATATATTTAACAACTTTTTACTAGTATTAGTTATGTATATATTTCAAAAAATTACATTCGTTAGAAAGTAAGTTAGTTAGAGCTATGGTTATTGTTTGATGTCTTTCGTTTACTTTTTAATTATCAGTGATTTGGTTACATCATACTCAAGTCATCTTGAGCAAAGACACAACACGATTCTTCAAACTTTATTCGATGATGGAAACTACAAAAAGCTATACAGCTACAAGCATCTTATCAATGGTTTTGCTGTTCATATTTCTCCAGAACAGGTCCACTTTACTTCTTACCTTTATCTGAGTTAAACTTGAAACAAAAGGATAATGGTAGATATGGAACTTGATAAACAAAATAGTATTACAAATTCATTTCTTCTTATACATTTTAATATTCGTAGTAGGCAGAGTTGCTTAGGCATGCCCCAGGTGTGAAATCCGTGGATAAAGATTGGAAGGTGAGGAGACTCACTACACACACCCCACAATTTTTGGGACTCCCCACTGGAGTTTGGCCCACGGGAGGTGGGTTTGACCGAGCTGGAGATGGAATTGTTATCGCTTTTGTGGACTCGGGTATTTCTCCACAACATCCAAGCTTTCAAAATCAAGTTAGCGAACCATATGGCCCAGTTCCCAAGTATAGAGGGAAATGTGAAGTTGACCCTGATACCAAGAAGAGTTTTTGCAACGGGAAGATTATTGGCGCACAACATTTTGCAGCAGCTGCCACTGCAGCTGGCGCTTTTAATCCTTCAGTTGACTTTGCTTCTCCACTTGACGGTGATGGGCATGGAAGGTTTGTGCAAATACATAGTTTTAATCTTGGTGGCAATTCTTTAGTATCAAGCTTTGAAAAATATAAGCATCATCTGCTATTCCATTGTTATGATATACTATTTGTATCATGATTAACAAATAGTACCGCACTTTGAGTCTTTGACTTATAAAGTCAAAACTAGAATTTTAGTTGTCCCTTGTATACATCTTTTGGCATTTGTCTGCCTTCTAAGTGTCATTATTGTTTCAGTCACACTGCTGCAATTGCTGCGGGAAATAATGGAATCCCTGTGCAAGTGCAAGGATATGAATTTGGAAAAGCAAGTGGAATGGCTCCTCGTGCAAGGTGAAGTTTAACCTCTGAAAATTATATTTCAATGATGGAACTTATATCATAATATGGTATTGTTTTTTACATTGTGAATAATGATCATGTGCAAATAGAATTGCCGTTTACAAGGCACTCTACCGGATGTTTGGAGGGTTTGTTGCTGACGTTGTTGCTGCCATCGATCAGGTTTGTATTCATTTTTGTTTATCTGTATTAAGCTGCAAAAAATGTGTCTTTATATCTAATAATATGTTTTAACAGGCAGTTTATGATGGCGTTGACATTTTGAATCTCTCAGTTGGGCCTAACAGTCCGCCTGCCACCGCAAAAACCACATTTTTAAACCCGTTTGATGCTACACTTCTCTCTGCTGTTAAAGCTGGAGTTTTTGTTGTACAAGCTTCTGGAAATGGAGGCCCGGCAGCCAAAACTATAGTATCTTACAGTCCATGGATTGTATCTGTAGCTGCAGCTGTTGATGATCGCCGGTACAAAAACCATTTGACTCTAGGAAATGGAAAGATCCTTGCTGGAATTGGTCTATCACGTATGTTTTATTATTTCAGTCTTGTGTAGTTGGCGGAGGTGGAAATTTGGGCGTCTGGTGTGTTTGTAAGGGTTAAAATACATAATTTTTGGTAGAGGGCTAAACAGGCTGGGCCAGGTAGACTCAAGATAGATTTTGACCAAATTAGTGATTGTTTTGTCTTATATATGCTTTACTAAAATGAATGTAACATTTTAAAAAAGGTTGACCATTTTAGAGACTCATTAGCACCAACCGGGCCATAGGCCTCTGGGTTATTAGTTTATTTGTTCTTACTCTGATATATGATCATTTAATGCAGCTTCTACAAGTCCAAATCAGAAGTTCACCTTGGTTGCAGCTAATGACGTCCTGCTGGATTCATCAGCTGTGAAATCTAGTTCATCAGACTGCCAAAGGCCTGAAGTTTTGAATGGAAATATGGTTAAAGGGAATATCCTTTTGTGTGGTTATTCCTTTAATTTTGTTAGCGGTTCTGCATCAGTTAGAAAGGTTGCTCAAACAGCAAAAAGCCTTGGTGCAATCGGATTTGTTCTTGCTGTAGAAAATGCATCTCCGGGGACAAAATTTGATCCCGTACCTGTTGGCATACCCGGGATTCTCATCACGGATGTTAGCAATTCAATGGTAATTAATAACTAATAAAGAACCATTTTATGGATGTATATACACACATGGTACTGATGTATAATTGATGTTCTTTTTTTAATGTGTAATTACAGGATCTGATAGATTATTACAATGTATCTACCTCAAGGGATTGGACTGGACGAGTGAAGAGTTTTAAAGCAATAGGAAGCATTGGAGATGGTTTGGAGCCTATACTTTATAAGTCAGCACCAATGGTGGCATTGTTCTCTGCCCGTGGCCCAAATATAAAAGATTATAAGTTTCAAGATGCGGATCTTCTAAAACCAGATATTCTAGCGCCGGGTTCTTTAATTTGGTCTTCCTGGTCTCCTAACGGAACCGATGAGGCTAATTATCAAGGTAAATGCTTGATATACTTATGAGGAATTTAAGCATATCTGGTCATTTTTTAATCCTTGGATGATGAGAACTGTCAAACACATCCTATGATACAAACACTATTTCCCGCAACTCCGCAAGACATTATGTTGCGTCCTATTATCTGATTTCCATTGTTTCTTTTTATGGTTGGAACAGGAGAAAACTTTGCTATGATCTCCGGAACTAGCATGGCTGCACCTCATATAGCCGGGATAGCAGCTCTTATAAAGCAAAAGCATCCTCATTGGAGTCCTGCTGCCATTAAGTCTTCCTTGATGACCACTTCAACTACACTTGACCGAGGCGAGAGGCCTATTATGGCCGAACAATATTCGGGTTCTGAAACTATGACTTTCGTCCCCGCGACTCCTTTTGATTACGGGAGTGGTCATGTCAATCCCAGAGCCGCTTTAGATCCAGGTCTTGTGTTTGATGCAGGTTTGTTCCCAGTCTTTTCTGAATTCTTGAACCTCAGGTGTGCATAAACTATTAACTCTTATATTTAATCTATTTTTGTAGGTTATGAAGACTATTTGGGATTCTTGTGCACAACACCTGGGATTGACTCTCACGAGATAGGAAACTACACGCACCAGCCTTGCAACTACACACTTGGCCATCCATACAATCTAAATTCTCCATCCATCACAGTTTCCCATCTAGTAGGAACTCAAACCATCACACGAACAGTCACAAATGTCGAAGCAGAAGAGACCTACACCATCACTGCTAGAATGGCACCAGCCATAGCCATTGAAACAAGCCCTCCAGCCATGACCATAGGACCAGGTGCATCACAGAAATTCACTGTAACCCTCACAGTTCGATCAACAACTGGGACCTACAGTTTTGGTGAGGTTTTATTGAAAGGAGACAGAGGGCATAAGGTCAGGATGCCTGTTGTAGCTATGGGTTATGATCGTTAGGTTGGGTTCAATCCATCATTATATGGCATTATAGTATTCTTTATTAATCTGTTGGAAAAAATAAGAGACGTAAAGAGAAAGTAGTATAACGAAAGATTTTATATTCTTTCGTGACTGTTCAGTTTTGCTAGTGACCCACGGTCGCTGCTGGTTCAGAAGTCTGGCTTCTGCAGATTGTACCGTATGCTTCTTTACAAGTAGTCTGTATATTGATCAGAAAATGGCGAAATATGTGGTTTGGGAAAGTGGAGAGGCATTGGTTCATTAGTTTTGATAATGTGATGGCTGCATTTGTATTCCTCAATAAGTTGTCTGTAAAAATATATGAAGTTTTGGGTTTGCATATGTAGCCATTTTGTTGGCATGTTATGCATAGAATAGTAACCTGGGAACAAATGAAGTTAGATATGTATGTCGGGCTATAGTCATATGTTTTATGCTACGCTATGCTTTATGTTAGGCCATAATCATATTTTTATGCTATGCTATGCCATTTGTGTACCAATCCATGTTTAGTTTGAAAAGAAATTGAGCTTACATATACACAGTATGAAGAGAATCAACTTAATGTTAGCAAACTACTATAATCTAGTTAGATTTTCCTAAGTATTTTGAAAATAGAGATTTGTGGGGAGTCAGTAAATCCCTTAAAAATTATGACTTTAAATGGCATAGAATTACTCCAATTTTGATCCAATGGATATGTAAATTTAGGGAGTTTACATGTCTGAGATTTCAGGTTGGTCGCTTTGGATGATCCAAATTTGAACTCAACATTCTGTTCAAACATTCACTATAAACGTTTATGCCCTTCCCCTCTCTATGCCACGCTTTAATGATTCCTTTGACATTATTGTTGAAATATATAACTAAATATCATTATTCACGAGTACGCAATGGAAGCAAATAAAACCATGTAATCAAATAATTAACCTTGAAATAGGATTAATGAATACCTTTTAACGTAGATGATAATGTGAAGAACTTTAAAAGGATTTGAAGTAAATCCCTCTACGATCGCACACTAGACACCTCTTATATCGTATGCTAGTTACCCGATCACGAACCGAACAACCCTTTGTTTTTATCCCTAATAATAGAACCAACCAAAAACCCGAAAACCCTTTTTCTTTGGGGTTCGGTCGAAGCCAAGAGAGAGGAAAGATAGGAGAGAATTAATGTGTGAATTGAATGAATAAAACCCTTAAACTTAACCCTCTATTTATATGATTAATTTTTAGGGTTTTATACTTGGTAACCAAGTAATCTCAAGGCCAAAACCCTTGATAATTTTCGGCCCCCTCTATTAAGGAATTATAGCCCAACTTTAATTTCCTTATTTCACATTTAACCTCTTTTTAATTTATTAAATACAATTAACCTTTTAACTTATTTAAATTGATTATTTCGTGATCAAACTATTTAATATATTACTTTAATATATTAATTAATAATATAGAGTTACCGTGTCTTTTTGTGTGACCCCGTAGGCTTAAATCATTTACGGATATACGTTCATTTTACGTGATCATATACTAACAGCTCCCACTTGAGCTCGTAATAAATGAAGGTGATAACATTGGTTAGCGTCTTGCAACACGCAAATGCTCCCAGAAATATTTAAGTATAGTTTCTTAAAGTATATTTAAATGGTTGAGGCATTTATTATCCCTTTGTTCAGATACCGTGTTAAACATGAATATGGATCAATGTCATTTCATGATTTAATGATTATGTTTCTCATTTCATCACTACTTAAGATTACCAAACATAATCGAGACACATCTGGATTCATTTGAACATGGCCATGTAAACATCTTAAATAGTCCTAATGAGGGGCCCAGTAGTATCATTCTGCAACTATCAGTTGGAGGAACAAATCCTGTATTGACTACACGTGTCAGTCATCATACTTCACTACACTTTCTGAAAATAGCCCTTTACGTACTTCCTTATTCAGGAGAGTTAGAACTATATCAAGTAAGTGCAATCCATACATGCTGACCTGCTTGTATCTCAAGTCAAAGGATCAATAAAGTAACCATTTACGAATTTCACTTAATGACGCCGATCCATAAAGTGATAAATTCGTTAGTGGGGTAGTACGATATGCATCATATGGATACCATGTGAGTTTGGCGGGACCAGCCATTATATATTCAAAGAATATAACCAATCGCTCAGATTTGTCTTAGTTTAATTATATTCCTATATAATTAATCGACAATTTAGAATATTTAATAAAATATTCAAGGATTAAACATGCAAATATAGGATACAATTAATATTAAATGAAATCAAACATATCAAGTACTTTATTTCATTATGGAAAATATAAATTGTTTAACATCTCTTATCCAAATACCGAAACAACAAATTTACATGAAATAACTAGCTAATTTAAGTCCTATGCCATCGGTATGCCTTTCAAGCTTGGGCCTAGCCAAAGCTTTTGTGAAAGGATCAACTAAGTTAAAATCTGTGTGAACTTTGAGTAATTTGATCTCTCCTAGATCGATCTGCTCACGAACATAGTGATATCTTCTAGCATAATGTCTGTCACCTTACTGAGCTCCGGGCTCGTTGGCAATGATTAATGCACCAGTGTTATCACAGTACATATTAGTGGGTAAGTCACTCGAGGGGATCACGTCAAGCCCGCTAATGAATTTCCTCATCCAGAATGCTTCCATTGCGGCTTCTGAGGCGGCAATGTACTTAGACTCTGTTGCAGACATGGCGACTATGGTTTGCTTCTTGCTTTTCCAATCCACAGCACCTCCGTTAAGAACGAAGACGAATCCTGACTGAGACTTCGTGTCATCTCTATCAGTTTGAAATCCAACATCACAGTATCCGGTCACTTTGAGCTCTAAGTCTGGATTTCCTCCATACACCAAAAACATATCTTTAGTAGCTCGTAGGTACTTCAGAATGTTCTTAACAGCAGTCCAGTGACTTTCACCTGAATTCTGTTGATATCGGCTAACGATATTTTGTGCGAACGCCACATCAAGTCTAGTGCATCTAACCGCATACATAATAGATCTCACAGCCGAAGCATAAGGAACTCTTTGCATACGCTCCACCTCATTAGGTGTATTAGCACCATGTTTGACAGATAAACTAAGTCCTTCTTGCATAGGTGTAAACCTACGCTTAGAATTCTCCATCTTGAATCGCTTCAAGATCTTATCAATATAAGCACTTTGACTTAGTCCAATCAACCGCTTTGATCTATCTCAGTAGATCTTGATTCCAAGAATAAATGCCACTTCTCCTAAATCTTTCATGGCAAAACACTTTCCAAGATGGGATTTAACATCTTGCAACATTGGAATGTGTTTTCCTATGATCAATATGTCATCAACATATAAGATAAGGAAAGTAACATTACTCCCACTAGCTTTGCGATAAACACATGGCTCATCAGGATTTTGAATGAAACCAAACCTTTTGATTTCTTTATCAAACCGCTTGTTCCAATTTCTTGATGCTTGCTTTAGTCCATAAATGGATCTTTGAAGCTTGCATACTTTGTTGGGATGTTTTGGATCAATAAAACCTTCAGGTTGATCCATATAGACTTCTTCATACAAGTAACCATTTAAGAAGGCAGTCTTAACATCCATTTGCCATATCTCAAAGTCATAGTACGCAGCTATGGCTTAGAGAATCCTAATAGCTCTGATGTCCGCAATTGGAGAAAAGGTCTCATCATAGTCAACACCAAAACGTTGAGTATAACCTTTCGCCGCGAGACGAGCTTTATAGGTGTGTACATTTCCATCCATGTCCGTCTTCTTCTTGAAGATCCACTTACACCCAACAGTTTGAGCATTTCGTGGAAGATCAACCAAACTCCAGACTTGATTGTCTTTCATGGATTTCATTTCCACCTTCATAGCTTCAAGCCATTTGTCAGATTCCGGATCTGATAATGCAACTTTGAAATTCGGAGGCTCATCGAGATCTCCTAAAACATTTTCTTCTACCATCACACATAATCTGTCAGTATGATGTCTTGTCCTTTTGGACCTACGAAGTGGAATCGCTTCATCATCATCGACTTGAGGTTCATCACTTTGAACATTTTCCCCCATAAGTTGATGATTGCTAGGAGCTTTAGAGGGTGACACATCTTTCTTTTGAGTCTCATCAAGTTCTACAACCCTCCCACTGTTCTCTTGAGCTAATTTCTTTTCAAAGAGTTCAGCATATTGAGCAACGCGAACAGTGTTTTTGACGGGATCATAGAAGTCGTAACCCATCGTTTCCTTAGGGTATCCGACAAAGATGCACTTAGCAGTTTTGGGTTCAAGTTTGTCAGGCGTATTGCGCTTCACAAGTGCCTTACATCCCCAGACTCTTAAGTAAGACAGATTAGGGACATTTTGTCATAATTCATATGGTGTCTTGTCAACCTTCTTGATTGGAACTACATTGAGAATGCGTACAACAGTCTCTAGAGCATAATCCCAAAATGAAAATGGGAGAGTCGTAAGGTTCATCATAGATCTCACCATGTCTAGCAAGGTTCGATTTCTCCTTTTAGACACTCCATTATGTTGAGGAGTGTATGGAGGAGTAAGTTGTTGGACAATTCCACACGCTTTTAGATAATCCTTAAACTCCTGGCTTAAGTATTTACCACCTCGATCCGAACGAAGAATCTTGATGGTTTTGCCGAGTTGATTTTCTACTTCATTTTTAAACTCTTTGAATGCTTCAAACACTTCATGTTTATGTTTAAGCAAGTAAACATAACCATAACGACTGAATCATTCGTAAAAGTTATGAAGTAGCTAGCTCCTTTTCTTGACACATGTCTAAATGGGCCGTAAACATCGGTATAAATGAGTCCAAGAAGATCTTTTGCCGTTTCCGGTTTATGCTGAAAAGTTTTTCTTGTCATCTTGCCAGAAACACATGACTCACATTTATCAAATGATTCATCATTTAATTGTAAGATCCTTTCACGTTGAAGTCTTTCAATGCGATTTTTGCCAATGTGTGCAAGACGACAGTGCCATAGATAGGTAAAGTCCAAGTTAGTCTTGACTCTTTTGCTAACATTATTCATTGAATTATCATTTAGTGAATCACAACCACGCATATCAATTTCACAAACACCATTATTATCAATAGCATCAAAATAATGAACATTATTTTTAGAAACTGAAATACTATCATCATTAAAAACATTAATGAATCCATTGTTTTTCAACAATGAAACTGAAATTACACCTCTAGTAATAGATGGTGCATAATGACAATTGTCTAAAACAATAATTAAACCGGAAGGAAGAACTAAATGATATTCTCTAATAGCTTCAACAGGTGCCGGTAGACCATTGCCTACGAACAGCTGCAAAGCTCCGGGCTTCAACTTCCTCCTTTTCCTAAGTGCCTGTAATTCATTACAGATATGAGTTCCACAGCCAGTGTCATAAACCCATGATTTACGCTTAGTAAAGGAAAATAATTCAATAGTGAAGATACCTGAAGTACTAGCATCGCTAGCTTGCTTCTTCTTCACATTCAACTCGGCAAGATACTTGGGACAGTTCCTCTTCCAGTGCCCGACTTCATTACAATGATAATAGCTCTGGTCTTTCGCCAGATGCTCTTTCTTAGGCGGAGGGGTTTTCTTTGGTTTGGGGGCATTAGCAGCTTGCTTACCCTTGCTTTTACCATCAAACTTGCCTTTAGCTTGGTGCGATATCTTAACTTTCTTGATCCGAGCCCCTTTTATCATAAGAACATTTGGGTCATTGGCCTTCTTTGGAATCGTCTTCTCATATTTAATGAGCATAGCATGAAGTTCAGTGACGCTCTTTTTCATAGAGTGCATGGTATAGTTTTGCACAAAGCCCTCATATTCCTTAGTAAGGGATTTGAGAATCATGCCAACTTTTACCTCTTTATGATAAACGTACTCCATCGAATCCAATTTGTCAAAAATGCTCTTCATCTTGAGCACATGACTGCTAACCAATTTACCAGATTCAAGTTTCATGTCATGGAGTTCCACGACTAAGTTGAATAGTTCTACTCCAGCTTGTTTTTCATACAAGGATCTAAGTTCTCTGATCATATCATATGGAGTGTAATGCTTGAATTGTTTCTAAAGCTCGGGAGACATGCTCGCAAGCATCAAACAACAAACTTCATTGAATCTAGGGTATTAAACTCTATATTCAGTTCTTCCAGCTGTTGTTGATTCAATGACATCCATGCGTTCTTCAACTCTCAGAACAATTCTCAGTTGACAATACCAGTCACTGAAATTTGATCCATTAAGCTTTTTTCTTTCAAACATTTTTCGAAAAGCATTGGTGTTTGTAGGAGGATTCATTGCCATCTACAAAACAGATTAAGTTCAAAAATCAGTATTTTCGATAATAAATCCTTAAGAAATCAATTACCCAATGTGTATAAAATAAACAATTAATTCCACTAATGCTAGGATCCAATTGACATACACTCATTTCATCAGTTGATCTGCTAGAAATGATTGTACTCAAAAGGTAAGTGACGAGCAGTAATTGCATTACATGTGTAATTCCTAGTAAGAATGGGACCTATAAATGACACTTGATTCATCAAGTGATTTGTAGTCATGTTTTGTCCCATCTTTTGCCATGGGTTAAGGTCTCACCGCTTAACTCGCTTTAAGTCGTCCAACCAAGAATACACAAATTTGTCCACCACTGTGTACCAATGAGTAAAACAACAGCCACAAGTGTCCTTTACGAGTTGGATGGCAATGACTTAGGTTTATCGGGTCAATTAATTTAATGAGTGATCAAAAAGTTATGTTTGAAGATTCATGCATATCTTCTAAACATAATATGTTTATAAAACTCATTTTTATCGCCTTTAAATACAAAAGAGCTCGGTAGCTCCATTTGATCGCACAAAGAAGCGCAAGGGCAAAGGTTTGCGATGGACGCAATTAAAAACCCGCCCTTTTAGAAGGCTAACGTACTCCGACTTATACCTCTCTTAGAGTTTGTTCAAATGGGTGAGCCGGTGTATCTTTTAATTTTAGGGCACCAATTTTATAAACAAAATCATTATTTCAATATAATTTAGTCAAGTTTAATTTTCCAAAAACAATTTTGCACACAATTTTCTTAAAGGGCAAAACTAAACTTACTAAACATAAACACATAACAATTAGGTATCCATCCTTGGTTAGGCCACTATGGTTTAGTATTGGCTCCCCTTTTTCAAGGAAAAGGACCACATACATCAAGTATGTAACACCCCGACTAAGGCGGAAACACGAGATGCTACAGAACGACATGCTACAAAAAATTTAGATATAAAACATCAACATCAAGTTCTAAATGACATTCAAATCCAAAAGATTACATAGTTAAAGTTGACGTTTAGAAACCATTACATAACCAAATTCATAACAAAAGATCAAATGTTTGCATTACTAGTCCAACACGTAACAAGCAAACACAACATCCAAGAGGCGGTCCATAGTGCTAACTTACTGCTCTAAACCTGAAAAGCATAAAGAAAAAGTGTCAACTACGAGAGTTGAGTGAGTTCAAAGGTTTATACTACCAAAAGTAGTAAATCATAAAGTTTCCAAGAACTTCCATCATAATATATGTACCCAAACCGTATGTTCAAAACATAGTATCCATCCATCAATAATATCTATATCCATTTAGCCGAAGGCATAGTTTGATGAGTAAATGTTTGAGCCACTAATAAGACTTTTTCACGTCCAAATAATAATAACAACATTGATAATAATCTGCCACAATGAGTTTATAATAAAAAGGCACATGCTGTCAACCATGTGTAATAATTAATAATAAAGGAGTCGCGCCATGGAGACGACCGATAATATATAAAGTAGATTAAAGCACCCCATGACCGACACTATTGAAGGCGGCTACAGAGGCGGCCAAACAACCTGTCGCCATTGATGTGAGTGAGGGACGCATCCTAGTTGTGCAACTCTCTAACTACAGGCCTCAATGAGTTAATAGTAGTATACATGGGACTACTGTTTGACAATATTCAAGTTCATCATATAACATATATCACATTGAACATACAATTATCCCATATCATAAACAATCTTTCAAAGAATCATTTCATATAAGAAAACAATTTTATTTATCATACTTTTCACCCCGAAAGTAAAACACATCAAAGAGTTTGAAAGGGGGCTATGACTCACTTGTATTGAGTGTGTTAGGGGCTGATCAAATGTGATTCCTTGTCCTAGTTGTGTTGCTCCCCGAACAAGCCTAAACCATAATATATAAATTCACGACATAAGTTTGCGTGACATGAACTAATGTGCCACATCATGAGATGTTTGCTAGTAGACTTGCCCATCTTTGATTGTTATTAGATTATGAAATTCAAGTGCATTATATTGCTCACATTATTTGGTTAGGAGGTAATTGATGGAGAAGATCACTTCTCTTTGTACGTTTTTATACGTTTATTGAAATTTCGGTAGTTTGGCTTTGATTTGTATGATTTCCATTATATACTTTGCTTAATAGTAATATTTGACACTAGTGGTCTTATAATATGCATATTGATGAATATTTTCTGATTTGTAGTCATTTATTTAATTTAATATTATTTAATTGTTTATTTATTCATTTTATTGATTTATTAATCAAATAATTCCTTATAATTATTTTTAAGTACTTAAGTTGCTTTTAAAACTCATGGATAATTATATTTTGATTATATACTGATTTTTATGCTTTTCATTTTGTAGTATTATGATTTATATATTTATTAGTGTAATATTTCTATTAATTTAATAATAGTGATTAATTAGTAATTTTTAATTATTTATTTGTTTTTGAAATTCTCCACACTTGTTACTTGACTTATGATAATTATTTTTCAGAGGTTTTTAGCCACTTTCACCATTGGTTATGGAGATTTAATCAAGTTCATGGTTTACATAATTTATTTATTCATATATATATCTTTTTATTACCATTAAAATTCATTAATTCATATAAATACTTAGGAATCACCACACAAGCTTTTGTCCAAAAATCCCAGGCCTTTCTAGGTAAATTTTAACATATCAAGTTCATATAATCTCAACTTATCTTGTGCCTTGCTTATTTGAGGATTTTAAGCATGAAAATCGTTTACCGAATTAGTGTTTTTAACCTCATTTCTTAAGCAATCTAGGTACTTCAAATTGGATTTTTGTCCTTGTTTCTTTATTTCCAGAAAGTTCATCATATTTTGATAATCCAAGTCGTGATAGTGGTGGTGGTGTGATATGTGCAAATTAGTGCTTCCGGTTAGTGATTATTTAACCCGAAAAGGTGATTTTTGAGCTTAATCTTGCCATGCATCAAATGACTTGAGTTTTACACTTTTGAATTAACTTATTTCCAGTAGGTTCATGATATTTTTATGTTCATTTGATCATAGTGAATGTGTGTGCTAAAAAATTGCATTTTTGCATGTTCTCGGTTCATGATTTTAAGCTTATAACAACTTGTTTTATTTCAATCTTTATATCCATCATATTTTATGAATTTTTCTAGATTATTAATATCAAGATTAAAATTTTTTTTCCACTTATAACAAGCCTAGCTTCATCTCATAATCCAAAAACAAATCCAACCTTCTTAAAACTAGCATGCATGTAATCATCTCATCCTTTTAACAACAAATGTTTATCCATCTTTGATTCAACAACATAAAAACATACTTTTATGAAAATTTCCAGAAATATATTCATCAAAATATATATGAATTTAGTCATCTTTCCAAGGAAAACTCACTTTACAAGCTATTTAATCTATAACAACACTTTTGGGTCTTAAACTAATTGAATCCTTGGATTTTTCTTCATAGATTCGACATGCATGAGCATGGGAAGAAAGATCCTATCAACTTTGCCCTCATTAAGTGTATATTTGAAAGAAAACATGAAGTAAACATGAACTTTTGATAAAACCTTTTAATATGAACAACAAGAAGATTTAATCTAGTAAAAAGGATGAAGATTATACCCTCTTGAACTCGGTTTTGTGGATGAAAAGATGGCAGATTTTCGTGACCCCTTGAAGCTCCAAATAACCCTTATTCTAACCTTAAAACAACCCTTAAACCTTGCTTGAATTAACCATTTAATAATCTAACTTAAAACCCTTATTATTAATAAGTGTGTATATTGATTTTTCTTCCCTTTTTCCTTGCTTGTGGCTGCCGAAAATAAGAGAGAGAAAGAGAAAGGAGAAGAGTTTTGAGAGAGTAAAAGTTGTGTGTGTGTTGGGAGTGTAAATGATTTGAGTGTTATGTGATGTTGTTATGGGAAAACACAAGGATAAAGAAGCTAGTTGAATTCTAATTAGTGGAGTGGTATTGGGACTTGGGGGCTGGTTTTAGAGAGGGAGGAAAGGAAAGGGGTTTTGTTTGAATTTGTATTTTAAGTGTATGTATGTATGTATATGATGTAAGTGCAACTACTTGAACCTAATGTACTAGTTGTGGTCCAAAGTTGTTTATACAATACATATGTATACATGGCCAAAATTTTTGTATGTGTTTATATATTTATATTATTATTATTATTATTTTTTTGTTACTTAAGTCTTGTCATAAACTTGTACTTGTTTGGACATATATATATATATATATACTTATTACCCTTATTCAAACACTTTGATGTGCAATTAAATTTATAACTATATTTTTGAGATACTCATTTTATTTCCATGTCCATACATACTTTAATTGACTTGGTGGTTAAATTGTTGGACATTTTATAAGAACTTTGATTGTTAGCTCAACTAGTGATACTTACGTTATTATTTATAACTTGATTGATCATTGATAAAATTTTTGTTCGATGGCATTTCTATAAACTTAATTTTAGAACTAACAATAACTTAGATTGTTAATTTAGGGTCATTATCTACTAGCTTCAAGTATAACTATGGCTTGCGGAATCATAGGCAACCTAACTAGCACATATATCATATTAAAAAGGAGGGTTGTTACAAAGTAAACTTGATTGCGTAAGCCAAAATTTAATAACAAATTTATCAAATAAACACATAAGGTGCTGATTGGAAAATTCCAGCAGCTTCACGACCCATTTAGGCCTAAGGGATGGCTGAACTGGGCTTAGCACAGAACTACAAAGTTGTAGCCCTATGAGTCTAGTATCTACAGTTCAAAGTACGAGTTCTAACTCCTCACAGATTAAAAGATATGGTCGTTTTAGTGGATTAGTGTCAAGCAACAATATTAACAAATAATTATCACATTGTCAAACAATTAATTATTTTAAGAGTGATCGACATAAATCGTCCTTGTGGTTTACACAAACAATCAGGTTTTATCCTTTAACTTTCAAAACCTCATAGATCATCCTTTATAGACGGATAATGATCAAGGTTAATCCTTCTCGCTAACTGACGTTATCTTGTTTCCGTTAAGACCCTCACGTGTTTACCACGTGAGGGTAATTTTGTATTTAACCACCCTTTGGACTCAGTCTTCAGTCTTCTCTCTCTTTTCTTTAATATAAATCCCCGATTTATATAAAACCCTAAATTAAAAAACAAAAACAAACACAATCCCCATACACATTTCCTTAATCCATGAACAACCTTGATTTTCAGAAATAAATATCACAGGATGTCCATTATATACCATTCGTGTGCCTGGTGAAGATTGGGACCTCGACGCTATCTATCGTGAGTATATGTTTCTTTATTTTTGCTCATTATTTATTCAAGTTTCAGTATTTAACCATATTATTTTGTTGTAAAAATGCAGACAGTTATGCTGGTTTGTTTTCGATGAAGGTTCATCATGGAGGTTTTTTCACACCATGGCCAGGAATGACATATGAAAAGGGTAAGATTAACTATGCCGATTGCATTAATATTGATCAATTTTCAGTTCATGAACTGGACTCCATTATGGAGGATTTAGGTTATGTGGAAGGGCAAAGGATGTTTTATTACTTTTTGAAACCAGGATGTTCATTAGATGATGGTTTGCAACCCCTTGCTAGTGATCAAGATGTAATTAATTTGGGCAATTATGTTGAAGAAAATAACTTGTTTAGTGTTTACATTGAACATGGCATGTCAAATTTAGATCAGTATTTTATGCCTAGAAAAACAAAAGTTGTGATTGAAGAGATCCCTGATGATATACCCACTTCATCTAAGCCTAGACCATCAAAACCCATAAAAAATAAAGGAACTTATAGGAGATTGTTGCTTGATTGGAATGAGAAAGAACCTGTTTTAACCCCTAGTAGTCAAGAGAACATACAAACTGACAATGTGAATGAGGAAGTAAATGTGAATCAAACTGCTAAGGGTAAAGCACCATTAGAAGAACAAGTGGAAAGTAATGGAAGTCATAATAGTGAAAAAAGTGGAGATAGAGAAGGTAGTGAAGGGGAAGACAGTGGAGATAGAGAAGGTAGTGAAGGGGAAGACAGTGAAGATAGTGATTACTTTGCAGATAAGGATAATGAAATAGAAGATGTTGAAGTGGACATGAGAGACTTTCATATGCATGTAGATGCAAATGTTGAGTTCATGGGTAGCAATGTACCTATTCCTACAGATGAAGTTGTTGGTGATGATCAAGAGCTTGAGATTTTGAATAATGAAGAGTTTGAAAGTGCATCTGATCCTGAAGATGAAGCTAACAGAACTAGGAAGAGATTGTTGAGAGGGTTGACAAAGAAAAAGCCAGATAATAGTGGGAAGATTGATAAAACTGTTTTTCAGGTTGGTCAGACATTTGGGAACTCTAATGAGGTAAAAGAATTAGTGAGAATCCATGCAATTGAGACTAGGCGGGAGTTGAAGATTGTAAAAAATGACAAAGAAAGAGTGACAATCTTATGTGAAGGAAAAATTCCTGTGTTTGATGAAGCTGATAGAGTTGTGGTGGATGATAATATAGAACATGCAATTGAGACAATAAAGAATGGTGATGGGCCAAGTAAGTCTGTTGGTCCAAAAAAGAAAGTGACAAGTAAGTCCAGTGGGCCAAAAAAGAGAAATGAAGGTCCAAGTAAGTCCAGTGGGCCAAATAAGACAAATGAGGGT
Organism: Erigeron canadensis; assembly: GCF_010389155.1. Taxonomy (NCBI): domain Eukaryota; kingdom Viridiplantae; phylum Streptophyta; class Magnoliopsida; order Asterales; family Asteraceae; genus Erigeron; species Erigeron canadensis. Next base: position 5,233,446 of record NC_057763.1, read on the forward strand.
CCAAGTAAGTCAAGTGGGCCCAAAAAAACCAATGTAGGTCCAACTGAGTCCACTAGGTCAAAAAGAAAACAGAATGAAATGCATAGTGAGGTGTTAGGTGAAGAATCCCAACTCAATAAAGGTGGTAGAGGACACAAGACAAACCCCAATGATTTTCAATGTCCTTGGAGATTACATGTGTCCAAACTACATGATTGTGCAACATGGATGGTTAAAACCTTCAAGGAAGAACATACATGTCATCAATCCAGAAGTATAAAGCACTGCACACATACATTTCTTGGGAAATCAATATTACAACAAATTGAAGGTAATTTGATTTATTACATTTTGCATTGATTTATTACAATTTAAATTGATTTATTACATTTTGCATTGATTTATTACAATTTAAATTGATTTATTACATTTTGTTTTTAGGGAATCCTGAAATACCTAGTTCAGCTTTACAAGGAGAATTACAGAGAAACCTGCAACTAGGAGTGTCTCAACAGAAAGCACAAAGAGCAAAAAGAAGTGCAAAAGGTCAACTTAGGGGTGACTATACCAAACAGTACAACATGCTTAGAGATTACATACTTGAATTAACTACTGCAAACCCTGGAAGTACAGTTAGGCTTGAAGTTGAACCACCAATAAATCCAGATGAACCCACCAGGATTTTTAGAAGAATTTATGTATGTTTGGGTGCATTGAAAAGGGGATTCAGGAGTGGTGGTAGAGAGTTGATTGGTCTTGATGGAGCTTTTATGTCTGGTCCATTTCCAGGACAAGTATTGACTGCAGTCAGTGTTGACTCTAACAATGGGATATATCCTATTGCCTATGCAATTGTGGATGCTGAAACCCTTAATTCTTGGACATGGTTCCTAGAACTCTTGGGTGATGATTTAGACCTTGACAGCAGGTCTAATTACACCTTTATAAGTGATAGGCAGAAGGTAACTTGCTTTTGTATATTATTTAAGTTTTTATTAGTCTTACAATTAACTGTGTAATTAACTGTATAATAGGGAATTATTCCTGCATTGGCAAAAGTGTTTCCTGCTGCTGAACATAGGTACTGCCTCAAACATATTCTTGAGAATATGAAGCAACAATGGAGGGGCCAAGCTTTCAAGAACCATTTATGGAGGTGTGCAACAGCTACCACTGTCCAAGAGTTTCAGAATTATATGCTTGAGTTCAAAAGGTATAGTGAGCCTGCATACAACTAGCTAGTGAAAATTCCACCTCAACATTGGGCCAGATCACATTTTTCAGGTACAACATTGATATCCATAATGTGTGAGTTAATTTACCAGTATTTGTTCAAATATGTGTGAGTTAATTTAGCAATATTTGTTCAAACAGGAAGGGCCAAGAGTGATGTATTGCTTAACAATATGTGTGAGGTCTTAAATAGCAAAACAGTTAAGGCTAGGGATAAGCCTATAATTCATTGTCTGGAATACATTAGGGAATACTTGATGATTAGGATAGGAAATGTACAAAAGGTGATTGATAAATGTAAGGGACCACTTACACCAACTGCACATAGACTGTTAGAAGCTGTGAAGGTAGAGGCCAGTGCATACAAGGCTATATATAATGGGGAGGATTTGTATCAGGTTAATGGGCCTTGGTCTGATCAGTGCTTGGTAAATGTTGCCCAAAGGACATGCTCTTGTAAGAAATGGGAAGTAACTGGACTGCCATGTAAACATGCAGTTTGTGTCAATTGGAATATGGCACTTAATAAGAGACCAGTTGGTTCAATTGAGACATGGGCTGATCCTATCTATAAGCTTGATACTTGGAAGTTGATGTACAAGTTTAAGATAAATCCCACCAATGGTGTCAATATGTGGCCCAAATGCCAGATACCAACAATGATCATCCCACCCAAGTATCACACACCTGTTGGGAGGCCCAGAAAGAAAAGAAGAAAAACTGAAGAAGAACTTCAAATGGTAAAAAATGGAAAGTTGTCTAGGAGACACAGGTCAATTGTTTGCAAGACTTGTGGAAATTCTGGTCACAACAAGAGGTCATGCAAATCCAACCTAGCTTCTGGTAGTTAGAACGTTCCAACCCAATCAAGTCAAGCTACTTCACATGTTCCAACCCAATCTGCAGGAAGTCAAAATAGGCAAAATGTTCCAAGTCAAAATGCAGGTACTCAAACTGCAGGAATTCAAACTGCAGGAAGTCAAAATGCAGGAGCTCAAGTCAGTCAAAATGTGACTCAAGGTGGCACATTTGTTGGTGGTTCAAGCAAATCCAAAGCTATTACCAGTCCTGGTGGTACAATTAGGTGGGTCAAAACCAAGACTGGACCAAAGAAGGTTGAATTTAGTCTTTAGATTACTTTGGTATCTTTTGGTCATGTAATTCTATTTGACTTGTGTTGGATAATTTGGTATCTGTTGATGTCTTTTGTTGGATAATTTGGTATCTTTTGATGTAATGCAACTTATGTGTTTCCAAACTTTATGTAATGCAACTTATGTCATTGTCTTTATAACTTTGTTAATTGTCTTTATAACTTTGTCATTGTCTTTATGTAATGCAACTTATGTCATTGTCTTTATAACTTATGTTGTCTTTATAAATTATTCCAGTATTTATCTAAAATGAAGAGTGAAAATGCTAGCATTTTTATTGATTTTTGGAATTACAATTATACAAAATAGCAGAATTACAATAATGCAACAAACAGAATTATAATAGCAGAATTACAAAATAAGTTAATTTATTTTGAAAGTTACAATTATACCCATTTCAGACAACTAAGAATGATACAAGGAACAGAATTACAATAGCAAGCTACCAACAACATTGTCTTCAATCTTTTAACTTGTTCATCTCTTTGTTTGAGTTGTGCTTCAACTCGATTTTTGGACCTAAGCAAACCGGGTATGATTTCAGTAGCACGTTGACACATTTCTGGATCATGCCAGCCAATAAATCGACATTTGGAACCCTGCTAAACCAAGAATGTATGTAGTTGAAATTTTATAAAGAAATTACAATGAATCTTTGATTCAAACCTGATTTGGACAAGCAAAAAAGCGTCTTCCTGGGTTTCTGTCTGTCCATGATGTTCGAAGTATTGCTTGCTTACCACACCAACAAAACACCATTCTTGATTTACGGTTAAGTTGATCGGGTATGAGAGGGAAAGAAATGGTTTTTAAATTAGGGTTTTTAATTTGGGGTTTTTGTTTTGGGGTTTTATATAAATTGGGGATTTATATTAAGGAAAAGAGAGAGATGACTGAAGACTGAGTCCAAAGGGTGGTTAAATACAAAATTACCCTCACGTGGTAAACACGTGAGGGTCTTAACGGAAACAAGATAACGTCAGTTAGCGAGAAGGATTAACCTTGATCATTATCCGTCTATAAAGGATGATCTATGAGGTTTTGAAAGTTAAAGGATGAAACCTGATTGTTTGTGTAAACCACAAGGACGATTTATGTCGATCACTCTTATTTTAATTATCCACCTAAATAGACCTAGTAATCAAGTAATTTTATCATTATAACTAAGTAATAATCATGAATTAATTGCATGTAAAAACTCATGATTATTACTTCCATTTAACAATTAAAATAAAGGTAATTCATAAATGCATGCAATTAACACATTAATCATGCAATAAATCAAAACTTGCAATTAGGATTTTCAAAAAACAATTTTTTTTAATTTAATTCCAAATTTTCGAATTAGGGTTTAAAAAAAAATAATTTTTTTTTCATAATTTATTATAATTAAACCAATTAATTAATAAAATAATCAAAATAATTACATATAAATTCGAAAAATATAAACCCCTAACCCCCTTCAAGTTTTGATTATTAGGTAATTAAAAATCACATGGGTGGCTCGTAATACCACTGTTGGAATATATAACTAAATATCATTATTCACGAGTACGCAACGGAAGCAAATAAAACCATGTAATCAAATAATTAATCTTGAAATAGGATTAAGGAATACCTTTTAACGTAGATGATAAAATGAAGAACTTTAAAAGGATTTGAAATAAATCCCTCTACGATCGCACACTAGACACCTCTTATATCGTATGCTAGTACCCCGATCACGAACCGAACAACCCTTTGTTTTATCCCTAATAATCGAACCAACCAAAAACTCGAAAACCCTTTTTCTTTGGGGTTCGGCCGAAGCCAAGAGAGAGGGAAGAGAGGGGAGAATTAATGTGTGAATTGAATGAATAAAACCCTTAGACTTAAGCCTCTATTTATAGGATTAATTTTTAGGGTTTTAGACTTGGTGACCAAGTAATCTCAAGGCCAAAACCCTTGAGAATTTTCGGCCCCCTCTATTAAGGAATTAGAGCCCAACTCTAATTTTCTTATTTCACATTTAACCTTTTTTTAATTAATTAAATACAATTAACCTTTTAACTTATTTAAATTAATTATTTTGTGATCAAACTAATTAATATATTACTTTAATATATTAATTAATAATATAGAGTTACCGTGTCTTTTTGTGTGACCTCGTAGGCTTAAATCTTTGTTAAGAAGATAAAGATAGTATGTTTCTTTAATACAATCAAGTGAAAGGGCTGAAAATGTATTTCTCTCAAGATAAGGGATCAAAGATGAGGGGGTCACAAAACTGCAATACACCCGTTAGTTCATGGGCTCCTGCAACGGTCATACACTTGGGTATATATCCAAACACACTGCAGTAAAGGAAAAAAACCTTCTTACAAGAACTTTATTCATTTATATCAACAAAAACTGATCACAATGTAGATCTCTTTTGTAATTCGTTGTTTTCACAATCGGTTAGTTATCATCAGATTAGTGGTTTGTAATTAAACTTTATCAGGGTTGTTCATATGAATGATTATTTAAAGCTCTTTTGCTCTTGTTTCTCTTCTATTTTTTCTTCACGGATATACGTTATTTTACGTGATTATATACTAACAATTATGACAATGATGTTGTTCAAAGATCAAATTAGATATATAATTTTTGCCATTTGCAATCAATCTACTTTTAGCTATTCCAGCTTCCAAACTTTCTAAAATGTTGAAGTTTAATGAATTTTCATATTTGTTAGCGACTATTATAGATATATACATTTATTAGTGGGAACACCATTACAAAATACAATTTATAACCATGTTAGTAGAAATAATTCCAAACCTATACTCCATGTTCATTCATAAAATGTTCGTACAACAATGTGCAAAAATCTGAGTACCTATTTTACCATCGAATGTCCATCCATCATATCCGTAAATGATATACGAGTACCTGTAAATAGTGACGGAACTAAACAAGGATTAAATATGTCAAATGAATGAGAATTTAAAGAAATGGAATTGAATGAATGTTTTTATGTTTTGGAAATTCAAGTGACACACAAGTATCGGAGATTTCACCAAATAAGATAATATATACATTTTTAACGGAATAAGATCTTTCGTTTGTGTAAAACCAAGCGTTTAAGGTTTGAGAAAATGAGATAGATTGTGGTACGGTAGGAAAATGTGTTTGTTAGTTGGTATGGGAAAAAAATGTTATTTGGTATGAAAGAAAAACTGATTTAAAATAATTTTTTTTAAAAAGAAAAAAGAATGAAAAAAACAAACAAACAACACAAATCGTGGGATAAGATCCCTTAAAGTTATTACAACTTTATAGGTAAAGTTGAGAAGATCCTAACCATTGGATTAAAATCAAAGGTCAAGATTCAAACTTAGTTTTTGAAATTTAATTTTTGATTTCAATTCAAATATTGAGATTCTCTCAACTTTACCTACAAAGTTGTCATAACTTTAAAAGATGTTAATACCAAATCATGTATGTCATGTACATATACTTGTATCATACAATTAACGGCCAAATAAAAACCCGAGTGGCCCGTGAACTGCACAAGTCCACAAACAACAACTAAAAAAGCACAATTACCAAATCCTTTGTCCTTGTACCTATCTAAGAATGACAAGGCACCTCTTATATCCTTTTAAAATATCACGCTCAATTTTTTTTTTTTCTTAACTATCCAACTCGTTTGTTTTACGAGTATACTAATTCCAAGACAACGTAGTCGTTTCACAAAAGTAAGTCATCTTGGAATTGCATTTGTGAAACTCTGTGCCCACAAAAGCCATATCTTTTTGCTCATAAAATTCACACTTAAGACCATTAGGTATCTTCAACTTTAAAAGTTAATCTTCTAACTTTACAAAAAAAAAAAAAAGGTTAAACTTCTATTATTATGCCACTGTCTTTGTGGTTGTCACAATTATTATCTATAGCCTTCATGTTGAATGTTAAGTAAAAGAAACATGCAAATTTACCAAATTATTTTAATGAATTAAATCATTAAAAACTCTTAATATTAAATTAAATCATCAGTCATTTATATTATAAAATATCTATACTACCCTCTTTAAATCAAACATTTTTATATAAACTATTTACACCATTTGACGACGTCATCATTATCATCATCTGTCACCGGCATCACATCGTCGTCATTATCGTAATATTGTACGGGTAAAATGCTAGTATATATCAAATGGAAAATGATTAATCAACCTAATTGGTGTGCCTAAAAATATGCCTAAAACCTTAGGAATTTGACATGTGGAATGCAATAATTCTCTTTCTTAATCTTGCCCCCTGATTTTTCCACATGTCATCATCTTACAATTAGGCACAACTTTAGGCATACCAATTAGGTTGATTTATCATTATCCATATCAAATATATGATTCACCGATTTATTGTGTTGGCAGGCGCCAGGCGGCAGCTACTTCTAGCCCAATGGGCCATACATAATGGATATATTTCTAACAATATTGGAGTGTCAAAGAGGCTTCCTATTTTAATATAAAACTTTAGTTATCGTTTAATCCAATCCAATATTATTTCCATTATTGTAGTCATGAATCATGATAGTGGATTCGTTTTTATTTTATTGATGATTTTTAATGATTTGCGTTATACAATTAGAAAAATATCTAAATGTGATTTCATAATCAGATTATGTAATAATTTATTCTTATTCAATCTTATATATATATAAATATAACTATAGGAGGATATCTTATGTAATATCTTTATCTAAAGGACAACTATGATTTTTACTTGGCCGTAATTATTTTTAGCAAATGAAGCTAGCTCAACTGGCATATGCATTTATGGTTTTTTTCATAAGTCTTGGGTTCGACTCTTAGAAGTAACAAGTCTGTAGGTTTTTTCCCTGAATCACCTGTAACAGCTTATGGTCTACATCTTGTAGTCTAGAGTACGTGCAGGGCCTTACCATTATATGGTGAGGTGTTCCCCGATGTCGAATACCGACTAACTGTTCAAAAGGCGAGGAGCCTTCTTGATGGTATAGAACACCCAAGCGAGACCCCATAGGCATATAAGGGAAGCAGTGATCAATGCGTATACTACGGCTCTAATTCTGTCATGACTCGACGTGTTGTACCTTACTAAGGTAGTAATAGCAAGAAGAACTGACTCGAGCGTGGTGTTGCCTCCTGCCCACGTGTAGAAGATGTTCGATTTTGGCTCATCACTGTACAAAAGATAAACACTAAATATTTGGTCTTAAATATCTATAAAAATCAAAAATATATTTAATAGAAAATGTAAAATAACGTAATAAGATAATTATAACATTACATAATCTAAATCTACATGTCATTATATGCTCTGTCTTAATTCATAAACAATGCTTTAAAATTAACCATGTAAAACATGCATTCTGATTTGAATAAACAATTTTGACCGCTTCAAATACAAGTCTGTTGTATCCTAGCGCAGTGGTTTCCTCATCTCCAAAGTCCTCCCATGAAGGGATTCAACCCCGGTTCTACCTTAATTAAATGTCGTGCCTTCTGTAGCGGTTTAATTAAGGGTTTTCCTCCCCCATGGTTCCCTGACTTCGTGGATCGGTCTCTAGCGTCTGCATGTCCGTATGGATGTAACGGCTAGCCGTCCCGTGACACGAACGTTAAAAAAAAAATTATTATGTTTTTAATTGATTAATCAAAATATAAGCACTTAAAAGGATACAACCGCCATTTACAATCCATTCCATCAGGAATGTGAAAAAATTTGTCATATCTTGTGGAATAAAAAAAGCAGTTACTATAAGAATGTGATTCCTTAATGAATTACTAATTCCTTTGCTTAAAGCAAAACAAAAATGATTATATCATTCCTTCGTAATGATTAATTCCATTCCTACTGTGATTACGGCCTACCAAACATAACAAGTGTGTTTGATAACCCACCAGTAATGGAATAAGTCATTCTAGAATGAATATGATTTCATTTAGTAACCGCATTTTCCATTCTCCACTAGGCATGTGGTTTTTTTCTCATTCCGCCCGTAATCGAAATGAAAAGACAGTTTAATCCATGTTATATTAATATATCAAACCGTTTCTCCCACAATATCACAACGTGTACTAACATATAAAAACAAAGTGCATAATTGTTATGGTCTTCAACGTGCCCTTCCATTTCGATCTTTTGGGGGGAAAAAACAAGCACCCACATATCTTGGAACACAAATGCACACACACAATGAGATTCTTGATCTCCACGACAATCTACAACTACCTTTGAATAATATGAATGGAAAGCGTGTTAGTGGGGAGATCAAAAATACTTATGACACAAACTTTTTATCATCAGTTTTTTTTTATCGGCGTAAAGTAATGATAATGTTTATATTGTTAAAGTTTAATCACTACAAAAAATTAGTCAATTCTATACATTTTATTCTACGCAATTGAAAAGTGCGTAAAATATTATTGGATCGTTCACACTTATAAATGTGTACAAAATGTCTACATAAAAAAGTGCGTACAAATGTAAAAGTTTCACATTTAAAAGTATGAAAAAAAAAATGTTCACACTAATAAGTGTGGACAAATTTTATATTATATACACTTATAAGTGTGACGATCATTTCTCAGCGGGTGATTTCTTCGTACTTGTGTAAAAATCACTCGCGAAGAATGATTTTTATAGTGCGTAGATATTACCCGCGAAGAAATGATCTTTACATTTAAAAGTGCATACAAATCTAATATTGTACACACTTATTAGTGTGTAAAAATTTTCTTCGCACTTTTAAATGTGAAACTTATAACTTTTTTCGCACTTTTTAGTGTAGACTATTTGCACACGTTTTTAAGTGTGGACAAATTTTATATTATATACACTTATAAGTGTGAAGATCATTTCTCAGCGGGTGATTTCTTCATACTTGTGTAAAAATTACTCGCGAAGAATGATTTTTATAGTGCGTAGATATTACCCGCGAAGAAATGATCTTTACATTTAAAAGCGCGTACAAATCTAATATTGTACACACTTATTAGTGTTTAAAATTTTCTTCGTACTTTTAAATGTGAAACTTATAACTTTTTTCGCACTTTTTAGTGTAGACTATTTGCACACGTTTTTAAGTGTGGACAAATTTTATATTATATACACTTATAAGTGTGAAGATCATTTCTCAGCGGGTGATTTCTTCATACTTGTGTAAAAATCACTCGCGAAGAATGATTTTTATAGTGCATAGATATTACTCGCGAAGAAATGATCTTTACATTTAAAAGTGCGTACAAATCTAATATTGTACACACTTATTAGTGTTTAAAATTTTCTTCGCAATTTTAAATGTGAAACTTATAACTTTTTTCGCATTTTTTAGTGTAGACTATTTGCACACATTTTTAAGTGCGAACAACATAACAAATTTTTTTGCATTTGTAAAAGGCGGTGCATACAAACAACAATTTTTTTACAGTGAATTAATTTTTTATATTTTAGAATTTTAAGTGGTTAATTTTGAAGATTTTCGGCATTTTTTTATTTCTCATTTAGTTGGACAAATATATATCAACTTTTTAAAAAGTTTAGAGTTATTCATAACTGATATCTCATATTTCTTTCAGCTGCATCATCAATGATGAAAAATGCATCATTTTTCAAAGATAATTACATTATATCAATTCAGCAGAACTATAACCCATTTATGTCTACTTCCAATGTAACACGACCCTATTTATACATGATGTGAACGTTAAAGAAGGGGGTATCTGGAATCTTGATTAAAAGGAGGCGGCCGAGCACTCGATTAGAAACTTTTTTGTAGAAAGAAAATATAACAAATCTAAAATAATGTGCTATATGTGTTTTAAACGGTTCTCATGTATTCATACGAATATATATTCAGTGATATAATAAACTTTATATAAAAGGATACCGTGCAACGCGACGACAGTATAGTGGAAGTGGATATTGACGATGATGGTGGTGATGAATAATGTGAGTAATTAATGTAAAAGTAGTTCATGTAAAGATTGTATCAGATGTTTTTTATATTATATTTTACATCGGATGAAGACTAAAAGTAACCTTCAATATATTCGAGCTCAATCGTGATCGTGAGGCTATGGCTATTTATATGAAATAAACGTGCAATATATTCTTCTTGTCTTCAAGTATGCAATACCAATTCAGGTCATCACAATAGTCAATTACTTATACTTTGCCACTCAAGGTCATTCACAAGTTCTCGATCGAAGGTACTAATGAAGACTTGGACCACTCGCTCGGTTGAATGGTTAAAGCGCTCAGAAAGGCAAATTTGTAATGGTCCAAGGGAGAGGTGAAAACACATCTTTTTTAGTATAGACATCGACAGTTTTGGAATGTTTATTGTGTTCGCCAGCTATAACCTATAATGAAAGGTGAAGAAATGAGCCGAAATAGAATGAGGAAGTGTCACTTTATTCAATTGTACATAACATCCTCGTAAGCACACCAAGTTTACATCTTATCGAGCTTACACTTTCTAACTCAATTACTTACAAATTAAGAAGAAAATGTGAGAATGGGCTTATAGACATACCCGGGTTTGATTTTGTTGCTTTGCCGGATCATGGGTTTGATTTTTTGTTGCTTTGCCGGATCACAGGTTTGCACGGGTTGGGCCGGGTTTTGACCTGTCCACATGCTTAATCCGGACTAGTTTGTTCAAATTTCTTGATACTTCCGTTGCTAAAATACTAGTTTGACAAACACATTTTGAAACTTTTAAATGCATACAAATGAATCGTGGTTTTTTGTTTATTTTTAATAAATATGATATAACGTTTTAAATGTTATGAGTGCAGATTTTTCTAAAGTTTTTAAAGCTTTTGGCATTTTGGGACTTTTTATCAACGCGTGGGTAATAGCCGGCCAGATTCAGGTACTTGTCATCCATAGAGCCACCAACAATACAAATAGTATATTTCATGTACTTGTATCGTACCCTAACGACGAAATGAAAAGTGAAAACCCGACTGGCCCACAAACTGCACAAGTCCATAAGCAACAACGAAAAAAGCCCAATAACTATATCCTTTGTACCTTTTTAATTTTTAAAATGTCATGGCTAATTTTACATGTTTAACTAGCTATTGAACCCACTTTCGTTTTACAACGAGTCGATTAAGACGATCCACTCGTTTTGCAACTAGTCCAGAGTTGCATTAGTAAACCTTTATAGCCATAAGGAGTATATCTTCAATTTTATCAATGGAATTCAAACTTAATTAAGATCTATAAATATGATTAGCTTCAAATTTGAAACTTTTATTATTAGGAGATCCTATCTTTATGGTTGTCAGTTGTCACAGTTAATATTAAAAACCAAACATTACTATTATAAGTGTATATAATATAATATAATATATATAATCTATATTATATTTTAAAGCAGATTCCTCTGTCTAACATTTTAAGTTTCACCATTTACCTTTCCAAAATGCCCTTTTATCAATTTTATATTTACCAAACACCCTTTTTCTCTCCTCAAATCTCAACCAATCATCTTTTTTCTCTCTTATCCATAAATCATTTTTTTCCTCCAATTCATTCAAAAATTTTTATTACAAAAACCGTACATCGATAAATTATAAAAATTATATGGGTGTTCTTAAAATTTCATGCTCTTTCATTAGATATGTCATTCGATATATTTTCGACGAATTTTTAAATCTGAGGCCGGAACACGTACAACTAAGACATTTGACTATCATACTCTATGACATATCAACTCCTTTAACATATCACACTCTATGACCTAGCTATCACCCCACTATCTTACCGCCGCAACGCGCGGATACTTACTCTCGTTATATTAATGCTATTTCATTAGAGATGTCATTCGATATACTTTTGACGAATTTTTAAATCCGAGGGTGGAACCCGTACGGTTAAGGCATTTGGCTATCACACCCTATGACTTATCACATTTTATGACCTCAAACCCACCATCTCACCGCCGCAACGTACGGGTACTTACTCTCGTATAAAAAAATCCAATTTTAAAAGAGTTTACACTTGTGCACCAACGCAAATGGTTCTAAACTTGGTCCTGTTTTTCTGAACAACTTGAAGGTGAGTAACATTCACTCTAACTTGACAAAACTTTTAACATGAGTGTTACTTTCTTGGTCTCAATCGCAACCCTATATTTTATTGATCACTACAAATATCAACACATATGCAAAAAATGCCAACCAAACATCGTTAAATAATAGACATTTAACTTAAATTTAAACAAATACAAAACGCAGGCTTGTGAAAAGCATACAAGTAAATGCATATTTTTGGTAGTGATAAATCTAAAAAAAAATAAAAAAATTAGTAACCAAATAATTACTTTTACAACAATAAAGTACTAAAATGGAAAAACCTACTGCAATATGATTGAAGCCTTTTTCTTCATTCATACAATATGGGTCGGAGTGTAACAAGTGAATGAGTGATTGATATATTTTTAAAGTATATTTGAACATTAACCAATTAGTCCACTTGACTTGAGAACGACTGAGTTGGACAGGACAAGAAAGTCGTCTTTTGAAGACTCTTTGATGCACATTTCAAAATTTTATCACCTAACCGTACACCAAAGATTAAAGATTTTCTTACATTCACATTTTTATAATATCGATATTTATTTATATTTCTACATTTGTATACATCATGATAAACATGTTAATTACTTTTCAAACGACGACATGAAAACTTCAAATATGTTCATTACATTTCTCCGATTCACCGACCTTTGTCTAATAAGTAGCAAAAGCCAATTTCCATTTGGGAGATTTACTTGAGTTTCGCATGTTCTCAACTCCACCGTACCACCACACCAAACCTGTTTGGTATCAGATTTTGTATCACAAAATGGACTAGTTAACAGACTTGTTCGGACCGACTTAATTGGCAAGACACCGTCCGTTGTCGGTCATATTAGTGCGCTTCCTTGTTAAGAGAACTCCAATTCATAGGAGTGGGCATTGAACCTAAGCATTGTCGGATCCTTGTAGTGTTCAAATGAATCCAAGTGTGGTGGGAAAAAGTTTATATGAGAATATTTAAATTAAAAGAACCATGATAATTTTTAAAATTTAACTTGATGTTCATATGGAAATAATATATATATGGACAAATTTTGTCACATATAAATAGATCGAATTGTACTTAATATTATATATGTTCGTATATAGATAATTCTCACATGAATCTTACCTTCAAGGGGTAAGTTGTCTCATGTCTAATCTTATATATAAAATTCTCATATATCAATTTTTCAATACTTATAATAAGAGTATAAATTAATTACATGGGCTCATGAATTTAATGACTTAAAATATAAGTATGTCAGGATTTTTATATCTAAATTTACATATGGAAGTATGGGACAATCTGTTATTTACCACCCTCGTTATATATTATATGACATTATGACCTATCACACAAGTAGTGATGATAAAATTAGACCCAAACACTCCGTCCAACCAATGATTAAATATTTGAATATATCTTTTGAGAGAGGAATTTGTTATCCATGAGAACTAAACTCAAAACTTAAGTTAAAATTAGAAATTTTTAGATCAGTTAGGCTGACCAAGTGACCGCTGACTATTATCAAATCTGAAGAGGTCAATTCACCATTTATTGTCAAGAAATTAAACCAATCATTTATGAATAAGTGTACATATTTTATAAATAAATAAATAATCTTTTATTGTGGAAGTTATATCATATATAACATAATACGGGGATGAGAATATAAGGTTGTCGGGTATTTAAGTTTAGGTGTGGAACACTCACATATTTTTTTTTAATTCATAAAAATCATGAGGGCTCATGCGTTTATTCATTAAATAAGAAATAATAAAGTTTTAGTATGTGAGGGGTTCCACACCTAAGCTTAGGTGTCAGACAATCTTATATTCTTTTTTCTCATATAATATATATATATAGAGAGAAAAGTGAGTATTGGGCTGTTATGCACCCAACTTGGGTGAAAAACCCCTCACATACCAATATTTTAGTATTTTAAATAAATATTTGGCCCCCCATGATTTTTATGGTTTAAAAAAAGGTATGTGAGGGGTTTTTCACTCAACTTATATGTCTAACAGCCTCATATTCCTTCTCCGTATATATAATAATATGAATTGAAATTTGATGGAACTACTAGCTATATTTAAATCTAATTGACTAATTGACAAATTAATAAAATGATCAAAATCAAATTAATCGATGACCCTACTACACGGCTATTAATGGACCTAACTTAGAAATGGTCTATGTTGATTCCAAGTTCCAGCTGAAACTCCAAAAAGATATTGAATCTTGACAAGGAAATTGAAATATTAAAGATATTTCGAGTCGTGAAAGAAATTACAAATATAAGTTATGTATCTGCAAATATTTTTAATTAATCGTTACCTGTTATATAAAAAATCAACCATTATTAAAAATAATCCCATATCAATATATTACTTTTGGAATAATCCCATATCGGGATTTAAAGGTTTTATAAAAAGTTTTGTATTTAAACACCAAAAACCATTTGAATTTTTCATTTTTCATAGGTATGTCTTTTTTTATTATTATTGGGAAATGATGTTGCCTCCTAGATTATGTATAGGATTTTATTACATGCATAAATGATTTGTGTATTATATATATATATATATATATATATATATGGGATAAGTATCTTGGAATGTAACAAACTTTGAACGAATGTCTATAGTAAGAAATAACTAAAGTTGTGTGTATTGTATGTAAACAACTTTGAAAAATGTTTATTGTATGTATGGTTGCCACGTATATTTCCTTACATACAATAAACATTTTTCAAAGTTGTTTATATACAATACACACAACTTTAATTATTTCCTACTATAGACATTCGTCCAAAGTTTGTTACATTGTAGTATACTTATCCCTATATATACTAGGGACTCCTTATTTTATGGACCATTAGGGACATGTAACTTACACATGTGTAAGTCGTGGCGGCGGTGGTTGCCATCGCCGGAGGATCATGGTGGTGGTCGGAGATGGTGGTGGTGGTGATGGTGATGGTGGTTGTATAACTTACACATGTGTAAGTCGTGGTGGCGGTAGTCGCCGTCGCCGGAGGATCAGAGTGGTGGTCGGAGATGATGGTGTGGTGGTGATGATGGTGGTGGTGGTGGTCGGAGATGATGAAAAATGAATGATTGAGAAGTGTCCTTAATGGTCCCTAAAATTAGGTGCTGTCATGCACCCAAGTTGGGTGAAATCCCTTTCACATGTTGATTTTTTTAATCCATAAAAACAGGAGGGCAATTATTAATTCATTATATGTTAAATATTAAAAAATTAGTTTGTAAGACGGATTTCAACCAACTTGGGAGCATAAAAGCACCACCTTCACTTTTTCCTATATATATATATACAGGATATATATATATATGAGGGTTGGAAGTATGTGGTTGTTATGTACCTATCTTGGGTATAGAACCCCTCACATCTTGTTTTTTTTAATCCATAAAATACATGGGGGCCCATCATTTATTTAAAATATTAAAAATTAATATGTAAGTGGTTCTAAACCTAACTTAGGTACATGACAACCACACACTCACTTTTCCCTATATATGTATAATATAGGGGAGTATTCAAATACAAACGAAAGAAAAATAAGAATGGATGAGAACAAATCTGGGCCATTGAAAAATTAAATCAATGGCTAGAAAAAAATAGAAGGCTTTTTAATTGGATAAAAAACTAAAAGGGCATGATAGGAAAAAAATATATATATTTCGACCCCACGTATTCAACCCAACCCCACCAGTTAATTATATCTATGATCTCCGTCACATGTTCATATTTACCATCATCTCTGTCAAAAACATCTCTATCTTTTTTCTCTCACATCCTTGTTCAAAAAAAAAAAATCTCACATTTGTATTCATCGATACTTTAATGTCCCTATAACTGATAAAGTACAGTATATGTAACACCCCAAATATTTTAAAACATAAATTTAGTATTTTTTAAATGGAGTTTTGACTTTAGAATAGTAACCTAGTATTTAAATTTGAGATATGAAGTTAAATTAGTTGGAACCTTAGTGGCTAGCAGGTATATTACCCACTTTAATTTAGAAGGAGGCGTGCCATAAAAAGAAATATGACAACCATCTCTTTCCATTGTGACTCATAATTCCACTCTTCCACTCCTTACCTAATTTCAATTCTTTTTCATCTCAAATTCTCCATAAGAGTATGTTTCTTGTTATCATCAAGAATTAAATCTTTCAAGTAATAATAATAACTTCAAGTTACTAGTAATTGAAATTGATGGTTTTGAGTGTGGTGGAGGTGTGAGGGCCAAAAATTAGAAGAAAGAAAAGAAGAAAAGCTAGTTTTTATTCATCTTCTCATCGTGTTATTAATCGTTGAGGTATGGTGTGATTGATTGTTCATTGAGAAACTAGGGTTCTTAGAATCCAATTGATTTAGGGGTTTTTGGTTTAAGCATAAAGAAGAAAAGAAGAGAAAGAATTGAGTGTGTGATTGCATGACATCATCTAGTTAATTTTCATCTCAAATTGAAGGTACTTATATTGATTTTGATTGTGTAAATTAGGGTTCTTGATGTAATAATTTGGGGATTTTGGATAAATGGGTATTTAACTTTGTAATGACTTTCATAGTCAAATAATGAAAGTGATAATTTTGATGATGAACTTTAAAATGATCAAGTTGTAATGATTATGTTTACATGATGAAATTTTAAATGAACCAACTCAATGACATAGTGGGAACCAAATGGGTGAAAGAATGCTAGCGATGTTAGTAATATATGGTTAGTTGACCTTATATGCATATTGTGATTATTGCTAGGTTGAAAGCAATAATGTGTGTTCTTGTGGTCATCATGGGCTTGGTTATTCGTCTTTAAGGTGAGTACATTTATACATGATTATATACATATTGGGTCAATCACATGAATGACGGGGAGGGAGACCATAATTATGTTTTGATGGGATTAATACCATACGGGGTATGGCGTATGGTATAAGACCATACGGGGTATGGCTAATCATGAAAAGACCATACGGGGTATGGCTAATCATGGGAAGACCATACGGGGAGTATGGCTTGTGATGTAAGACCACACGGGGTATGGCAACGTGAATTGGTTGTTAAATAACATATTTGAAGTGAATACTTGATAGTATGGAGTTACATGTTTTGTATTTGTGTAATATCGTAGTGTATACAATCCTTGGTATGTCGGTAGGTGTATTGTTGATGAACTTTACGAGGTATGACAACGTGGTTGCGCATGGAATGACTTGGTTTATTTGTAAGATTGTTCTATGTTCTCATACATTACTTGGTAGTATAATTGTGAGCATGATTGAGATGATATTGTGATGTATTAAACCTATGATATGGTTTTCATGTATTGATTTCATTATGTGTGTAATTGTATATGAATGTATTCACTAAGCGTTAACTTACCTTTTTAGTTGTTTACCTTTATATAGGTGGTTCCGGAAGAAGGAACTAGTGATTAGTTGATTGGAGTTTTGGACTTGAAGTTGCTAGTAGGTTGAAGGTATTATGACCATTTGCGGAAGATGGTATTTTGATAGAAACCTAGTCATCCCACCTCGTTCATGGCTCTTGATACATTTGTTTGGTGGTAAAGTTGTTCTTGGTACATTTGGTCATCTTGGTAAAGTTTTGTTTGGTACATTTCTACAAAATCGAAGTATGTATGGTCTTATGGTTATAAACATGTTTTGTTGACTCAAAAAGCGTCAAAATGGGTAAACGACCCATTTGGTTGTGTATGCGGAAGTTGGTTAAAATGGATATTATGGCTATGTTTGCAAATGTGTCAAATACTTATTTGAACTCAGAAATGTTGTGTTATGAAGTTTAGATTTGAATTGGAAAAGTTACAAGATGAGTTAAGTGTCAAAATTGAGTTTATTTCTGTCAGGTATAATTATGCGGCGCATATTTTGGTCCATGCGGCGCATTTTTGAAAGTCTGAAATTTAGGTGTCTACTGTGAAAAAAATGCGGCGCATGTTTTTGTACATGCGGCATATATTTCAGGTCTGATGAAAAATGCGGCGCATGTATAAAAACATGCAGCGCATCTTTTATAGAAAAAAAAAATTTCTTGATTTTCCCTAAATGGAGTCGTGTTGTTTCAGTAAAGTCAAATGCATCCTTATGCACTACATGCTGAAAAGATTGATTTTATGAACATTCTCACTCTTATGTTTTGTCTACTAATGAAAAGTTTTTGAAAACAAAAAAATATTAAAAAGTGCAACCGTGCAAACCCATAGTGCATCCATCGACCATCAATTCTTGTTTATTTGATGAATTTGTCATTGAGATTTCGGTATTCTAAATGTAGATAACATAGTTACGGATGCAAGTTTAGCATGGATGTTGCAAGTTTATTATGGATGCATTATCGATCGATATTGTAAATGTAGATAACATAAACTATTTACGGATGCACTTTTATTATGGATGCATGATCAATTCTTGTTTAATATTAAAAATATTAAAGGTTTATTTGACGAATTTGTCATTGAAATTTCGGTATTGTAAATGTAGATAACATAAAATAGTTACGGATGCACTTTTATTACGGATGCATTATCAATCGGTTTCTGCATTCAAAATATTTTCCTAATTAGTTATGGGAATAAAATAAACGAATAAACTGCCGGTAAGCAAATTCCATTCGTATCCATGTTCTCACTGGTTTTTATCTTAAAAGTGTTCTTATCGGATTGTTACCCATAATATATATATATATATATATGTATATATATGGGGGGAAGTGAAAGTGGTTTTGTTAGACCCATTATTTATTCATATATTATATATTTATGGATTAAAAAGTTAGTATGTGATGGGGATTTCACCCAACTTAGGTGCCTAACAGCACCACCTTCACTTTTCCTATATATATATATATATAGGGTAAGTGAAAAGTTATTTTGAGAACCCTTTTTTTTGCGAGAACCTTTGAGAACTTTTCAAATCAAGCCCAACCGATGATTGTTCTTTACATGAAAATTATTTTTTGACTGTTTTCTGAATAACTTATGTGTAATTTTGAAGTTTATAATTGTGTGGAGGCATGGATTATCATCCGTTATACAATTATGTGGAGATTTGGATTCTTGATTACATGTGCACGAATATTGTTTTGAATCACATAGCAATATTCGTGCACATGTGATCAAGAATCCAAATCTCCACATAATTGTATAACGGATGATAATCCATGCTCTACACAATTATAAAATTCAAAATTACACATAAGTTATTCAGCTCAAAAAACAGTTTTCATGTAAAGAACAATCATCGGTTAGACTTGATTTGAAAAGTTCTAAAAGGTTCTCGCAAAAAAAAAAAGTTCTCAAAATAACTTTCTGATCTAGACAACTTCCATGGCCGCATCTGAAGAAGCTATATACCCAGACTCTGTAGCAGACATAGCAACGGTAGATTGCTTATTGCTCTTCCAATCTACAGCACCTCCATTTAAAATGAAGACATACCTTGACTGAGATTTTGTATAATCCTTATCAGTCTGAAATCCAGCATCACAATATCCAGTGACTTTAAGCTCAGCATCGGGATTTCCTCCATACACCAAAAACATTTCTTTAGTAGCACGCATGTACTTAAGAATGTTCTTTACAGCAGTCCAATGATCCTCTTCGGGATTTTGCTGCTAGTGGCTAACTATATTTAGCGCGAACGCAACATCAGGTCTAGTGCATCTTACCGCATATATGATAGATCCTACTGTCGAAGCATAGAAAATTTAGAACCCATAAAGTCTTAAGGAAATGATCAATCTTTTTAATGTATCTTTTTAAAAGTCTTTTTGATGTAATTATAATATGTCAAAAGTAATCCTTTAATTTTCTATATTGATTTAATCAAATATCACAAGCATACTGTTATTTTTTTTTCTTTTCACAAAGATATATCATTTTCAAGTTAGATATCATATAAACATTTTGTTGTTCATGATATATTGCTAAGACAAATCTAGGTTATAATATAAGTAACCCATACATAATCACTTTTAGCTATGTCTTGGGTATTATAAAATATTAAGCGAGGACAACACAAACATATCTTTGTTCCTATGAATATCAATTTATGGTGTCTAAAAGTTCTTCCAAAAAATATATTGTTCTTCAAATATTAAGTAAGGATATAACATTAAGGAAACCTCACTTTATGATGGTAAAGCTTTGAACGTACCCTAAACAAGGATATGTTAACCATGAGTCATTACAAGTATTCGATAAAGACTTGTCATCCCGAAAAATCAAACTCAGGACCTTGAGTAAAACTGAGAGTGCATCTGACCATCACATGAATATGAATTTATGGTGTCTAAAAGTTCTTATAATTTTTTTTCCCAGAACATTAAGTCGGGATTTCGATATCAGGGAAACCTCACCTTATAATGGTGAAACCTTGAACGTATATTAAACAACGAGGTATTGACCATAAGTCGTTATAAGTATTCGGATGAATAAATCTTATGACTTCTCATCTCTAATGATCAAACTCAAAATTAATAATAAGTGGATCAAATTAGCTGGGTTGACTAATTAAATCTTTAAAACTGAAGAGGTCAATTCACCATTTATTGTTAAAAAATTAAACCAATCGTTTATAATTAAGTCTTATGATATTTTATAAAAATTAAATATTTTTTTATTGTGACTGTTATATATATCATATATAATAATATAATATATGATATGAATTGAAATTGAAATTGATGGAACCACTAGCTGTATTTAAATTTAATTGACAAATTAATAAAATGATCAAAATCAAATTAATCGAAGACCCTACACAGCTATTAAGTGGATCCTACTTAGAAATGGTCTATGTTGATTCCAATTGAAACTCCAAAAAGATATTGAATCTTATCAAGGAAATTGAAATATTATAAATTTCGAGTCGTGATAGAAATTACATATATAAGTTATGTATCGGCAAATTTTTTATTTAATCGTTACTTGTTACATTAAAACAACCAACCATTAATCAAAATAATACAATATCAATATATTACTTTTGTAAGTTCTACAAGTTTTGTATTTAAACACCAAAAACCATTGAATTGCATTTTTGATAGCTATGTTTTTTTATTGGGAAATGATGGGCAAATTATTGATGCATATAATCATTGAGGTAAATATCTCACTAGTCTTCTTATAAGGATTTTGGGTCTAAAAAAGTTTCCACTCTTGAGGACAAGATTTACTCTTATTAATTATCGTATTGTTTAATGCATTCATAATTGTTATGAGGGAGTTTTCTTATCTACATGATTCTTTGAAAATTCGAATGCCATTCTACCCAACAGACATACACCGATAAATGGGACGAGAAGCAAACGTTAAAAAAGTTGATGCATATAGTAAAATCTTGTAGCCTATCATAAATGTTTTATTCATTGTTTAAAAAATATTAAGTTCATTTAATGCATGTTAATGCCCTCAAGACACTACTACTATACTAGTTAACAAAAGAAATATTTTTATTTGGTCAATTGGTTACAAAACTTTTGGGTTTTTTTTTTCTGCTTTACATATTTCTCCTTTGTTATAATCAAGGTATAACAAATTATATGATGAACAAACTCAAAATATACAACTGATTTTATTTGACTAATTTCGTTTTTTAGGTATTGAACTTTGGAATTATTTTCTAGTAAACTGATCTTATTTTGCATTTTTCACTAAT
Source organism: Erigeron canadensis (assembly GCF_010389155.1). Lineage (NCBI taxonomy): Eukaryota > Viridiplantae > Streptophyta > Magnoliopsida > Asterales > Asteraceae > Erigeron > Erigeron canadensis. The sequence goes on from NC_057763.1 coordinate 5,255,616, forward strand.
AATGTATATTTGATTTTTTATTTTTATTTTTTATTTTTTTACACCCAGAAAGCAAGTTTATATACATATGTTTAACATGTTGGAACCACGTTAGTGTGACCGTTACTGATCATGTATCATTCCTGATATGATAATTGACGATAACTGAAATCCCTATGTCTAAGTAAATATATGATGGGCGTATTTACTCTTAGAGACATAGTATAGGGTTTCCCATTAGGTGATTGTAACTAAGAGAACTAATGGTATACACATTAAACACCAGAAGGGTTGAATGTGTAAATACTAAAGGGTTGAATGTGAAATTACTCTCATTATAAATAAAGGTGATTAACCCTAAGTTAAGGTTAATCCCAATACATAATAAACCCAAAAATTCGTGTGGGTATTCCTCTCAAATTCGTGCATCATGTTCCAGCCGAATTACTCATCCCATTATTACTCAATCACCTTGTTATGGGAACTCGAAATCAAGAGCAATTATACTTTCATGTTCTTACAGGTTCCACAGGACGATTGGGGATGTTATATCACTCGAATCGAATCATGTTTATTCCAACATGTGGTATCAGAGCCGCGTTACGAGCTATAAGTCATGATTTGGTTCGAATTTGATGAATTTCGCGAACTAAAAATCTGCAGAAGACGAACTTCGTGCTGACGTCACACGAACTTCGTGCTGACGTCATCACGGACTAATGTTCACTTCGCGCTGACGTCATCCTCGCGCTGACGTCATCTTCGTGCTGACGTCATCATGCCTTCTGCTCATTTTCGCGCTTACGTCATCTCTAACTCGCGCTTACGTCATCGCGAACTTATGCTTATGTCACCACGAACTTCAGCTTAATTTCATACACGAACTAATGACAACCTCGTGCTTACGTCATCACGAGTTAATGACACCTTCGTGCAGCACGACTTTATGATATCCTCATGCTTACAGATATCTTCGTGCTTTTGTCGTCACGACTAATTGATGTCTTCGTGCTTATGTTATCACGAACTATTACCTAACTTTGTGCTTACTTGATCACAAGTTATTACTTAAGTTCGTGTTATACTAAAGAAGATCTTAGCTGATGAATGTGTTCGTGCTTACTATTTTACCCTATAGTTTTGTGGTTGAATTTGTCTCTAATTTTTCAAAAATAATTTTTTCTGAGACATTTTTACCATAGCACTTTAAGGGTAAAAATTTTTGGTCGCACTGACCCCAGCCAAGGGCTACCGCCCCTTGGACCCCGCACTTTAAGGGTAAAAATCATTGAGGTAAAAATTTAGCTCAATCCCAGCCAGGGGCTCTGCCCGTTGGACCCCGCACTTTACTGCCGCCCCTTGGACCCCGCTCCCAGGGGCGCTGCCCCCGGACCCCTGTAATGTGTGGGGGCTTCGCACTAATGTACATGGTTTCATCATTTGTGCCCAAAGGTCAAATATGATTCTCATGGTGCGTTCTTTTCCTTTTGGATAATGAACACTAAGTATATTGATTCTACCCAAAGGTGATTTAATACACTTTGTGTGCTAGAAGGAATATTTTTTCATGCATAAAATACACGATTCTTAATTTTGTGCCCAAAGGTCAAAAGATAAGCGTTGTGCCGCATGACCCTAATACTCATGTGTAACTTAGATATTAGTTACTTCTGCCCAAAGGTGATGTAAATCTAAGTAGAGCCTTATGTCAACTTATTGTTTTGGTGTTTACAATAGGTTACCTATCACTGGCTTCATTAGTATAATGGTCTTAGTCTCATTACTTTTAGGAACATTACTTTAGCCTCTTACGTATTTAGGCATTACGTTAGTTCCATTACATTTAGAGACATTACTTAATAAGCCTTGGATATCTAATTATGTTATTATAAGGAACATTATTATTAGCCCTTAGTTAAGTTTAGGCATTACTTTAGTTCCATTAGTTTTATAGATATTGCTTAGTCTGCCTTAGATAGCTAATTATGTCACTATAATCTTATTGCCCTTAGTTTTAGGCATTACTTTAATAATCTTCTATTACTTGTATCATAAATTGACATCCTCCTTATTTCCACTGTGGTACCTAACTTAGGCATTAAGTCACTTATTGGTGCAAACTTTGCTTTATGAAAGGATTAATTACCTCTAACTTTGAAGATGCTAGACCTTGACTATGTCATTCGCCATAATGAACCCACTGCTATTACTGCTAACTTTTTCGCAGCTCAAAAAGCGAATTTGAAAAAGTGGGATAAGGCGAATCACTTGTCACTAATGATGGTCAGGAACTTAATCAATTAAAGTATCTGAGGGAATGTATAAAGCGTATGCAAGTAGCTTAAGAATACAGGAAATAGCAGTATTTGTGAACACATAATGAATATGACTAACATGATTCATAAGCTTAAGAGTCCTAAAATGGAAGTCTTTGACAATTTTCTTGTGCATTTTCTAATGACCTCATTGCATGCTCATTTTGACACCTTCAAAAAAAAATAACTTTAGCGCTATGAAGGATAATTGGTCGATGAGTGAACTAAATGCAATGTGTGTGCAAGAAAATGTTTGTCTTAAGTTGGGCCAACCTAAAGTGTTCACCTTACTACCACTGCTAATTCCATTAAGAGGAAAGATATGATAATAATAATACTGCACATAAAGTTCAAAAGGATAATCATGGTGCTATTGCCTCTAGCTTTAAGTCCTTGAGTAGCAATCTTAACTATAAATTCTCATTGTGCCCAGATTGCCTTAATTTCAAGGAACTGCTAGCTAAGAAAGGTTACTTATTTCATGTAATATTTTATTCTTTTATGTTTAATGTATCTTCTAATACATGTGTGAGTGATTCTAGTTCTATGATTCATGTTATCAACTCTATAAGGGAGTTCCATACAAACCAGAAGCTATCAAATGACCAAAGAAAGCTTAGAGTTGGCAGGGTTGATCTCTTATATGTCGAAACCATGGAGACTTATGATTTACATATAAACACTTGAAAGTGTATTAGACTAGTGGATATCTTATGTGTACCGAGAATTTCTCGGAACATTGTGTCTATTTTTTCTAGTCTAACACCTTGAAATTTATGCATTAATTCATGGTTACGACGAGATTGCCATTACTCATAATAATGAATTTCTTGGTCATAGTTTCTTTGATGAATTGTTGTGTAAGTTAGAACTAGATCATAATTTCTCACAGTCTTTGTTGTATCCTAATATTGATGACATAATTAAAACAAAGACAAAATCACCTAAATAATTAGAGAATTCCAAAATAATGTGGCATAAAAATCTTGGCCACATATAACGAGTTTGCATGATACGACTCGTAAAGGATGGAATATTACATTCTCTTGACTTTTGTGATTTTGAAACATGTATTCAATAGCTTAAGGGATTAAGAAAGGAGCCACTAGAAGTTCCAACTTGTTGGAAATAATTCACTATGATGTTAGTGACCCCTATCCCACATCCATGCATCATTTATTAGAATCATTAACGATTATTCACATTATATGCACCTATGTCTGATCTGAACCCTTAAAGACTTTTATTAATCTTATAACTTTGGTTTTAAACCAACTTGATCATAAAATAAAAGTTGTGAGATCAGATAGAGGAGGTGAGTATTATGGTTGACATATTGATATTGGTTAAGCTCTTAATCCTTTCCATAACTTTTGAAAGGAACATGACATAAGTAACTAATATACCATGGTTGGTTCTCCTCAACGAAATTATGTTGCTAAAAGGAGAAATAGAACCTTAATGAACATGGTGAAAAGTATGTTTGTCAACACTAACTTACCTACTTTCCTTTAGACTTAGGCCTTACGTACAGCTGTTCGTATACTCAATAAGAGTTCCATTAGTATCTGTCCTTAAGACTCCTGAACAGAAAAGAAACTGAGTCTAAAATATATGAACGTATGAGGTTATTCTGCCAAAGCATAACTCTATAACCCTAACTTAAAGAAACTGGATCCTAAATCTCTTACCTGTTTCTTTATCGGTTATTAGTTTTATTGTCTTTCCTACTCTACTAGCATTATTGACACGCAGTATGTCACATTTCATGAGAACTAAGTGTAACACCCATTATTTAAAAACATGGATTTCCAAAAACTTTCGCCTGACAGCGTCAAAAGAAAGCGGAAGTAAACTTTAAAAGTCCAAACCAACAAAATCTGTTTGGTTTATTCATTAAATGGTGTTACTAGCCATATCATTAAAATAAGTTCAAATGGAAACCCATCGGTTGCCCAACATTAAACAACCGACTACAGTATCAATACAAGTCATTTTTATCTAAACATAAAGAAAATGTCTAAAGCGAGCAGCCACTATGGGTAAACTATAGCCAGCTTCAAGATCATCTACCCGTGCCTCACGTCTTCTTACATCTACCTGCTCACTAATGTTGGACCTGAGGGAATAACACATTTTAAAAGAGCAAGTGTTAGCTAACGAATTAGCTAAGTAAGATAACACAAAGTTTATAAAACGTTTGTCCATTTAAAACATTATATAAATGTCATATTAAATCATTAAGGCACATATAACATCAAAGCATCACATCATCCACAACATATCATCGCATTAAACATCATCATAATAGGTTGGATCATCCTAGATGTGCCTAGTCATCTTTTACTTCACATATATCATATAAGCATCATCGTATAGTGTGACATAAGTCACTTACATTAGGCGTGGCATAAGTCACTCATCACATATAAGGTGTAAGTTTGTGTGTAGGCGGTCATAGGACCTAACAGGAAACCTCACACCTGACTGGATAGATAAGCTTTTCAGCGGTCCATCAATGTCGTTAAGGAATGGCAAGCCAATCAAGGAGTAGTCCGTATGTTCAAAGACATTAGTGGGTAATCACTCCACCCGGAGATACTCAAACCACGTAATTACGTTGCAAGGAGCCACCCAAGCAACCATATACGCACTCACCAGGCAAGGGCAAGTACGGGTTAAGCTTAATACTTTCATATCATATACGAGCTCGGTTTTCATCACATATAGTTTAGGTGTCCACGTTACCTAAACATCATCACATATCATCTTTTACGTTTGGGCCCTTAAACGTGCACGTGTCATGGCAACTGAATAAGTCTAGTGAACTAGATGAACAAGCCATGTAATCATGCACATTTCACATATCATCAACATATATCACATTTCAGTTCATCTCAAGACATTACATATCATTTCATAGCATATCGTTACATCTCATATCATTGCATGACATTTCATAACATATCGTTACATATCATCTTTCATTGCATAACATAGTTCATTTCATTATGTATTTCATAACAACTCAAAGCATTTCATATCATATCATAACGTCACATATCTATGGGGTAGCATTTCAGGCTTCAATATGCATCTACATAGCCCATATCACCTCCCGTATAATCCCGAATACCCATAAGCAAAAAAGATACCATTTGGGGAAGTTATTATATGAAAACTATGTTTTTGTTGAACCCTGAGCGTGTCAAAGTAGTGTATCTTACCTCAATGGAGTGCACAAGAAATGATAACGTAAGTTACCGAGCTTTGCAAGTATTCCGACTACCTATAATCATTAAACGACATAATGAGCTAATAAAATACCCACTTACTTATGGTCATAACTCAGGTCTCGAAACCTATAAACATGACCCACGACAAGACTTGATGCATTGGAGGTTCGATTAATGCTTTAGAACTTACATAACTCGACGAAACTCGACATTCACTCACTAACTTAACCTTTCTGAACACTTGAAATCATCATCATCTTTTAAAAGCATAACCATTAGAAAGTAGACTCTCTCACGGTTCCATGGATAGCTTATTTGTCAAAATCGAAGTTACGGTTCAAAAGTTATGGTCGTTTATAAATGTTAACAAAATCAGTCCCTAACGGGAGTTACAAAAATTTGTAACGGGAGTTACAGTGGGGGTGTTATCGCAGTTACCCAGGTAACGGGAGTTACACAACCGTAACGGAAGTTACGACGACCAGTCGTGAAAAACAACCCCAAAACCTAACCAAACACATCCCAAACGACTTTAACACATCTCCAGGTCTTATGAACATCAAATACACTTAAAATAAGACCAAAATCACTCATTGAAAACACCAATTAATTCTTGAATCATTTACCACATAAATCAATCATTAAATCACCCGAATAACATGGAATCGGTAACCGTTTAATCAATTAACCCAACCCAAACCCCATGGCCTGGATTGAATACTCATCTATGACTCATAAGATCAGATTTCAAGGAGAATATTACCTATAATACCTGTGGAAGACTTAGGGGATTCAAGATCTTAACAAAACTCGATTGAAACGGCACAAAACGGTTGAATTTTCTCTTGGAAAGGGAGGGAGATCGGCTGGGGGTTCTCACACACACATTGCAGCAGCTTTTGTGATAATTAGGGCTTCCTAATTGCTTACTAACCCCTGGCCATCAGCCCATTATGTTACACTTGGGACCCCTCAACTTATAAACTTCACTTTCTTAGCTTACCTTTTACCGGGAGTCTTAACGATCTAACAAGCACTTAATTACTTAACGTCACTTTGATTACTCTCATTAAACATCACATTGACATATTCATATTAAATACATAAGCATTGAATCATATAATCACATATAACACACATTTACTTGACGAACCTAACGTTAACTAACGAATGGTCAAATAGTCAAACACGAAAAGTTCGGGATGTTACACTAAGAGATCAGTGGGAGCACGACAAATCAGAACTTAAGATTTGTAGGAGGTACAAGAAGCGGGGGGAACCACTAGTCGGTTATCATTACTCCTCCGATAACTCCTCTTGTACCCAACGCTGCTCCTAATATCACTGATCCACTTTCTCCTAATCAAATCAAAAACCTAATCCTTTGAATCATACTACTAATGTTAAAAGCATTTTATTAATAATGCTAAAGCATCTTCCTTACTAAACCTGAAAATCAACTCATGAGATTATCTAGGTCACACAAGACCATAACTTTGATGATTTCATAACTGAAGTTGAGGACATTGGAAAACTTACTGATCCTACCTCTTATTAAGAAGCCATTAATAGCGATCATGTCACTTAGTGGAATGAAGCCATGATTTAATAGCTTAATTCCATATAGCATAATGACGTTTGGGACTTGGTTGAATTTCTTGAAGGATCCAAATCTATAAGTTGTAAGTGGATCTTCAAAACCAAATTAGACCAGAATGATAACGTCAAACGCTATAAGGCAAAACTGATTGTGAAAGGCTTTACTCAAATATAAAGAATCGATTATCAAGAGACCTTATCTTCTGTCTCATAAAGATTCCTTAAGGATCATCATGGCATTCGTAACTTATTATGAGTTAGAGTTACATTAGATGGATGTCAATACCACTTTCCAGAATGCAAACTTGCATTAAGACGGATACATGTGAACCTGAAGTTCCATAAAGTAAAGAGCACATGATCCACAAGTTGAATAAGTCCATATACAAGTTGAAGCAAGCATCACTAAAATGGAACCTTAAGATTAATGAAGTCATAAAAGGACAAGACTTTCCTGAAGAATCAAGTGGATTAATGCACTAATCTCAAGATCAGTGGGAGTAAATTTACAATCCTTGTTTTGCACGTGAATGATATTATACTTGCAAGTAACAACTTGGATATGTTGCGTAAGTCGAAGCGTTTATTTTTCGCAGAATGTTGACATAAAAGATCTCGGTGATGCCTTTAATGTCACAGGTATCGAAATACATCTGGATAGGCGTAATGATGTTCTAGTTCTTTCTCAAAAGACTTATATTGAACACATCTTAGAACGCAATAACTTGCAACGCTACACACCCAATATAGATCTATTAGTAAAAAGGAGACGTATGTGATTGTTTCCGAAGTCCGAACATTGAGATTAATAAGTAGCAAATGAGGATGATACCTTACTTGTAAGTAGTTGAGAGCATTATGTACGCTCAAGTCTGTACTCGTCTAGATATCGCTCATATTGCCGGTATGCTTGGGAGTTAAGTATATAATCCCGGATTAGCATATTGGAAAATGGCTAAAAAGGTTCTATGATATCTGGAAAGGACTAAAGACTACATATTAACTTATAGGAGAGGTGACAACTTAGAAGTAGTGGGATGTTCTAATTCCAATAAGAAATCTACTTCTGAATGTATATTTATGATTAGCTGGCAAACCTATCTTATGACGGAGTCATAAGTAGAAACTGACTGCAACGTCTACCATGATGTCTGAACGTTCATAATTTCATGTCATGAGATTTTGTTAAAGAACCTGGTCAGTGGACTCGAAAGTCGTCAACTTTATTATTCGACCATTGAAGCTTTAATGTGATAACTCGGCTACCATAATTCTTTGAACAGTAACAGTTCAATTGGCGCTGAGATGTATCTCGATACAAAGTATCTATTTTATGTGAACGGATTGAGGAAAATGTTCTTTGTATTGAGTACATAAGTACACATAAATATGCTAATGGATCCAATGACCGAAGGTCTTCATCCTAAAATCTTCGTAGGACACGTGTCGAAGATGAGGCTTACTAAAAGACCCATTATGATAGCATGTTGTACTTATTGGTCATTATTATTATGTTAATGAAAAATTTTCCTCCTTATTCAGATTTTGTTTGTCTATTAGTTACACTTCGAGCTCATAACAGTGTAAAGACAATATATAACAAAATTTGTCTTAGTCAATTGATCATTGCTTATTAGTTTTAAATTTGAGTCATTGTTTGACTAGTGGGGGTCCTGAGTTGATGTTCTTCTCTACGACTGTACTTATTGGCTATGATTTCGGTTTAAAACAAAATGAGTATTATTTCGGAACTTATTTGAATACTCATAGATAAATGATCGCTTGGTCAAGTGGGAGAATGTTGGAACCACGTTAGTGTGACCGTCATTGATCATGTATCATTCCTGATATGATAATTGACGATAACTAAAATCCCCCTATGTCTAACTAAATATATCATAGGTGTATTTACTCTTAGAGACGTAGTATAGGGTTTCCCATTAGGTGATTGTAACTCAGAGGACTAATGGTACACACATTAAACACCAGAAGGGTTGAATATGTAAATACTAAAGGGTTGAATGTGAAATTACTCTTATTATAAATAGAGGGTAATTAACCCTAAGTTAAGGTTAATCCCAGTACATAATAAACCCAAAAGTTCATGTGGGTATTCCTCTCAAATTCATGCATCATGTTCCAGCCAAATTACTCATCCCATTATTACTCAATCACCTTGTTATGGGAACCCGAAATCAAGAGCAATTATGCTTTCATGTTCTTACAGGTTCTGTTAGAACCAGTTTCGTCCAAACTGGCCAGTCTCCAGTTGGATCTGGAGACCAGAAGATTTGTCCAGAAATATATTGAAGTCCAGTTGCAACGTACAGTTTATGCAACTGAAGACTTCCTCCAGTTGACATTTGATTAGAACTGAAGACATTCCAAGTGACGTCAAAGACAACAAATGGAAGATAGATAATGACAATGGCAGCGAAGCCCAGTTGGCATTCTACTCAGATCGAAACTGGAGAATATCAGTTTAAAGCCTTTACAATGCTTTACACTGTTTACGAGGAAGACCTTTTTGCTTTATGCAGCTTTATACAGACAATATCATTTGTCTATGATTAAAGTACAAAAGTGCATAAAGCAGGTTAGATAAAGTAATGTCTTGACTTACCTTATCAAGCATTTCAAAGGAACTCACTTAGTTTCCTTAAATGTTGTCAACCATATTTATACGACAAAGTTGGATTCCCAATGCCAACTTTGTCTATAAATAGAGGTCTTTGCACAACAAGAATATAACTTTGCATATTCAGACTTTTGCAATATTCTTGGTGTACTTGTGCAATATTCTTTCAATCGTAAAAGGGAACACTTCACAACTTTAAGTGTTTCGATTGTTAAAAGAGAATTTCCTAGTATAGATCATTTGTATTTCATAGGTTGTTAGGATATTTACATTTATGTATTATCTTGGTTCCACAACAACCTTTTATTTTATTTAGTACCAATAAATAAAATACATTTGAAAATTACAACTTGGTCTCACCATTTCATTTTAGTATACTTACTTACTTATTGCATTGTCTTTCTCTTTGTCACCTACTAAGTAATCTATTCAAGGACTTGGTATACAATCACTGTAACTGGTCGTCTCCAGTTCAGTGTTTATATTGCAAAGAACTCTCACCATTGACATAGAGGTGTCTTCAGTTAGTACCATCTCTTGAGTTGGGACTTAAAAGTGGTATCAGAGCAGAAGGCTAACATAATTGCCTAGATCTGCTAAGATGTCTACTACTGAAGGTGAGAATGGTCCTGGAAATGATGAAAACACTAATGTTAACAATATCATACCTAATCAAAATGCTAATAACAATCCTCCTCCACCTCCTCCCAATGCCCCAAACCATTTCCATGTACATTACTCAAATACTCCTGTTCCCAAATTTGATGGGAATGGTGAAACATTTGGGACATGGAAGGCCAAAATGCTGCTGCATTTTGGTGGGATTGAAAGGTATATGTTAAAAATCCTTAAGGATGGACCTTATATACCCATGTCTCTTGGGGTAAGTCCTCTTCTTGATCCAACTGGAAGAAGAGGGTCTAGAGAAAAACCAGAAGACCACTGGTCAGATGAGGATCGCAGACTGGTAGATTTGGATACCAGACTGAAAAACATGATTCTTGCTGCAGTTCCTGAAGTCTTAATTCCAACACTTGTGTTGTTTCCCAGTGCCAAGGCAATGTGGGATGAATTAGTCATTCAGTTTGAAGGGGGTGATGACACCATTGTCATTAGAAAGGTTGCTCTGAACAAGAAGTATGAATCCTTCTTTGCTTTACCCAATGAAAGTCTAACTGGTACTTACACCAGATTCACTAGTCTCATCAATCAGTTAAGAGGGTTGGGTATTGAAAAAGACAAAGACATTCTTCTTGAGAAATTATGTGATGTTCTTCCATCCAAATGGGAAAACATGATTCTTGTCCTAAGACAAGGTAAAACTCTGGACAGTCACACTCTTGCATCTCTCTATGGAGCCTTTAGATTCATAGAGGATAACAATGATGCAAGACTTGTGGCTGAACAGGATGCCATAAACCATGCTCAAAGTTCCATGGGAACCAGTTTCACTGGACAACCTTGTGCTGCTTTAATTTCTTCTAAGAATGTCCAGTTACATTCTATGAAGGAGATGTTAAGCAACTTACTGAACTCTGGGTTAACCACTGAGACCAGTGTTGGTTGTGATGAAACTGACGATGATGACCTGGTAGCCATGATTGCCAAAACCTTTAATAGGTTTAAGCACAAATCTAATCGATTCAATGGTTCCAACAATGCTTCCAGCTCCAACTCTCTAGACAAGGCCAATCTTACCTGCTATAAGTGTGGTAAGAAAGGTCATTTTATGAAGGATTGCAGGTCTAGTCAAATGAGCAATCAATCTAGTCCCCTTATCCCAACTTACAATGTGCCTGATGATAAATATAAAGCTAAATATAAGAAGCTTAAGGCACAAATTGCCCTCTTGTCTCTTGAAAAGGAGAAAGAAAAGAATAAATGCATGATGGCAACCACTGAAGGGACGTGGGAAATCTCTGATGATTCATCTGATGATGATGAAGAGATTAGTGATATGTATTTTATGGCACTTAAAGATCAACAGCAACATCGGGTGAAAGATGATGTCATTGCAGGAAGATGGGTGGACATTATTCTAAAAAAGGTATGTGATTACGACAAGCAGGATGACCCTGAATTGAAGCTGGACATTGCTGAATCACTCAATGGTGATTTATTGTTTGTTGAAACTGTAAGAACTGATAGTGAAAGATATCTGGAAACAATTTTAACTGAATTGAGCAATGTAAAACCCCAGTTGAATGACTTGCAGAGTGTCCAGTTGGATTTAAAAGAATCAGTTTTGAAAATTGAAGCATTAAAACTTGAAAATCAAAGTTTAAAATCTGATCTTGAGAAAGAAAAAAAGATTATCAAGTCCTAGGTTAATGCATCTGAGAAGAATTATGATGCTTTTTAAAGAACAATTGATGCCCAAAAGAATGCATGGAAATCTGGAGATCTTCAAATGGCAGCTGCCATACCAGATCTCCATGCATTACCTTCATCTCTTCAGGTTGAAACACCTTATGATCAACCTAAGAATTTCAAAACTGAATCTGTTAAAATCACCCCAGTTGAGGTTAAAACTGGAGCCAATCAGGCTAAAGCTCCACTTAAAAAGGTTGTTTGTGAAAAGCCTTTGCCTCAAAAGTCAAAGGAGCCCAAGAATCCCAAGATCAAGAATCAAACTGAACCAAAGTCCAAGGGTCAGGTGTCTGGAGAAAATGACATTTTACTGAAACTGGACAGTCAACTCCAACTTTTGTCTAGGCAGGTTCAGAGTTGTACTGCCAGAATCAAAAATCTGGAAGGAGCCTCTTCTCTTTCAGTTGAGAAACTAATTGTCAAAACCCTTTCTAAGTCTAAACAAAAGCAAAAGGTTCTATCTGGAAACAAAACTGAAAATGGAAAGGGAAGAAAATACCAAGTACCAATTGTTTTTACTCATGGATCTGAAGTAATTGAACAAACTCCAGATTCAGCCTCCAGTTCCACCCTTCAACAATCAGCTGTGACTTCTCAAGTGAAGTCCAGTGAATCCATCAAGAAAAGATCGGTTCAGAAAAACAACTAATAATTTTATGGGTGTGCAGGGCGATCGAAAGAAGTATATCTGGTATCTGGACAGCGCAGCTGGACGGACTATGACAGGATGTAAGCCCCTGCTGGAAGAGTTCACTGTCCAAGACGGACCGACAGTGACTTTTGGTAATGATGGTAGTAGAAAAACTGAAGGATATGGTGTGCTTAACAATGGACAAGTCAAATTCACTAAAGTTGCATTTGTAAATGGTTTAAATTATAACCAGATCAGTGTAAGTCAACTGCGTGATGATGGCTTCAGAGTCTTGTTCGATGTTGCACAAGGCACCATTTTTAACAAGGATTGGCAAGTGGTAATGATTGCTCCAAGAAAAGGAAATGTGTACATAATGGACATGGAACTAGCTCCAAAAGAGCATTGTTTCTATACAAAAGCTGATGAGGACACCAACTGGCTGTGGCATAAGAGGTTATCCCACCTAAATCTCAAAAACATCAATAAATTATCTAGAAAGCAACTGGCGGATGGGATACCTTTAATCTCCTTTAAAAAGGAGAGGCCATGTCCAGGGTGTGAGATGGGCAAGAAGAAAAGAGCTAGTTTCAAAACTAGGCAAAACTTTAGCATCACTGAACCTCTTCACTTGCTACATATGGATCTCTTTGGTCCAGTGAATGTTCAAACTAAAGCTGGGAAAAGGTACACTTTAATTGTGGTTGATGAATACACCAGATACTGTTGGGTGGTGTTCATCACATCAAAAAGTGATGCACCTGGTGAGATTATCTCTCTCATCAAAAGAATTGAGCTCAAGCATACCAAGAAAGTGTGTCAGCTGCGAAGTGATAACGGTACAGAATTTATAAATAAAGAATTGGAGTCATTTTGCAATGACACTGGCATTTCTCAAAACTTCTCTTCAGCTCGTTCTCCAGAGCAAAATGGTGTAGTTGAAAGAAAGAATCGCACGTTGATTGAAGCTGGAAGAAGTATGTTATCTGAATCAGGTCTTCCAACCAGTTTTTGGGCTGAAGCTGTGGCAACTGCATGTCACACCCAGAATCGGTCAATTTATGTCAAAAGACATAGGAAGACTGCCTATGAAGTCCTAAGGAATCGTAAACCAAATATTGGTTATTTCCATGTATTTGGTTGTCCAGTTTATATTCTTAACGATTCCAGTCAGTTGGGTAAGTTTGATGCAAAGGCTGACGAAGCTGTCTTTGTGGGTTATTCAGATATCAGAAAGGCCTATAGAGTTTATAATTATAGACTCCAAAAGGTTCATGAGACAATTCATGTCACATTTGATGAATCAAATGAAGCAATCAATAAACGACCAAACCTTGATTTATCTCCAGTTGTTCCAGTTGATTTTGGTGCATCTGATCAAGTTCATCAGTCAGTTTCTACACCAAAATATGTTTCCAGTCATCAAGACTTGGAACCAGTTGCACAGAAGAAAAACTCCAGTGACACTTCATTTTATCCCTCCACCAGTTTTAATTTACCACAAGAACTGGTGATTGGATCTGATGTTCCTGCCACTCCAATATCAGAACCAGTTCAGACTCAAAGTTCTCCAGTTGATGTGCCTTCAACTGAAGAATTTCACGATGCAAATCGTGACCTCATTGACTCTAATGATGATATTGAAGAAGTCTGGACTGATCCTCCTCCAGTCTCAACAACTGTGGAGGATCCTCAGGTTACTTGCACTGATATTGTTATACACCAACCTAGTCAATACACTAAATGGACACAAGCTCATCCAATTGAGCAGATTATTGGAGATCCAAGTAGTGGGGTTCAGACTAGAAGAGCTACAAGTGAACAATGCTTGAACGTCACCTTCTTATCTCTAATTGAACCAAAGAAGATTGACGAGGCATTGGAAGACCCAAGCTGGGTAGAAGCAATGCAAGAAGAGCTTATCCAGTTTGAAAGGAACAATGTATGGGAACTTGTTCCTTGTCCACCAGGGTTGAAGAAGGAACCTATTGGAACTAGATGGGTTTACAGAAACAAGATGGATGAAGATGGAAATGTTGTAAGGAACAAAGCCAGATTGTTTGTCAAGGGTTACTGTCAAGCAGAAGGTGTTGATTTTGATGAGACTTTTGCTCCAGTTGCTAGACTTGAAGCCATACGAATTTTCTTGGCTTATGCAGCTCATCTGCAATTCAAAGTCTACCAGATGGATGTCAAAAGTGCATTCCTTAATGGAACATTGGAAGAAGAAGTGTATGTTAAACAGACTCCAGGCTTCATTGATGAGAAGCATCCTCACTGGGTATATATGTAGATGCAGATTCGTTGTGACAATCGCAACATAGATTTGATTATCGTTTATGTTTTTAGGAACTTGTGTGTAATCATTTAAATAAGAACTTGTGTTGATATTTAATGATTACGTTTGAACTTCAATATTATATATGTTTAAGTTTTATATTGTATTTGTGTGTTATATATTGTTTTGCAGGTACAAGAACATAGAATCAAGGTTTATAAGTGTCGTAGAACACTTAAACGGTGATTGGATGTTATGTACGAGTCAAACGAAGTCAAACAAAGAACAATGGGTCGTCCCTCGTGCTGACGTCATCAGCATGTAGGAACAACCTCGTGCTAACGTCAGCACGAGGCAGATCGATTGTTTATTGTTTCGGGCCTAATACGTACTTAAGGCCTAAGCCCACACGATCCAATACGTAATTAGTATAAATACAAGACCTAATCTACGAAATTAGGTTAATGATTTACGAACTCTTGAGAGATATTCACGAATTTATGAGCTAAGGTTATTTGTTCCTTCGTGTGTTCTTTTACACAAACCACAAGCCTTGTGCATCTCCTTGGGTTGGTTAATTGCTTATTAATCAACAAAAGGCAATAGCAATCTAGTTATCTCAAGAGGATTCCGTACTCTTGACATAACGAATCACGTCTTATTACGATCCACGCAACAATAGGGCACCTTACAATATAGACTGAACAAAGCATTGTATGGTCTTAGGCAAGCTCCCAGAGCCTGGTATGACACTTTAACCAAATATCTTCTAAGGTAATATCTTAAAAGGTTTTCTAATACCTTGTTCATCTTAAAAGAAAAAAGTAATATCTTACTGGTACAAATTTATGTTGATGACATTATATTTGGGTCAACTGATAATGCAATGTGTGAAAAGTTTTCAAAAATCATGTCTATTGAATATGAAATGAGTTTAATGGGAGAATTAACGTTTTTCTTAGGTCTACAAATTAAACAAACCTCGGATGGTATCTTTATCAACCAAGAAAAATATGTCAGAGATTTGTTAAGAAAATACAAATTTGATTCAATCCCATCTAAAACCACACCTATTGCAGCTCCTTTAAATTTGGAGTCTGACCCAAATGGAAAACCAGTGGATCAAAAAGAATATCGAGGAATGGTTGGTTCACTGATGTACTTAACTGCAAGTCGACCAGATATAATGTTTGCAACATGTTTATGTGCCAGATTTCAGGCTAACCCAAAAGAATCACATACGCATGCTGTTAAGCGCATTTTCAGGTACCTAAAAGGGTGCCCTAGCCTTGGTCTTTGGTATCCCAAAGGCTCAGGGTTAGATCTAATGGGTTGTTCAGATTCAGATCATGCAGGTTGTAAGATTGATAAAAAGTCAACAACTGGAGGATGGCACTTCCTGGGGGGAAAACTGGTGAGTTGGACCAGTAAGAAGCAGACTTCAGTCTCAATGTCAACTGTTGAGGCAGAGTACATTTCTGCGGCCAGTTGTTGTGCCCGAATTCTTTGGATCAAAAACCAGTTACTTGATTATGGTATGAAGTACTCAAGAACCCCAATTTTTTTGTGACAACACCAGTGCGATTGCAATATCTCACAATCCAGTGATGCACTCCAGAACAAAACACATTGACATCAGGTATCATTTCATTCGTGACCATGTTATGAAAGGAGATATTGAAATTCATTTCATTCCCACTGACAAACAGTTAGCTGATGTTTTTACAAAACCTCTTGATGAGAAAACCTTTAAACATCTCATCAGCGAACTAGGCATGTTAAATCCTCATTAAACTGGTAAGGCCCTCCAGTTGAGGATGGTTCAGGTGATCCTTGATTGGTTGGAGATTGAACGCCATGATGTACTCAAGAACCAGTCCTTGATCAAATGGATCTCATGTTTAGGAGGAAAAGACTCAAAACATTTTTCTTACTAAATTGCTGTTGCAACTGGAGAGTTCTCCAGTTGAAACTGGTACTGGAGTGTTTCCCCAGTGTAAATGTTTTGTCTCGTCTTCAAACTGGAGGTTAACCAGATTTTCATAACGGTAAGAATACTTGGTCAGTTGTGTGACACGTGATAATACTCGAGTGTACTAACCCACTCACAACTGTCACTTGACGTGTCATTACCATGTTGTAAAAGGATGTACTTTTATTGGGATTGTGAAAAGTTAGTGGGCGAGTGGGTATATAAGCCATCGTAGCATTTAATGCTGACACTAGGAATTGAATGTTTTGGCTCAAAATTCAAACTTATTTTTAACAAAATATCTAAAAGTTTTGATTTTTGATAATAAAATATTCTTTTTAATATTTGGGATTGTGAATCCAACTTATAAATACCCTGTATTTACTTTCACTTATTCACTTTCATTTCAGATTCTTTCATTCAATTCCAATCATCAACAATTACTTCTTTCTCTCTACTTATTATCAAAACCCTAATCATCAAAATTCCAATCGTTTCTTTATTTATAATCAAATGGCTCCCAAATCTTCTCACAGCAGAGACATTAATTTGCTCAATGTTCCATACAATCCGTCTTCTCAATTAAATTGTGCACATGGTGCCCCTGAGGCAAAATTGATTAAATTGAACCCTAATAATCCCATGGCTAGTTTGAAAGGGGTTCAAACATCCGACTCTCTCATCGGTAGAATACAACATTTTCTTCTGGATTCTCCCATTGGTGCGACCTTCTCTCTTAATCCACACAAGTTGTACCATGACTACTTGTGTGAATTCTGGTACACTACACAACTCACTGATGACTGTTCATCCATTTCTTTTTCTCTCAAGGATGGAACAGTTGCGTGTACCATCACAGCGGATACTGTGAGAGATGCTCTGCATCTCAACTACTGGAGGGAAGGTGAGACTCCAGTAGTCATTTCCCAAAACATTAACTATCGCCAGGTACTCCTTGACATGGGAAATAAAGAATGTTTGGAGAATGGGGTGCTGAAAACCAAAGGTGCCATGACATTGAAGGGACTCACACCCTCGTGGAGATACTTCTTCATTCATCTAGTGGAAAGTATGGGAGGCAGTTTAGGTGGGCTTGACCAGATTAACTCTACCCAAGCAGAGATGGCTTACTGCTTGTGGAATGGTCTTAGAGTGGATTTTGCTGAAATTATTTTCAGAAGTTTTGTGCAGAAGTTGAAGGATAACAGGGGATTATGCATACCCTTCTCCAGATTCTTGTCTCTGGACAGTGATGCTTGTCACAATACTCAGTCACTTTACACTGTCCCAGAGATGCTTAGAAACTTGGACTCTCTTTGCTCCTCACCTGGAGAGGTCCAGATGCCAAGTAGAATGCAGCTGGCATTCTCAAAAACTGATGCACCAGTCCAAGGTGAGTCAGAAAGACTACTGGGTGGGCCTTAAAATAATGAGGGACCCACCCGTTCGTCTGCTGGTACTGTGACGATTGCCGAACCTGGGCAGCAGTCTTTCCCCACCAGCTCCAGCATGTCAGTTCCACCAAAATCTCACCCTGGAGACCTCCCAACAGGTGTCCAGGTAGTTCCAAAGGCAAAACGTTCATCAAAAAGGCGCCTTAGGAGACTGTCAGATCATGCCAATGATGATAGTACCATTGCCAACCCTCCAGCCTCTTCCCAAAAAGATGCTGGAGACAGTCAAAGGGATGAACTATAGGCAACCACTTCCGAACATGCTGCAGGAGGAAGTGGTGAAGATGTTATTGGGTCAGCCCAGCCCAACTTAGAGTCGGTGACAGCACTTAACTTGCAGATCCATACTTCTGACACACTTGTAGCACGAACTGACGAAGTTTCTGGTCATTCACAGCCAGAGATCGAGGTTCCAGACTCTATGGCCCATGATACTACAGCTGAGGATCGAGCAGTTGTGGTTGAGGCACCA
The DNA here is from genome assembly GCF_010389155.1 of Erigeron canadensis. Classification (NCBI taxonomy): domain Eukaryota; kingdom Viridiplantae; phylum Streptophyta; class Magnoliopsida; order Asterales; family Asteraceae; genus Erigeron; species Erigeron canadensis. Next base: position 5,274,560 of record NC_057763.1, read on the forward strand.
GTGACCTCTTTCCAGGGAGAAGATGCTTCGGCAATGGATCCCCTAACTGGTGAAACAATCCAGGCAACTGGAACTGGTCACCAGGAGTCTGAACAGCCTGTTCAGCCACCCCTATCATTCATGGATCTAGGCATGAGTATGGGTAAGTTTCAGCTTGAATCCTCGGATTCGGATGAGACACATTCTGACCAGGAAATGGCTGATGCAGCACCTGATCAGCTTCCTTCCTTTTCTGGTCAACCCCTAGATCTACCAGTTTCAGTTTCACCTTCTAACTTCTCCTCACTACAAGAAATTCCTCAATTCGCCTCAAGACAACTCCTCTCTTCCATGAATGTGCTTAGAAATAGACACATTCTAACCCCACCGTCGCCGGCGTACATACCTGAGCATTCTCAGCCTGTACGTCAACTTGAATCTCTTCCCCTTCTTTCTTCAACAATTCCTCTTGTTTCACCTGGTGCTACTACATCTGGAGGATCAACACTTGTAACACCTCCTCTAGTTGTACCTGTAGCGTTTCAAACTGGTCCAGTGACACCTGCCCTTCCGTCACTGGATAGCCAGTTTGTCTCCTTTCAATCTGATATCCAAAACCTTCTTACAAGGGTTGAGAATATTCAAAAGGTACTTGACAAAAATACCAAGTCCCTCTCCAGGTACCAGAAGGAACACATTACTAATGTCAAAGTGGTTGACCTGGGGATTAATAAGTTCTCTGCAAATGAGGACTTGGTATTTAACAAGCTCAATGAGTTGGTAAATTCCTCCAATCTACTTACAACATCTTTAAGGGAGGCTTTTGCACTTACTCAATCTGGAGTCACATCATCTATCACCAACCTGCTGAACACAACTGTTAAATCTTCAGAGGTTGATTTGCACGAACTTGAAAGACAGGTTAAGGTACTTATTGAAAAACCTGGTCTGGATGTGATTGAGCTTGGCAACCAGTTGGCCACTTCAGTTGGTCAAAAGATAGAAGACACCTTGGGTGCTAGAGAACAACACTTTATGGAAAGGGTGATATCTGAGATCACCAAGACTGCAGCGCCCCAGGTTGATCTCACTCCCATTACATCTGAGATCCATCAGTTGAGGTGCAGTCTAGATACTCTGGCCAGCAAGGTATCTGAACACTCCACTGCAATACAGAATCTGACGACTGAAGTTGGCAAAACAAAAGATGAGGAAGTGGTGAAGAATGTTGGTACAACTGGGCTCTCCCTAGATGAGTTGACTATACTTAAAGCTATTCAGGCTGGCCAAACTGAAACAAATGGCAATGTGTTGGTTCAGTCACAAGAGGTCAATCATCTTTGGAAGACAGTTCGTATGATATGTGGAGTTTTCAAGGAGTGCAAGACCATGGGATCATAGCAACCTCTAGATCGCTTACCCTCCAGTCCTTCAGATTTTGATGCAATTAGAAAAGGACTAGAAGCTGCCAAGGGGGAAAGAACTGTAAACATTCCCAGCACTCACATTGAAACTCCAAGCTCTAGTGTTGGAAAAGAGTTGGTTGTCGCTGCCAGTACTGATGCTAGTATGCAAGTTATTGAAGAATTTGGGGATATTGGTGATAGGGGAAGAAGGATAAGGGCAAGGCACTTGCAATTGATGAATCTGCCCATCCGGCCACTGGTATACCCTTATTAGAAACTGGAGATCCTGATCAGCTTCCTCCAGTGACTGAATCTGACAGCAAAAGATTGGCCAGAATTGGAAATGCAATTAATGAAAGAAAGAAACAAAAGAAGGCCAACTTGCTCGTCTCAAGGGTTCAAATGCAAGGATTAGGCATACTTGATGTTAATGATGCTAATTTGTTAGGCACCTCACTGGAGCAATACAGGAAGGTCAAAAGTGACCCAAGGATAGTGGGACTTGTGAATGACATGATTGAAGTCCATCTGGACAAAGACTATCCTGATGATGAAGCTGAGCATGATGCCAAAAATTTAAATATATCAGTGGAGAAGGCAAAGGAAGCAAGAACTGAGGGGATTCTCCAACGAACTGAGCAAATATTGAAGAAGGTCAAACAAGTATTGAAACCACCCAAGTCTAAGAGCAAGTCAAAGCCTAAACCTTTGTCAAGGGATGCAAATTTAAGAACTTGGGTGGAACCCAATGAGCCATCTACTGAAGATATTCGAGCTGCTGTACAAAAACTGAGCACTGATCAAACTGGTCAATGAGTCTGACGCACGTGCATACTTAAATGAAGTTCTCCAGCGAAGATATCATCCAGGAAAAATCAATGAAATCAAAGTTATAATCAAACCTAGAGGAAGGCAATTTGTGGTAACTATTCAATACTTCAAGGGACCACAGCTCACAACTGAGAATCCAGATGTTCATCAATATGGACATTCTGAACATGTTAAAATGTTAAATCTGCTGGAGGCAAGGCAGCACAAGAATAAGATTGAGAAGGGATGGGTTTATGTACTTCAAAGTCTGATCAAGTTCAAAGAAGATGTTGAGAAAAGATTGAACTTTAATCTTGAAGATAGACAACCCATCTCTTCAGTTGCAAAGAGAAGAAGAAGTGGTGAAGGGCCATCAGCTTGAGATCTTCTTCAGTTATCTGTTTTGTAATTTTATCTATTGTCTTGTAACTTTTGTAATTTTATCATGTATATACAAGTTACCAGATTGTAACCACAAGATAGATAACAAATTAAATCTAACAAACAAAAAACAAACAATCAAGGCATTTAATGATCTATAAAAATGCCTTGGAAACTAGATTAGATTTAGTCACTCAATTCTCTCAAGTTCACACTTGTATAGTTACAAAAAGTTGAACAGACTTGGCAATATTTCAAGACAAATAGGGGAATTTGTTAGAACCAGTTTCGTCCAAACTGGCCAGTCTCCAGTTGGATCTGGAGACCAGAAGATTTGTCCAGAAATATATTGAAGTCCAGTTGCAACGTACAGTTTATGCAACTGAAGACTTCCTCCAGTTGAGATTTGATCAGAACTAAAGACATTCCAAGTGACGTCAAAGACAACAAATGGAAGATAGATAATGACAATGGCAGCGAAGCCCAGTTGGCATTCTACTCAGATCGAAACTGGAGAATATCAGTTTAAAGCCTTTACAATGCTTTACACTGTTTACGAGGAAGACCTTTTTGCTTTATGCAGCTTTATACAGACAATATCATTTGTCTATGATTAAAGTACAAAAGTGCATAAAGCAGGTTAGATAAAGTAATGTCTTGACTTACCTTATCAAGCATTTCAAAGGAACTCACTTAGTTTCCTTAAATGCTGTCAACCATATTTATACGACAAAGTTGGATTCCCAATGCCAACTTTGTCTATAAATAGAGGTCTTTGCACAACAAGAATATAACTTTGCATATTCAGACTTTTGGAATATTTTTGGTGTACTTGTGCAATATTCTCTCAATCGTAAAAGGGAACACTTCACAACTTTAAGTGTTTCGATTGTTAAAAGAGAATTTCCTAGTATAGATCATTTGTATTTCATAGGTTGTTAGGATATTTAATTTATGTATTATCTTGGTTCCGCAACAACCTTTTATTTTATTTAGTACCAATAAATAAAATACATTTGAAAATTACAACTTGGTCTCACCATTTCATTTTAGTATACTTACTTACTTATTGCATTGTCTTCTCTTTGTCACCTACTAAGTAATCTATTCAAGGACTTGGTATACAATCACTGTAACTGGTCGTCTCCAGTTCAGTGTTTATATTGCAAAGAACTTTCACCATTGACATAGAGGTGTCTTTAGTTAGTACCATCTCTTGAGTTGGGACTTAAAGGTTCCACAGGACGATTGGAGATGTTTTATCACTCGAATCGAATCATGTTTATTCCAACATAACATACTTGTATTTAACAAAAATATAATAAATGAAATAGTAAAACGCGATAAATATAAAATAAATAAATAAATAAGTAAATAAAATATACTTTTGGTTCCATTCAAGTTTTAAGCGGTCCGTTTTTTATACAAAATTGTAAAGTTCAATAAAGGGTAAAAAAAAAAACGATGGGTTTTATTTCAAGTTTTTGGTTTTTCCAGTTTAATTAGTTTTATATCTATTTTTCGGGTTTTTCTTTACCCCTGAAACCATGATATATACTAGCATAACATGCCAGCTGTCGGCCTTTTGAGTTTTGAGTACGATGGGTATGTTTGACAAAACTAGCTGGTGGTTGGTAGCTGTAACTGTAAGTTGTTAGATGTATTTTGATGTTTGGCATAATAGCTGTAGCTTTTAATAAAATGTGTAAAATTACCAAAATACACATTAATAATTATTTAATAATAAACATTATATACATACATATCATATCATATTTAAAGTTTTTCCTCAAATAGTTATATAAAATAAAAACTCAATGTGTTTCTTACTTATATAAAATACATAAAGCTTTAACTTCATAAAAACTAATACCTTTAAAAAATATTAAAAAGTTTTTTTTTAGAGCTTTTAGAAGCCACAGGCGATAAGTAGCCTCTCATTTATGTTTATATTGGATTGGATATATAAAAGGTCCATTTAAGTATAGCATGAAGCGGGGGAAAAAAATAGCATAAAGCGGAAGAATCTGAAACATTCGAAGGTCACTTAAGTTATTAACACACCAAAAGCTTGTAGCTAGTCGTTAACGCTAGCATGAGTAGCGTTTAAAGATGTAGCTTTTTGTAACAATTGAAAAGCTTGAAGCTCTTCTTACCAAACACAATTTTTTAATAAATATGAGTTTTTTCTTAAAAACTTAAAGTTTGAAGCTCCTAAAAGCTTGCTGCCAAACATACCCGATATAAACAAAGGTTAGCCGATTGTCAATCGATAATGTAAATGTAGATAACATAAAATATTTACGGATGCCCTTTTATTATGGATGCATGATCAATTCTTGTTTAATATTAAAAATAGATAACATAAAGGTTTATTTGACGAATTTGTCATTGAAAATTCGTTATTGTAAATGTAGATAACATAAAATAGTTATGAATGCACTTTTATTATGGATGCATTATCAATCGGTTTGTGAATTCAAAATATTTTCGTAATTAGTTATGTGAATAAAATAAACGAATAAATTGCCTGTAAGCAAATTCCATTCATATCCATATCCTCACTAATCCACCCGAAGACACGACGATTAATAGGGGTAAACCCTGACCCATCAGTCATGAACCTGAGTATACCCAAACCAAACCTTCATAAAGAGACTTAATACCTATGTCCCCTAATGGTTGAAAATGAGACCTATTGTAAGGGGATACTCTTTCAACTATTGAGCTAAAGCTCAAGGATATAGTACATTTACTAAATTCAAAGATTATGATGAAATGTGCAAATAATTAATGCGTGTAATTATTGAGGGAAAAAACTCAGTTGTATTCCGATCCTCCGATGAAGGTTTGGAATATGGGGAGACCCATGTTCAAGGCCTGAGGGGGCAAGACTTGCATCTATTAATCGTTGGATAGTTTGACAGATTAATAAGAGTTTTCCTCCTTCCATGGTTTTTTAAAATTTCGAATAATATCCTACCTGAGAGATGTAGGTGCCAATGAGTGGAATGAACAAACTCTCACCATTTTGAACGTTTCAAAAAAAAAATATACTCTAAGGGTCAAAATTTTGTCTTATTTATTTATTTTAATACTTGTTTTACAATACTCAACCCCTATAAAAAATAAATTAATAAAACTTACTTTTGGTTCCGTTCAAGTTTTAAGGGTCCATTTTTAATACAAAATTGAAGAATTCAGTTTTAAAAAAAATAATAATAAAAAAAACGATAGTTTTTTATTTCAAGTTTTCGGTTTTTCCAGTTTAGTTTTATATATCTAATTTTCGGTTTTTTCTTTACCCCCATGATCCTAGCATAACATGCCAGCTGTCGGCTTTTTGAGTTTTGAGTACGATATACACAAAAGGTTAGCCGGCTAAGGAGTTGTTATCATCGTCCATTGACATTATTTGCGACAGCTACCTTTGATTTAATTTGAATATTAAACACATAAAAAATCATAAACCACAAAAAATGATAAACTCGTTTGAAACTATACGTTTTGCCATATACACTCGTTAAAATGTATAACTTGTTTTGGACCTGATATGAACCTACACCATTGCGTAAGACAAGTTTAAATAATTGTCGGGTTCAAGACTAGTGTTTGATCACTAATGATTGGAAAATGATTAGGAATTTTTTTAAAAATTTAACAATAATCATTAAAAGATTAATGGTGACTTGGTGAGTAGCGGTTGTATCGAGCACTTGAATTCAAAGACATGAGAATAACAAAATATATATACATTCGAAAAACAAATATAAACCAATGACTTTCTATTAAATGTAACTTTCTTTAACATTTTTTTCACAAACTATTTTTCACAAAAATCTAACAGCATACATTGCTTTGATACTAACCTTCTGTAATAGTATCCAAAATCGGTTTCCATTGAGGCGATTTAGGCGAATTTAACATGCCCTCTTCGTTATCACCAACCCGGCGGTCTAAACACTTGTTTATGCTTGTAGCTTGTGGACTACACAATGGACTAGCCACATAAGGACATCTTGGGGTCAACTTTGCAGGACATTTACCAGTTTTGGCTATGTTTGTAAGCTTCCTAGTTAAACAGGTCAAGTCATCTGGAGACGTGTTAAATCTAAGGGTCGAATTAGGGAGTACAAAATAGATTTGACCGGTTTGAAGTTGATGGTCTAGCTTGAGAGGAATTAAGCCTTTTTCGAAAATCTCCATCGGAGTACATAAAAAGTGTGTTGGGAAGTTGCTTATCACTTGATCAACCGTTGCAGGATCTTCATAGTCTTCTAATAAGCCATTCATATGGACTACTCTTATGGTATTGATTTTCACCTCCTTTTTCGATTTCTTGGATGACAAACAAGCACCCATCTTGCGTAAAGATACGTGCTATTCTGTCTGATGAGACTTGAACCCACAACTTTTTAATCAGGGTCGATGCGGCTATAAGTATGTAGAGCTTTGGTTCTATCTCTATATAGAACACACGCTCGCCTATAAAATTTTGTATAAAAAAGATTGCGTGTATAATCTTGGAAATATATATAGATGGAATTAGATAAAGAGTTTACTTGCGAAATGAAATAAGGAGATAGTTGTGGTAGAAGAGACAAAGCGGCCAACTACCAATTTTAAAGCTTTGGGGCTTCCGTTGCTTTTTTGGTTGAAGTGATCTTTTCGTTGTAAAGATAGACCATTTCTATCCGATAAATAAACATAGTGTATAATTTACTCAATTAAACCATTTAAAAAAAACACGTTCAATCTCATATGCAATTTAATAATAGAAACTTTTTTCTTTTCTTTTCTTTTTTTTTTGGCAAAAAGCGAAAAATATATTAATCACAAAACCAAATTACAAACAACACTACTTATAACCATTTGGACATGCCCAAATAACTATCTAAGCAATGAGAAAAATATGTTAAATATGTTACTATATCTGTCCTATTTTAACTGGTCAAGTCTTTTTCTTTCGACTTTGACCATAAATATCTTTGTTTGTGTTATATATTAGTTGATGAAAGTTACAATAATGAAAAATACATTTGAAACTCAATATATTCATATATGTTATATCAAGTGTTATATAACACGAACAAAAATATTTACGGTTAAAGTTGAAAGAAAAACACTTAAAAAGTTAAAGTATGACACTCAATATGGAACGGAAAGAATATATAGTATCTAAATCTAACTTTTACTAACTTAAGGAAAAAACCACACATGTTTGTCACTCCGGAAACTCGGACACAAAACCTATGTGTAAAAACAAAAAATGTCTCTTTACAATTTTCAGGCAATTATCAATTGATTTGTACTTCAAGCAATTATCAATTGATTTGTACTTCATTGACTCTTATAAGCATTTGATGCATGGCTTTCAAAAAAAAAATTTACATTAACAATTATATGGATACTGAAACTTTTAGATTGAATTAAGGTTAAATAAAATATGATTTATTCTATTTTAGTGATCTTGATAAAACAAAATTGGAAAGAAACTAGCAAACAAAGTTAGTTGATCATATTGATATTTGTAAATTGTAATGTAATGACTATTTTTTTAGCGTTTGTTTTTGGTCAGAATATGTTTACTCCATATGAGGTTTTTATACCCATTGAGCAGGATGTTATTGCATTAGTTCACAGGGAAAACCCCAAATAAATCGTCAAACGGCACGATATTTATGGCATTGAATGACATTTAGGGTAAAATGTGCGTCTCTTTAAATTCAAATCCCGATTGCCCAAGAACAAGCTTTTATTGGAGTTCTATAGTGTAATGACTACTAATTCTAGTTTTTAGATAAGAACTTCTTTTTAGACAGTGTTACACGCTTGACACACCCATACACGAACCTTGTCCATTTTCAACGAGGACATGTGTAGATGGCCATGTCATAGGCTCATAGCTAATATTTTATAGACATGTTTTCATGTGTAAATCATTTTCTATTTCGACTAATAATATTACCTCCTAATTTGTTGATGTGAACAGTGATTACATTATTACCTCCTAATTTGTTGTTGTGTTAAATCTAAGTTTTAAATGTATAACAACATTGTTTACCGACGAATATACAATCTGTTCTTGTTTAATATAGCAAATAAGTCACTCAGATCTATATTTGTGTTTTCCCGTTGGTAGTGTTTTTGCAAACATTTTTCCACTCCGGCTGATAGTTAAGTTCTTAGCAGAGTACATAATTTCTTGTCTCTCAATCTCCGTTAAACATAGCTATTAATCCTGAAGGAAAACCCCTTTGAAGCTCAAGTTTGTCTAAATCACAATCTATATTCTATACTCAATTAGATGATATCTCTTTAAGATGGAAAAATTAAACCTTAAAGGTTACTTCTCATTCACAAACAGGCTTTTAACAACACATTACTTCTCATTCAAAACTAGCACGTATTCGCACAATGCGATAGAAATAAAAATCTTGACTAAATAAGAAACGTATTACTCAATACATAATCTATTAGTATCTGCCCAAAGTTGCAAGACCCATTAGCTCTGTTGCCCCAGAAGCAGTTTGGTATATTAGATATTTTGCATATCTAAAATTTAAAGAGTTAAACAGCCTTGGACTATCTTTGTGAAAGAGTATAAAATCATGTCATGAATTACCAAAAAAGTCGATCCCATAAATCATACAAATATGCCCAAAATGAAGGGTAAAAATTAAAACTGTAACATATGAACCTTTTTCTCTCATGCCCTTCTTCACTATTAACTCGAATGTTTCCCAACTGTTACTATTAACTCAAAACATCAAAAGTTTCACAAATGTACCCTTAAACTCGTAAAGGTAACAAATGTACTCTAAGCATTTACCATCATCTCTCTGTAAAATAAGCTTTACAACAATGTGAAAATGGGTCGAACCAAACGCTGTTTGATCCAACAAAAGAATCAGATGTAAGAATCTTATGTTTTAGCTGTGTAGTTTGAGAAAAGGTCTATCATGCTGTCTAGAGTCTCTGGTAAGAATTTTCTGGCAAATAAGTAACATGGCCGATTCACCCCGTTCCACATACAAGGCATGATCATGGTTTCTCTCTGCACAATTTGAAGATATATTTTAGCCTATATGAGCATATTTCTTTTTGAAACCATAAGTGTAAAAAGAGGGAAATTAGGGAGAGTACAGGCCCATACCTTTTCTTCACTCGTAACATGAACACTTTCAGTAATAGACTGCAAGAGTAACACAACCAATATGAGTCAAAATTCATTTATCTAATAATGTATATGTGTATCTAGAGTAAGGCAGTAATACCGTAATATTTCTGATGAGTTGTTCAGTAATATCCTTTTTCTCGTATGATTTTGGATGCCACTTTTGTTCAGACCAGTCAACATGTGTAACCGACCAGTTTGCAATCCCATTGGGATCATGCATCTAAACATTCACAAAAAATACTCGTAAGAATCACACCGGTTTTTAAACTAAAAAGTTGGGATATAATGGAACCCATGATTATACTCACATGGAAAAACGTTGGCAGGTAGTGTTCATCGGCATAGCAATTGACTCCATCCATACCAGGCTGTAGTATAAGAGACAAAAATGATGCACATCAGATATCTAAATAACATGATTCAAGACTTCGCATGTAGAAAATTAATCATTCCAACCAAGTCATAGAACGTAATATATGCTTAAACAAGACTATCAAGCATCAAAAACACATCTAAAGCTATATTATTAAGGCAAATAATTTGACAAAAAAGAAGGGGTATCCATTGGCAATATATAAAGCAAAAAGTAAATAATTCCTCACCCTGCAATAATCTCGGAATTTTGAATAATAGAGACTATCAGCCATAACTATGATTGCATGTTGGCGCTTCATTGTGAACCACTGCACAAAATTCAACAAGGCTTAATTGACAATAAGGACGAAAGTTCACAAAGAAAAAGAAAAAAGCTAAGTTATTGATAGATCTAAAAGCACCTCTAAGGCTATATGATTATACCTGAGCACCCTTCCTGAAGAATTTCTTCTCAACTTCGGGTAACATGTGCTCAGAGTACCTGCCACTTCCATGAGGACCAGGATCCGTGAAGCTGGAAAGAACATGAATTTATGTCATTTAAGAACGGGTTCTGAAAGAGTAAAAAAGCATCAAATTGTCTACATAAAGAACATTATTGTGTTTTTTATGAGATACCCAAACCAAAAGAACCCTTACCTAAATGAGATTAATGTTGCTGCATATTTGACCAGAATAATTTCATTTAATGTTTCAAAGGTAAGTTCAAAAGTAATAATAATATTGATGTTTAGAACAGAACATATTTTTTTTAAGGCTAGAACAAAACATATTTGACCAAAGAATTATAAATACCTGTCAATGAAGCTGATATTTGTGTACATGAGATAGTTGTACACATAGTCAAAATCACGCAATGGTACACAACTGAAACAGGCAAAAGAAACAGAATATTAATAACAAAATCAAATGACCAAGAAACATCAGAGAGAGAGAGAGAGAGAGAGAGATTTTGACCTGTCGGAAAGCAATACAAAGTGTTGATTATCTTGGTCTTTTAGTGCATTAGCCAAAAGCCGCTTCTCTGCATCCACCATTGAAATTTTGCCCCAGTCTACCTGCACAAAAGATTCATATAAGTATTTCAAGATAACAAGCTCTCCAACTACAACTAGGTTCTTTACGGAGGTGTGGTGTCTCAAATGATAAACTAATAGTAGAAGTAAACATTTTGAGTCCATAAATGTGTTAAAAGAACAGGGAAATGAACACTTAGGGGGGTGATCAAGTCCATACCAGACACAACAAAAAGGATAGTTTAACAGTAAATAAAATCGTCAACTTACCTTAATGCTTTTTTTATTATTATCTGATAATTGAAGGGTTTAAAAATCAGTTTCATACCAGCTTCAACAAAACTGATCATCTAAGGGTAATAGAAACTTTACCTATTTAGCCATTTTTTTTAACAAATATAATACAACTATACACCAATTTCACCAAAGGTCCTCCTTTTTCCACGTAGCATCCTTTTGGTCATTTTAACAGTAAATTCCTTGAAAAACTTCAATTTATAAGTACTAATAATAGTCCAGGTTTTAAGACTATCATTATTCGTGAACTCTAATTGAGATTGTGAAATACAAAATTAGTAAAAATAAAAAATTCCTTGCAAACTCTATCAATCTAGACTTAAAAACAATCTAAGATTGTGCCATCAATCTTGTATCCTCATTGGTGGATACTTTTATTATATTTTATTGTATACAATTAGTTATAAATCTTATTTGTTTTTCTTTAATATCTTACATTTTATAACCTTTTTATAAAAATATAGAAGCATAGTATTCTTTATTTTTCAATTGCGAACATTTTGACATAAATTTTATTGAAAACGGAGCTATTTAAAAAAATGTTTATTTTTTGATAAATCATTTTAATATATTAAAAAATTGGTTTAGGTTGGGTTGTGGATGGGAGTGGAAATTTGAGTTAGATTGGGTTGTATAGGTGGAAGAGAGATAAATTAATTTTTAATTGAAAATCGGGTTGGATTGGTTCACTGATGTGGGTAGTCTAACAGCATATGTACATCACCGTCACAATCGGCAACTAGTTTTACTATACGTCATTGTTTGATTTTAGTTATTCATTGTCACTAAATGACTTCAAAACGTACATCCAACAGAAGTCTCACTTGAAATCCAAAAACAAAGAGAACGAAACAAGACAAAGAGGAATGGCACTGAAAGCAGTTAAGAAATGTACAGATAAACAAAAAAAAAAAAAAACAAACAAACAAACCTTGCCACTTCGAATTTCACGATTGAAAAAGTAACGGCTAGTGTGGACTGGTTTATCTCTGGATGCATGATGATAGACTGAAAATCTACCTTCATGGCCCTACATACGCAGAAAGCAAGTGTCAACAATAGCATCTACGGATATATCATCTAATAGCCAAATAAACGTCTTCTACCTGAAAAAATTTGTCCCATAACTTCTCAAAAGGTAATGATCCGACGCTCAAAAACATGAAAGCAATCTTGGGATTTTTGGACTCAATTGGAGGGGTGTTCAAGATGCTACTAATAACCACTTGTGAGGCAATCTCATCATCACTTAATACTCTTACGGAAGGTGGAAGCCAACTAGAAATTGTTTGACAACTAGAAGCTGAGAAGATATAGCAGGCACCAGAGGTTTGAGGTGGGTAAATGTACGCAAGAACTAAAAACAAGCAGACCAATGTAACCAACACTATTATCCAAGTTGGTTTCTTTAATTGACCACGATGGCGATGCGTGGGCAAGATTTGTTGCATGTCTTTCATGCCTAAACGCCACGCCTTTGATAACTTCATTTAAAGTATACTATGCAAGCATCACACGCTTAAATCCACAAGATTAAGAATCCTTTTTTTTTCAATAATGAGTAACGAGCCCAAAACTATAAAGAAACACCTCACCAAGTAACTTAAAAATCAAGATTTATCCAAACCTGAATGACAAAAAAAAACTAGCATTATCAAATCCGTCTGATCCTGAAAGCTACATCACAGCAATTATTGTTATTACAAACACTAATCATATAAAACAGTAACAGATCTCTAAATCAATAAAAACTATTCCTTTTAAATCGTGCAGAAAAAAAACTTAAAATGTAAACTGTTCTAATCCTAAAGATGAAAGATAGATCAGGCAGCATTCTTGACAATTATAGTCTAGCAAAAATCACGTACAAACGCAAACATAGCCTGCTGTCGAGTATTACAACAACTAATGTAAATAAGTTCAATTAGACCAAAAACCTTTTATAACCTATCACCCCCTTTGAAGCATATAAGATCCTTTTAAGCAACTGGAATCTTGGAAAACCAGCAACTCAACAAATAAATAAGATAAATGAATATATACATGAAGCATTCTAGAAAGCAACTCATATTTCCTACAACTTTTTATAAAATAAGTCAAGCCTACCATATTCTAAGTCAACGCGACCAAATCTACACTCCAAACACAAACATGAAACATTCATGGGATTCAAAATCCCTAATTGCTACACGCAACACACACATGTATTTCCATACACACATACACATACATATACATATATATACATATAATTCAAATGTAACACATGTTCTTAAGCAATGAGCAAAAACCCAGATATAAAAATCAAAACTTTACACAATTTATCAACACCCATTAACTCAAGAATCAAAATCTTGGAACTCCAATAAAATTGGGTTTTTTTTATATAAATAAATAATTAATTATACCTGAATGTTAAATCTTGAATGAATAAAGATCTCTCAAATGGGGATTTAAGATCTGAAAAACCCACAAATAAAACCAAGACAAAGATGTGTTTTTGTGTGTGTGTGTGTGTGTGTTTTGTATATAATTGGATTGAATTGAATTGAATCAAGTTGAGGGAATGCGGGGGTAAGTTGATTTGTTTTAAATCGATATAAATAAGAGGCTGTGTGTATATATTATTGTTCGTGATGATTGATGCTGCGTGTTTGAATGTTTAGCCGGCGATTTATGAGACAAATGAGTTATTGTAATTACTATGTGTTAAATGTTTTTCTTTTTGTTTGTATTTTTGTTTCAATTTATAAAAGGATATATTAAATAACTCTTCAAGATTTTGACCAATTGTATTTGGGTTATGAGTACTAAGTCGCATAATAACTTGTCAACCTTCAATATTCAAAGTTTGTTTGTTCATTAGTTACTTTTTAATATTTTGGTTTCTAGATTCAAGTTGTAAGTTTTGCAATTTGAACATAGAGAGAAGTTCTCAAAAGGGTTAGTATTGGATATTGGTATATTGCAATTGGAAGGGTCTATAATTTTGCAATCTTTTTATTTTTTATTACAATAAAGCACAGTTGCTCTAATGACTTATTGACCAATTACAACTCTCGATTTCTTAATGTTGATTTTTGTTTTCAATTTTAACTTTAATTTACACTTTTTTGTTTTCCATCACAGATTTACACTATTTACCCACTAATTTTAATATGTTCTATCATATATCTATATATATATATAATTATAAATAAATAAATTAAATTAAATGTAAATATATTGAGATTTTAATAGTAATTATACTATTTAATTTTATTTTTATTTTAATATATACTAAAATACAGTTGAACTAATGACTTATTAACCAATCATATCGCTCGATTTTATCAAATTGACTCTCGCTGATGTCATTAATTAGTTTTTTACAAAATTATATTTAACTAATAAAAAACAAATAACTGAAATAATTATTTTTACAATGTTATTAAAATTGGTTTTTATCTACAAAGCCCGGTTTTCACACACGAACAATTGTACATTGCAGTATCTCGAGTTAAGTCGAGAAAGGGCTTTAAGGCGTTAATATGTGACACCTTAAACAAATTTCGTCTATAAAGAAGTTTTTTAAATGATGAAAGAGGGTATATGCTTCCAATATTCTTTTATTACATTAGTTTTCTTTTTCTTAGCTTAGCATTCTTGACATTTGAATTAAACACTTATTATCTATTTATACCTTCAACTTTGAACTTATTAGCATTTATGAGTTACATGTATGAATATCTAATATTAATAATGTCGTAAGTCTCGTGTCCAGTGTTGGACACGGGTCTAAAATCTAGTATATACTAAAAGGGAACTGATCAAACCTCAATTGACCAATTAAAACTCTCAATTTCTTTAAATTATCAAATTAAATATGTGACTTAATTTAATTAATTAAAATTAACTCTAATGTTGTCGACTAAAAAATGTCTAGAGATAATTACAATCGAGAAAAATATAATTATTATATTACATGTTATAATTCTACATAAACACAACTACGAGTATTAAATAAGTCATATTTTTTAATATTCTTAAAAATATAATGTCCGACCTTAAGAACCCCAACTAGATTGATTATATATATTTAAGAACTTCTTTAGTTTTGAAAAGGCTATTAATATATTTTTAAGTTCCATAATATTAGTTTTTTTTCACGGTTTAACTAGATGGCCTTATGGATTCTGTTAAGTTTAGAAACTTACTAGTCGTAATATCCGTACGATGTACGGTAGCTATATAGATTATATATAAAAAAAATTCAAATCATTCTCATACATGATTTGTGAGAATGAAATAAATTATAATTAAAGTAAACCAATGATCGAAACAAAGTTATAATAAACAGTGATGACAAATATAATATATGTTTAGTTAAAGTTTTGGATTTACCTTAAGTTTATACAATCACATCAAAATCGGAATTTGTAAGCATAGTGGATGACGATAAATAGTCTTGTGATTTCGAATTGTAAACTCAAAATTTTGAATTATTCATGTTAATAACTTATTATAAGTAATATAAGTAATAGGAGTTGAATAATTAAAAAAGAAAAAAATTATTAGTGAAAACGATGAATCAAATAAGGTTATATGTAATGTGTTTTGTATCTATAAGTTAAGAGTTATAGTTTAATTCTAAATCTAATAAGAAAATTGAATCTATATAAAATTCAAAAAGCTAATTTAATAAAGTAAATAAATTAAAAAGACACGCGTCAATCAAGGATTATGCCACATGTCGTTTCAAGAACATCTCAATTATGTTTTAGTTTATTGGTAGATATAGACGTAGATGTAGCTAAATGTAGATTATTATTATTAGAAATTATATTGGAGGCTACGATTAGTTTTAACAATAAAGCTATTCAATAGTTTTAAAATTCTAGTTAAATATGGACATGTTACTTCGATAGATATGTATTTATTATTTTATAATAATATATTTAATATTTAATTAATTTTTAAAGTATTAAAATTTAAAGTGGCACGTTTGAAGATTATGCCAAATAGCGTTTTAATAAAGCATCAATCCTATTTTAGTATATTGCTAGATGGTTGATATATGTGATCCGACTTTAATTTAACTATTGTAAAATTGCCTTTGGATCTAAATACTCTTTGGCTCTAAAGACACATCTTATCTATTAATGTAAGAAAAAGTAACTTCAATATCATAATTAAATATTTATCGATTCACCATGTATGAGTCAAATAACGCCGGTACAATACTGGCCTCCATCCTAAACCCTACATACCTGGCTATCCCGAATGATCGAATTTGCGTATTTAAAATTCACATGTGGGCCTAGGTGTTTTTCTTGCCAATAAACTAACCTGATATCCTATGCATTATTGTATATATATTACGCAACTACAACGAATGTCATCTACAAATAAGTATTGCAAAAGATGAATGATGATATATGATTTTATTTTTATTTTTACCATTTAATTTAGTATTGAGTATTTACATTTGAGTATCTCAATTTTTTAAAGTATAGTTTCACATCTTAATCTATAAGTCTTTTAGTCTTGCATATATTATTTCTGACAATTTAATAAAATCCGTATATGTGACACGAGTCTAAAATCTAGTTGCTTTTATTTCCTTAACAATTATGCAGTTAACGGTATCATCTTTAGTTACTACTTTATAAGAGTTTTAAAAAATAAACATATTTTTATTCCTTAAGTTTTATATATAAACACAAGAGCTCCATTTTTACCTAGTATTGCATCAAACTTTCTTGCAGTTAAACTTCTCTAACTTTATCATTATTTATTTATTTTATTGTATTTCAACTACCGTTTAGGCATTAATTATTGGTGTGGATTTGAATGAAAGGGGATTACGACTCTTAACTAACTTTACTTTGGAATTAGGCTGGGTCCGAGCATGACTTGGTAATCTATCGATGTGCATGGCCTAAAAATAGTTTGTGCGGGGTATGGTTGGGCTCAAGTTTAGGTTCTATAAATGCTATATGAAAAAACACACACATAAAGGAATCAAGACCAATTGTCGGATTTTTGTTCAATTTGGGTTATAGGAGAACTGGTTCCATGATAGATTGTTAGTCACACTTTCAAAGAATAGTTTTCTTATCTGGATTAATATTAATATTAATATGTACTTTAAATATTGATATGTTCTAGTTTGTTTGTATATTTTAAGAAATTTATGTTCTTGTCATATTTAATTTTAACAACTTCAAGATAAGTTTACTCAATTGCAAGTTCTTAAACTATTTTTTTAACAGTCGTGTTCTATTCATACTCTTAAATTATACAGTTATTTTTGGCACAAGCTTTAAATTTAAAAGAGTTTTTAAAGAGATTTAGCTTTTTGTTTTAACTGAAAGCTCTAAAAGTGTTATTTGTTTGAATACAACTAGCTTTAGCTTTTACTTGAAAAAAAAACTTCAAAATGAAACGTTACTTGAATTAGGAGCTTTAGCTTTTTGATAAAGCTTTTAATCTTTAAAAGTAATACAACTAGCTTTAGCTTTTATTTGAAAGAAAAATCTCCAATATGGTATGATTTTAGTTTGGATGAAACTTTTAATTTTTAAAATTACACAAATATTTATTAAATTTGCAGCTACAACTACCATACCAAACACTTTTAAAAAATTAAAGTTCTATCTAATAGATTTTTTTAAAAGATACAGCTACTTTTGCCAAAATATGTGATGTAACCCAAAACTTCTGAAAGCTCCCAAATAATTTATCTCACAAATGTAAAGAGTGAGACTCGTACTTAACTGGATTCCTTCAAAATCAAAAACTTTAATATATGTTTATAAAAAAACTAAGGAATCACTATAACTTATTTCATTACAACATTTGAGATTATGCTAAAGGACTGAGTTGCTTCTAAGCTAAATCCTTTGATTAAACCATTATTTTGATTTATTATATTGACTTATCGAAGATATTCTAGAGTTAGGTAGGCGAGACGAACGTATTTAAGTAATTGTCGTTCTGTAAGTATCTACATTGATTTAGTGTGTATGCCATAAGACTATGACCTTGTTTTTGATATAGGGTAAGAAGGACTTGACAAAAACCGTATTAGAAAACTATTTCGTAATAAAGTGTTATATATTGTTTCAGGATTACATGAAATTTTTTAACTAGGATAAGATAAAGGCTGCAACTCCAATATAGACAATTAAAAATAGAGTCAAGAACAAACAAATAGTAGCGTAAGAAAAATGTAACATATATTTTTTTAGTCATAGATTCATTTGTTTATATTGAAGATAAATTTTTTTTAAATAAGAACAAGTAAATAGAATTTACCTTCAACCGTTTGTTACATATTACAGTATAAAAGAAAAAAAATTATCGCAACGCTCCCATTTCGTCGGCAGAAGAAAAGAAATGTAGCCAAAGGCCAAAGCTAATCCAAACTTATTCCAATTTCTTCGTCAACTCTCATATATTGATTTTAATGTGCTACCAAACAAGTGAAACTATAAACTATTTCATTTTTACTTTTTCTATCCCATGTCTTTCTACCGAAGTACCCAACACAAACACGGTTTCCTTTTAAACCATAATTCTTGCTTGAGAAGCCCCTTGAGGATGAAAGAGCTCGCGGGAAGGCCTTGGAGATGGACATTGAGAAGAGCATTGATCTTAGAAGGGATGTACTTTTAGCCTTTCCCCACTTGTTTAAGCTTGCTATTAGTCTTTCTGATGTTATGGGGATAGTTGGTGAATTTAACAAGGCTACATATACTCTTGGTAGGCATTCTGTTGCCTTGGAGCTTTCTAATGAAGGTTCTTCCCTTGAACCTACTACTCTTCCCTTTTATGATGTTTCATCTGTTAGCAAGGCTCAAGCTGCTAATCTTGCTTTTGAGAAGAAGTCTTTTCTGATAGTTAACGCCATTGCGGAGAATCCTGATGCCTCCTTGGAGGACATAGTGTTTGTAACATTTACTAAATTTGACTATGTGATTATATGTACAATTTTATTAACTAATTTAGTTGATATTAAATGTGATTATATGTACAATTTTATTAACTAATTTAGTTGATATTAAATGATCGAGCTCAAGGGTGGTTGAATTTGTGTTCTTGGTACTTGTCGTGTATCGAGTGGTCGTTTTAATTCAATGTTTGAAGTTAATCAAGGTTTGATTTTACTAGTGATTGTGTTTGGACCCATGGGTCAACCCATTTACCCATACCCATTTACCTTACCCAACCCTATCCTCATATCTCTTCCCACCCTCCCAACCAATCCTTCATTCTCTATCTCTTCCATTCTCACACTCTTAAATTCAAGAACTTTTGCATCTCCCTTTCTCTCTAAATTCAATACACCAAATTTAATGTTTCAAGCAAGAATTTGTTAGGGCTTTTCATCTCCATCATCATTTTAGTATCATATCAAAAGTTGGGTTCATCAAAGTGCAAGAATTCTTCCTTTTCGGGTCAAATTCGGATTTGGCTTTTGTTGAAACTTTTGGTAAGTTAAATCTATCCTAAAATCATCATTTTATGTTTGTAATTATGTTCTTGGTCTTATGCAAGTGTTTTTGGGTTAATTTTTGAGTCAAAACTCAAATGGGTAAAAAAACTAAGGTTTTGGTTATGTAATTAGGTTAAGAGCGAAGCTGAGACTTGTTAGGATGAAATGAAACAAATTTATGAGATGGGTGATGTTTAATTATGTCCTAAATTAGTTACAAAAACGGGTCTTGAAGTTCCTTGGGTTGAATTTGAAGTCATTAGGGTTTCTTAGAGTTACAAAATGGGTAAAAACGATTTTTTTTAGCTAAATTGTATGTTTCATTCAAGTATTTGGATTGGGTTATGTTTATTCACAATAGATATGTCAAACATTTCTTAAGTTATGTCTTGGAATCCTTTAAATCATACTCTAGGTCGAATTAGGGTTTCACAAGTGTGAAATGGGTCAAAATGGTTTATTAGGCAAAATGGTTTCTTGGGAAAGAATTGTTACTATATGAGAAAGATGAAGGTATTAAGACCTTTTATTTTGCCCCTATCACTTCCTCATTAGAAATGTCCTATATGAGAAAGATGAAGTTTCTTTTGTCATGACATAATAATGTAGTATAATCTCAATGCTTTGAGAGTAATGATTTTAAAAAGAATGCTACTTTATTTAGAATCTTAAATATGAAGAGAAGACCAAATACATGATAGCTTTGTGTGATACATCACAATTACAAATAGCTTAACTTAGTAGCAGCATTCTAGATATCCATAAAGTTTTGGGTATTGGATACCCATCAAATTCTGTATGATTCATCTTCCTTGAAATTGTATGGGCCTTCCCATTTTGGACATGCGTCCCTTTATGGTGTTTATGGTCGCTACCCCGGCCGGTGTGGGAAACTTAACCATCCCATGGATAGTTGATAGAACGGCTCGGAATTTCTGCATGGATGGCTTACCTAGCAACACATTGTATGGTGAGGGTGCTCGAACAATTGTGAAATCAACAACTTCGATTCTATGGAGAGGGTATTCACCCATCATTACCTCTATACTTACCTCTCCAATGGGCCAACTGGATTCTCCAAAGAAACCAACTAGTGGCCCCAAAGGTGGGTGTTTGAGGTTTTTAATTCTTTGTGGGAGTTTGTTGAAGCAATGCTCATAAATAATGTCAGTAGAGCTCCCATTATCTAAATATATTTTTCCAGCTTCAAAGTTTGCCAAGTGGGCATGTATGATCACAGGATTTAAGGATATTATTTCCACTTATGGAAAAGAAACTGGAACCATAGTCCAATCCTTCAGCATTCCTGGATCTCTTATTTGGTGGACCATACAAACATGTCCTTCTGCCAGACCTGGATCATCATTGTTTTCTTTTTTGATTGGTGCCTTCTGCCATGTAAAGGTTTTCTTTGTAGGAGTTTTTCTTCCTTACTTGGCTCCAGGAACAAGATGCTCTAACTTTCCTTCTTCTAAAGCCCTTTTGATTTCTACTTGGAGTTCTCTTCACTCATTAGTATTATGACCATGATCCTCATGAAAGTCACAATATTTATTCATGTTTTTTTTTGCAGATATCACAGGGGGAGGGGGCTTGAAAGTTGAGCCTACCCTCTTAGTTTTTAAAATCTCTTTTGGAGATTTTGTTAAGTTCACAAGATGGACACTTTTGGCATATTGAGGGGGCCTCTTATCTCTTCTATCATCTGGATGTTCATCTCTTCTTGTATCTTTTCTGTAATCTTCCCGGCAGCCATCTCTGCTGATATCAAAATGAGACCTTTTCCCCCCAGTGGAACCTACCCATGACTTATCCTTCCTTATCATCCCTCTCACTAACGTAGAAGTTTCTCTCGAGCGGAGATAGTAATAGGCTCGATCGATGGCTTCTTTGAAAGTCTTAGGAACTTTTGTAGTCAACTATTCTTCGAGGCCTCCAGGTCAAGAGCGAAGCCTGAGATCTGTTGACTCTCTGGCAGACCAGGTATCCTTTGACATTCTTGAGTGAACCTTAAGATAAAGTCTCTGATTGGCTCATTCTCCCATTGCCTTATTAAGTGGGCTTCCAAGTAGTTATGTTGGCGCTTCTTCTGTTGAAAGAAATTGGCTACAATTTTTTCTTTCAAATCCTGAAAGTCATTTATACTTCTTTCAGGTAAGCCCGTAAACCAATCTCTAGCATGTTTTTGTAATGTTCCAGGAAACAAGTGACAAACCACAGGGTCTACCCACTTTTCCATGAGTATTGCTTGGTCATATAATGCTAAGTGGTCTTCTGGATCCCTGGTGCCATCATAAGTCCCCACAACTGAAGGAACTTTTTGGCTATCTGGGAATGGGTATACTGCAATGCAGTCATAAAATCTAGACTTGACAGCGGATCTTGGAATAATTACAACTCGTGTTCGCTCCCCAACTTCTTCATCAGACAACACTCTTAACATTTTCAACAGTTCCGTTGCCGGGTTTGGTGGTGGTGTTGGTTCTGGACGAGATTGTTGCTTCTTAAGCTGTTTCACCATTAAAGACATCAATGATTCCACAGCCCCCTTAGGGATTGTTGGAGGAGGTGGAGATGGAGGTGGAGTTGGTTTGAGTATATTGGTGAATTGTGATAACCAATCTTGGTTGGGTTGTGTTGTAGCTGGAGAGGTATGTGTTGGGGGAGGTGGCTGAGAGGACTCCCCCACAAGCTTTAGCAATTCTACCAGGTGGCTTTCCTGGACAATAATGGTCCCATATGAGCTAGGGACAGATTGCTCAACTAAGATTACTTGGTCACTTTCAAGTGGAGCAGATTTGACGGGATTCGGTGTGGCAGAAATTGTTGGAATGACATTTAGAGTCTGAGGACCCTTGTTTTTTAACAACCCTTGGGTGTTGGTGACAGAGTCACCTATACCTAAAAATGAGGTGGTGGATGAGGATGATGTTCCTCTTATGAAAAACATTGACCCTATGGTACCCGAGTTTAGGGGGGTCTTGTAGTAACTACATCCTTAGACGAGTATTGGATTCTCGATCTAACATCCAATAAAATTTTATCAGAGATTCTCTTTTCACCCTGGGTATGCTCACTAGCTAGTAGTTTGTATAGTTATGAGAGGTAGAGGAGTAATGGTGGTGTCTTTTTGAGACTTTTTACCACCACTTGTCCCAACCTTCATAGATCCAGGTGAAGTTATTTTTGAGAGTGGAGTTTCTTCCCTGGCCATGCAAGACCAATAAAAGGAGGAATGAAATGGTGATTTTTGATTTTACAGTAATGGAATCCGTTCAATAAATGGGTCCCACGGATGGCGCCAATGTTTGAACCTAAATTGATTGGCTCAGTGACGGACTAAAATTACACAATCATCACAACTCCTGATAATGTGCAAACCTAACAAGCTCTTAGCGAGCTTAAGGTGGCAATGATTGTGTAATAAATATTATATGAATCTTGATTGCTTATAAGTATTGGATGTGATTGAATTGAATTTAATGTCTTCCTGACGATTCTTGAACATGTATTTATATAGGAATATTTAGAGAACTTCATAGGCCTCTTTCTAATATTCTTATATAGTGAATTAGCTTTTGTAGTAATAACATACAGTATGAATACGTTTATACATAGAGGTTGGGTCCATATTCACATGTCATGTTATTCAGTGTATGCATTGGGCTTAACCCATACAATGAGTCAAACGAGTCGACCCCTTCCTTATTCATAAGTTATAAATATATACGAGTATTAGATATATAGAGAGAGGGGGAGAGCGGCGCAAGTAGGGAAGAAAAGGAATAATTGCTCCTAGTAGACCCGTGATATAATCCAATCCGGAGGTAGGATCCAGGTAGATCGCGAATCAATCTTTACCCTAATTCTGACCCGGGTTACACATATATATAAGAAATGGAGCGGGCAGAACCGCATAAAGAAACAAGGAGCAAATCGATCTCTATATTAATTTTTTGGCCGACCCTAATGAATCCGACCCGCTTGCTCATCCGGTTGTAGCCTATTGGTATGGATGCTCTGGATCGACTTTTTATATATGTATTTGTTTATTTTGTGCTGACCCGAAACTAGATCCATTTGCTATTCTCACCCGAATATGTTTCATCTCGCCCAGTTGTTGACCTGGGTAAACTTTTATCTTGCCCGGGCAATGTTTGTAACAACTTTTTCGTTTTCAAGACATGTTTTTGATCTAAGCTTATAACCCCCGGATATCTATACGGGATCAACATGAAATTTTTTAAATGGGATAAGATAAAGGCTGCAACTCCAATATGGACAATTGAAAATAGAGTCAAGAACAAACACATAGTAGCGTAACAAAAATGTAATGAAACATTCAAATTCAGCATGTATATATTTTTTAGGGAAAAATCCATAAAAAGGTAAATTTTTTACACAAATTTCCTATTAAAGGCAAGCTATTTAGTTTTTGTCAATTTAAAAAATCTCGTTTTTTAAAACTTCGCAATCAAGGGAACATTGTTAGTTTTTAACGTCAGTGTTTCGTTAAGTACCACGTCACCACTGCCACGTCATCAAATTTGCTTATGTGGCATTTGACTTTGACTAAAAATACATATATACAAATCTCTAACCTCATCCATCATCTTAAAAAAACAAAACAACAGCCATACCTAGTTATTTTCGAATCATCAAAACCCGTGATTGATTGACTAGTCGAATATGCCTACTTAAAAGCACACCCGTTACACACAAAATCCACCGTCCCACTTTTTGCAATTGTGAATTAATTGATATGTATGATCACTACCATATTTAGAAGAATTAAATCATAAATCGACCGGAGCAGGATAAGTAAATTTGACCGCCAAACACCATAATTTAAGTACCACAGACTTAAGTCGAGACATTGACCACAATTAGAAGAACCGACCGGAGCAAGTTTGATTTGGTGATTGGTTGTTATTTTTGGTAGGTGCTAATCAAAGAGAAAATGAGTTAATGGGTCTTACAAATGATTTGTAATAACAAGGAAACACACAAAATCAAATACATATAAGAGAAAATCATATATAATGTATTTTTAGTCAAATTCAAATGCCACATAAGCAAATTTGATGTTGTGGCAGCGATGACGTGATATTTAACGGAGAGCTGGCGTTAAAAACTAACGATATTTCCTTTATTGCAAATATTTTAAAAATGGAATCCTTTAAATAGACGAAAACTAAATAAGTTCACTTTAATAAAAAGTTTGTGTAAAAAGGTTAAGTTTTTATGGATTTTTTTCCTATTTTTTAAGTCATAGATTCATTTGTTTACATTGAAGACAATTGTTTTTAAAAATAAGAACAAGTAAATAGAATTTACCTTCAAACGTTTGTTACATATTACAATGTAAAAGAAAAAAAAAACCATCGCAACGCTCCCATTTTGTCGCCAAAAGAAAAGAAATGTAGCCAAGCCAAAGGCCAAAGCCAATCCAAACTCATTCTAATTTCTTCGTCAACTCTCACATATTGATTTTTATGTGCTACCAAACAAGTGAAACTATAAACTATTTCATTTTTACTTTCCTATCCCATGTCTTTCTACCAAAGTACCCAACACAAACACGGTTTCCTTTTAAACCATAATAGGAGTACTCCGGGATATAAACCAGGGCAACTGATGTGTGAAATCTAGTTATAAAATTTATAAAACACGAATCACTGGAAAACTGACTACAATACACTTACGGGCGGTATACCCATTCGTATGCAGTATAATAACCGATAAATTCGAGATCATTCACAAGGACTTTTGTAAGCAATTGTCTAAATAAAGTGATTCAAGAAAGAGGGGGTTTTGTGGCCGAATTGCCACTCTGCAAAAGTTAGTTGAAAAAGTCAGTAATCCCTCAGGATTAATCGAAAGAAGAATTTTGTTGTTGAATTTCGCAGAATAATTTAAAAGGACACCTACTTGGATCAGCTCACATGCCAATTATCGGGTCTAAACATTACTTGCGGTTGTTGAACGACTCAAATGATAGACAAGACGAACTTCCGTTATACTTGACACTTTAATTGCTCTAAGTATAGTTATCGCTTCCGCGTTTAATTTCTATTCAAAACAATTAAGCCTTAAGATCCCGAGTTGATTTTTACGATTTAACCTATAAAAGCTTTCTTCCGAACTGCTTATTCACCTAATCAGATTCCTCTATCATAAGTGTTTACACATTCAAAGTGAATTTAATTGTTTAAATTCTTTATCGTTAGTTTCTTCCGAACTCCAACGACTTTAGGTTAATTATAGACCGATCAACTTTTTCATAAACCAATTGACAATGACATAGATTTCTTCCGAACTTCTAATTACAATTATCAATCAATAAATATAAAAGATAAAAACAATATTTAAACTCAAATAAACATGGATCTTCGATTAAATATAAAAAACTTGTTCAACGATTGCAGGTAACATTAAATTGACCCTAGGACATGTTCACTACCCAAGCGGGTGTTGAAGAATTTAGCTACTAATAATGAAAAGATAAAAACAAACAATAATATATGAAAACATATTGTACCGATTGTTGAAATCGTTTGAGAATGATAAACAATAGCTAAATAAATCTCCAATCGTGCTAGCAATCTTCAAAGAATGTTTGCAGATGAAAAGCCCTTGAAAAATATGCTAAAAATTGGCTGGAAAGGCAAAAGTAGGGTTTTGGAATGATTAAGCATGCTATTTATAAGTTTCCAAAAATCCTTGCGCAGATTCGGCATAAGCTGCGGGGCAGCTAGTAAGCTGCGACGCAGCTCACCTTGACCGTTGTTGACTATTTGACTTTTGTTGACTCAGTCTGGAAAAGAACTAGAGGTGCTGCTGCGCAGCTATACGCTTCTGTTTTAGAGCTGTTGCGCTGCTCTTCTTGATTTCAGCTTTGACTTTTGTTGACTTGTTGCAATCTTCATCCAAATGCTTCGGCAATCATCCGTAAGCACTCATTTCACTTCAAGAATGTCGTTTTCTTCAGAAATACGCTCAAATAACTGTTAGTAACCTGAAACACTAACAAATACCATAAACGCGCCAATTGTATACAAAAACAACTCAATAAACATGTTAAATCAACCATATTAGCTGTGGGAAATGGGTATAAGATACGACATATCAGCAACAAAAGTGAAGCATACAGCGATGCCGTCCGTTTTCATTTCGTGGAAGTCCCCGGCAGAGCAAAGGTCTTGCATGTATGACATGATCACCCAAAACATAGTCTACTAGTCAACGATGTCGGTATAAGTCAATATTAATCTTTGCAACAAAAAATGACTTGATATTAACTATAACTAAACAAATAATGACTTGAACCAAAGGCGAAACTATATTGAAAACAAAGATAGCATGCACTATGAGTCCGCTCAGTCTATTAGTATACAAATCTTAATTTGTGATAATAAATGGGTCATCACACACAGGTATTGTCAAATCGTTCAGCATCACTTTCTCACTGCTACTATTCTCATTTCCACCTAACTTTACATTCACAAATACCTCATTATATACCAAAATTTCCAATCAAAATATTTATAATTAAAATAAATATAAAAAAGGGCCCATTAGAGCTTCACCGAGGTTCCTACTTCCTACTTAAATAGTATTCTCATAGTCTCTTAGTTTGAACGAGTATATTTCTATCGTGCAGTTTGTGTTCGGATCATTCCAGTTCGACGTACTAGTGGTTTAGTTGGCTCGGAATCACATCGGGATCGATTCTAAATCATAAGTATCCTATAATAAATTGTATCATTGGATTAAAAAACATACAGATATTATTATTTGGAATAATGCACCCACTTGCCAACCGAATTAGATCGTGATGACTGTTTTTCTATAGTTTTGTGAAAGCCACATGCAAGTCATGTGCCCGATCATTAATCATTATCATGCCTTCAACCAAAACTAAAATTTGTCCAGGATAATGCCAACTACAACCTTAACAAACAATTAAATAAAAACGATTATAAAAGGCTATGTGTCCCCATACGTGACTATTGATTAGTGTTTTTTTTTACAAATGTCTGAAGAATTTAATAATTTTTTCCGATTCTTACAACTAAACATACTTACAAAAGGAATTTATAGAATTTGATTCTAATTTTATTATAATTCGCAGAAATAAGCACATCATACATGTTCACTGGCCTACATATACACTTAAACTTGTAATTAACTTTTTGTTTATACACAACTAGTAGTAGCTCCTTGATTTTTACTTCCATTAACACATTGATTTTTTTTAGTTTTTTAAATTATGAGTTTATGGTACGTGCATAAACACAAATATTAACATTTAACACACACTACAAATATTAACATATATATATATATATATATACCACTAGGGATAGAAGGTGTTTGATTAATATTTTTATTATCATGTTACAAACAAATTGCTAGGAAGATTCTTTTGTATATGGTCTGATATTTGGGTATGACTGGCGTCTGTGCTGGTGATGGTTGAAGGAAAGTACTCGTGCAAATATAATATGAAAAATAATATATGTAAGCATTACTTTATTTATTTCTTTTAAGGAAAATTAAAAAAAAAAAAAAATGTTAGGAAGATTTTGTACTTATCATTAGTTGGAGGGCCAAAAGTTTGAGGGTAAGTTAATTAATTTGGGATCGATTGTCTAGCTACAGTTTTCTTTCAAAAGAGAATCCTAGTTAAGTAACATGAGGGGTTAATTTTAGATATGTAACAGCAGGATTTAATATTAACGGGGTGGGAAAGGGAATACTCATCCAAAAATTGATAAAGAAATAGAACCTGAGGATTGGTCCCCCTTGCTCCCCTTTTGATACCATCTATGCATGTGACGTAAGAATATAATTCTAGGTATTGTGGAGAAGGGCATAACTACAATACGAGGCAAACGAAGTGGCCGGTAAAAGTCTTGGAGTACAATAGTACATTAAACAAATTGAATTTTAGAAAATCGTAGTGAAAGTTAAAGAAAAAACGTGAAAATACAATAATATAATGGTTGAGAAAACTGTAATTTTCATTCTACAACAAACAATAAAGATTAATATATTGTACTTTGCTAGCTAGTAATGACTTTTACGACATTATTACCTATATATAGCTAGAAATAAAGAAACTTCTCAGTATCGCCTTTCGCTAGTTTTGAGTCATAACATACCTCATGAGACTTGAGACTTTGCTAACTACCTATATATATAGCTAGTTAGTATATATTGTAGATAGAATTCTGAATAAAGTAACGGTAAATAATTCGTGAAGTTGAGACTTGAGAGACACTTAAGTTTTACTCATGAGACAAAATTTCAAATCTTGTTAGGTATAAATTTATAGTGAGGATTTTTCTTTGGTATATATCGATGTCTGACTCAGTAGACAACGGACTAGTTACTGTTGAGTTAAGACCTTATTATTTGACGGTTAGGGAATTTTATTATTCGAAAATCACTTAAAAAAAAAAAAAGATAAGGTTTAATAAGTGAACTGAAATGAGCATTCATATTCATATCAGGTAAACAAGAACACATGAAACCATTCTATTTGATGTTACTTACATTAAAGATGCACACAAATATGAGTATATACATGGAAAAATCCTTTAATTTCTAAAATCCTTTAATGCTTACAAATAAATCCTTTAATGTTTGGTATATACATGGAAAAATGCTTACAAATAAATGGTGATGGCCTCATATCTACGCCACTGAGATTTCTATACTAAAAGCCCTCATCCCTCAACGAACATTAAAATTTAAAAGTTAAGATCGACCTACCACATGCAATGTCTTGATTAATTTCTAAATTGTGACAAAACATTTAGGCCACCCTTTTACAGTTTTGTTTGTCATTTTTACATTATTATATACTATATATATACAGGGGATGAGAATACAAGGTTGTCGGATATTACTCACATATTGTTTTTTTAATCCATAAAAATCATGGGGCCCATACATTTATTCATTAAACAAGAAATAATAAAATATTAGTATGTGAGAGGTTATATATATATATATATGTATATATGGGGGAAGTGAGTATGGGGTTGTCCCCTATCTAAGCTTAGATGGAGAACCCCTCACATTTGGTTTTTATAATCATAAAAATCATAGGGGCCATGTATTTAAAATTCAGACAAATATTAAGATATTTGTATATGAGGGGTTCCCCATCTAAGCTTAGATGAGGGACAACTCCATACTTAATTTTCCATATATATATATATATATATATACACACACGGTCGTAAGAACAAATGTAAACTAATTGAACAGGTCAAATTGGATGTGCAACTTGGCCCATATGTAAACAATACTAGGGACTGGTCACTTGACCCAATTATTATTGGGTTAAGTATCCCGTAGTGTAAGCAACTTTGTAATTTTTTCTATTGTGTGTATGCATCAAAAAATTTAAACATTTTATGTAAGTATCTCGCTAAATTGAATGCTTAATGTAAAAATGTATACGTGACAACCATATGAGCTGTCACATAGAAGTTTTTGATTGGTTAACGTAAAATTTTTACATAAGTGTTCAATTTAGCGAGATACTTACATATAATGTACAAATTTTTTGATACTTACATACAATAATAAAAGTTGCAAAATTACTTATTATTTTATAAATTTAACATGGTACCACCGTCAATTTGATGTGGAGCAATGATGGAATGGATTTTATTGTCATGGATCACCGGGTTTCAAGTTGATTGAGATATAAATTATATTATGGATCACCAAGTTTGGAGATGGGGGGCTTGCTACCTAGCGCTGTTTGTGTTTTGCGGGCATATGTGATCATCTTTCGTCATTGAATTACCTCACATAATTGAGCTTTATTCATTGGTTGAAAAAAAAAATAAAAAAAAAAATACCTAATCATCATTGAAAAAGTAGTCATCTTCCAATCACACGCCTATTGTCGTTCCAGAAGGATCTTTTGTTTTTCGTTGTATTTTTCTTGGAAATAGAATTGGTTTGATAGTCTTGTTAGTTTCCTTCCAGCAATCCAACAAAACTCTAATCAATCGTTATGATTGTCTATTAATTTTGTAACTTATAATATGCATTTGTCCTTGTTAGAATTGTATCGATCTGAGTTTGTATACATAAATTTTGTTAGAATTGTAACATAAATTTATGTTTGTATACATCCAAAGTCCGTCGAGTGGCAATGCTTTTAAAACATAACTGCATATAAGTAAGATTTCAAAATACAATGCTTTTAAAGCATGTTTTTGAAGGGTATATATAGTTATGCCGCATTACTCTTATATATAAATTAGATATATATAAAAATCACCCAAAAAGAAATTTTCAAGCTTTCAATATTTACTTAAGTTTGTTTTCCTAGACTCCTTCTGTTCAAACAATAGAAGTATATTAGATACGAGCATAGTGTCTGCGCGTTGCAACGGCTAGAAGGCGAGGACAATATAAAAGGGAGGCGGTGGTAGAGATCGGGGCGTGGTGGAGAAGGAGGGCGGCGGTGGAGGGTGATAGAAGGTCGAGGAAAGCGTGTAATGATTAGAAAGAAGGTAGGGGTGTAAGAGTATTATGGGAATACTGAAAAAAAATGCTTAATTTCCAAAAATAAAAAAAGCAATATGCTTTATAGAGGAGTATAGATATATATAAATTAGATATATATGAAAATCACCCAAAAAGAAATTTTCAAGCTTTCAATATTTACTTAAGTTTGTTTTCCTAGACTCCTTCTGTTCAAACAATAGAAGTATATTAGATACGAACATAGTGTCCGCGCGTTGCATGGCTAGAAGGCGAGGACAATATAAAAGGGAGGCGGTGGTAGAGATCGGGGCGTGGTGGAGAAGGAGGGCGGCGGCGGAGGGTGATAGAAGGTCGAGGAGAGCGTGTAATGATTAGAAAGAAGGTAGGGGTGTAAGAGTATTATGGAAATACTGAAAAAAATGCTTAATTTTTAAAAATAAAAAAAGCAATATGCTTTATAGAAGAGTATAAATAGATGATAAATTAAGGTCCATTAGGACTGGTTTACTTGACCCAGTTATTTTATGATTTAACATGGTGCCACCATCAATTTGGTGTGATATATCGACAATGACGAAATAGATTGGTTAGTAATAGGCTATCAGTTTAAACCCGAGACATAATGAGTTTTACTATAATGGGTCTTGGAGCGACCTGAAGACAGTGTTGTAAATAAAGGTTTTAAAAGCTGTTATAAAGGCGTTATAATGCTTAAAGGTGGTCTCCCGTTACATTATGTGTCTTGTAGAGTAGATTTAAAGGTTGCATTCAAAAAGAATCAAATAACAAACTTTACGAGGCTAAGGTCATGGATAATAGATAGATACATATATTTAACTTAATGATTTTGTGTTTAATAGACTAATTTTGGTTTTGAAACCAATACAAATAACGTATGAAACAAATTGATTACTTGGTTTACATAAAACCACCAATATTTTTGGGTAGGTACATTATTATTGTAATATTTAATAAATAAAAATTCCTTTAAAAATAAGTATAGGTATTTTATGTTATACTTTTTAGTTTTTTATGGTTATTGAATTATTTTGTAGAGATATTTGTAGTATATATCCTTTAAAAAAGAAATTCTTTTGTAATTTATAGTCTTCGTTATAACGTCGATATATATTCGCGAAATGAGATTTATCCTTAAAGGTGGTCAGCCGCCGAGTGACCGCCGACCATTATTTACAACCTTGCCCGGAGATGATGGGCCTGGGCTACCTAACCTTGTCTGCGTTTCTCAGAAGTATACTATCGTTTTTCGTCATCTCCGGATAACCGGACTTTTTTCGTTGGTGGTTCGAATGGAAATTCAAACACATAACACCATTGCAGTAATCACACTCTAGTCACACAAGCATATTGTCGTTGAGATCAACTTAATCTGATAGGACTTTTTTTCATTAAATCTTTTGTATTTAAAGTTGGTCCGATATTTTTTTAGTCTCTTTTATGTACTCCCACAAAACTTTTTAATCAATCATCATGACAGTCTATTAGTTTGGAACTTATAAAAAATTATTTTGGTAAACATTTTTTTTGAAAAAAATATCATTTTGACAAATAACTTTAAAAATAAATCATTTTGATAAAATTTTCTTCATTTACGCCATTTTGGTTTTCGACAACTACGAGTATATACTTTTAGAAATTTTATTCATATAGTTTTGGCATTAATACGAGTTGTAAATGAGTGGATACAAAATTTTTTGTTTAGTTAATATAAATATATTATGAGGGTAGTATATATGGATAAAAAATCTTTCACATACTAATTTTTAATACATAAAAAAATATAGTGGTCCAATCAATTATTTAAAATATTAAAAATTAGCGTGTAAAAGATTTTTTTTTATCCAAATTCGATTGGTAACAACCTCATAATCACTTTCTCGTAATATATTAAAACTAGATAGCATTTTACCCACGCAATGCGGCGGTAGTGATAGTGGTGTGGTGTTGGTTGTGGTAGCGGTGGTTGGTAGTGGTGGTGGCGTGACAGGTGACGACGATGTGGTTATTATTGTAAAAAATATTAATGTAAAAGGGGTAGTGTAAGTATTTTAAGAGTTGATGGGTTTATGTTGTAAATTATTTACTTAAGGGTATTATAGGTATATTAGGTGAAGATGTTTATTAATAAATAAAACAGAGAACTAATTAATTAATTCATTAAAGGTAGGATATTCATTTCACATAGGGACATTTTTATGAGAGATAGAGTGTTGAAAAATTTACAAGAGACAGTGTTATAATTTTTATGAAGTAGTAGAGATATGTCTAAATATTTTAAGAGAACCGGTTGAACCGGTCTGTTCAAATCTTCGGTCTAAAAATCATTTGTTTTTTGAAACTTTGTTGGGCTGGGCCGTAGGAAATATTGAAAAAAAAAGTAGGGGGAGCTTTTTCTTATAAAAAAAAGTTACAGTTTAATAAGGAAGAAAGAAAGATACAGAAAGAGTAGTAGTTTTGTAAAACCTAATTATTATTGTGAGCAAGCATCAATTTTGGCTCATTTCCGTCACTATTTCAATTCAATCAGATCACTTTTTCATCTCTTTATGGTATGTTTTTGGCACCCTTTTATTTCTTACACATTTCAATTCTGACCCACCAACTGTTTGACAAAAATCCCCATAGAATGTTTGATTGCTTACCAACTGTTTGATGAAATGTTTCGCTTAAAACTGTTGTTTTTGGCAATGATTATATAAACTGCTATTATTGGTTGATTTATACATGTCTAGTTTCATATTATACATCTAATGAAATTACTCCCTTAAAAGTAGTAACAATCATCTTGAAAACCTCAATGAAAAAGTCAGATAATTAGCTGTAGCGAAACGTGATTTATGAAACTAGAGTTTGGATTTGGTTTTCTTGTTTGATATTGTAATAATAATCAATTTAATCATTTTTAGATATTTTTGTTTGATATTGAAATGTCGGCTGTTGTTTAACCTTGTTTACTGGTTTTGTGTCTGGGCTCGTTGAAGGTATCCGTTTTAGACTGCGAAGTATAAAAGAAAGGTGTTATTAGGAAAAATGCGATCACTTGCCCGAGTGATATCCCAACTGACCACAAACTTAGGGGCCACACAGTTAAACACGGTCACCAAATCAGTGGCATGTAACTTTATTTCAAGCAGTCGTTATCTTTCCACTAAAGGGGGGAACGGTGGTGATATCGATTGGGGGTCCGAGTCTACTTGGTCAAGTGGGCTTACCAAAGAGCATTTTGACGGGGAGGATGAAGAACAAAAAGTTGAGGACAGTAATAGTAGTGTTAGTGGTGGCAAAGTTGGTGGCGGTGTTGGTGGAGGAAAAGGGGCATCGGGTTCAACTCGTTTTGCATCCGCAAATGAGAATGAGGATGATTTAGAACAGATCAGGAAGTTGGCTGATCAAGCTTTCCGTGAAGATAATGCGTTTGCAAACAAGTATAAGGAGAGGATGCGTGAAATAAATGTGTTGATGAAACAGATAATGGAGCCTGGAGCAAGAGGGGCGTATCTGAAGGACTCAGAGAAGGCTGAAATGTATCGGCTTCATAAGCAGAACCCAGAAATTTATACTGTTGAGAAGTTGGCAAAAGACTATAGGATTATGAGGCAGAGGGTGCATGCTATTTTATGGCTCAAGGAAGATGAAGAGAAAATGGAGAAAAAGCTTGGACATGCTCTGGATGATTCTGTGGAACAGCTGCTTGACAATTTCCCTGAGTAAGTCTCTCGATTTTCTCAGAGTCTATGATTTACAATCAGTCGAAACTTATATGAGTGTGCTATATTTGATCTTATATATATATGCAACGCTATATATCACATTGTATCTGTTTATGAGCTCATACTTGACTAAAACAAAAGAAAAGGTCTATTTGAGCTTGGTGCAGGCAAGTAGTAGTAGGAAATCAATGTCTCTGATGTCACATGCTTTGATGTACATTTACTACATCATCGCACATAACCTTAGTTACATTTACAATACAGTGTAAATTTACTCCATTCCCAGGAGCAGACCACATTACTGCTTTTGTTCTCACTAACTTAAAAACGAATTTACTTATCCAACACCTTTGTTTTAATTTCTAACATATGCTCAGTGAATCGTTTTAATATTCTTTTTGTTGAATAGCTTATATATTTGATCCCTTAAAAACAGGCATAGGTTGAAATACTTGGGTCTGGAATAATGGATCACTGATTGGTGGAATACTAGGCAATGCGAAACTTTTTATTAAGAATATCGGAGTAAAGATTTTTTTTTTTTTTTTTTTTTTTTTTTATGTAGAGTTCTGAACCAAAATATCCTTCTCCCATGTATCAAGTATTCTCTGTCTTAGAATTAATAGCTAATAGTCTAGTGTATAATACCACAATAATGTTCACCTGCATTATTTTTCACGGTATTTGTTTTGTCTATAACACTTCTATTCTGTATAGGGACTCTATCATAAAAAAAAAAAAAGATTTAGTGTCTGTGCCTCTACACGTGTTTACATCAGGATATCTTATTCTGCATATTTAAGCGAAACTATTTGTTTCCAATGAGTGACTAATTCTTCAAAATTATAGAAACCTTTCGTGTATTCTACTGTACTTAACAACTGTTTTTAGCACCTGAGAGTGAATTCCATGGTTATCACAAGGATTTATTTTTTTATCTATTTTTTACTTTTGTTCTCGGATACTTGAAGTTAAAACGATGGAATGATGATATACTAAAGTTGTGTCATGAAATGCTGTTAGGTTTTTAGGAGGTTGAAATGCCTAATCTTTAGATTTGGCAGGAGTAAAATAATGTCATAATTGATACTTGCTAGAACCATACAGCTTTGTTTGTAACATTTCACGGTTTTCTGATTTTTCTATGAAAGTATAGCTGCTTTAGCAAACCTTAAATGTGGCTGTTGTCATAGGATAGCATATAGCTAGAACAGGAAAACATATCATTTGTGGTTTGTTCTATCCGAATAGTAATAGCGTATTAATCTGTCTTCTTGTTAGTGTTTTGGCGATATATATACGACATTATCATAGACATCTTTATTTGCATTCACATTGCATTGCATAGTTACTCCATTGAGTCCATTCCCTAGAGCAAATCACATGATTTTTGTTGATCTATAGCCTAACCAGTTTTCCCTCTCATACGTTAGCTTGTTAACATGTTCGGAATAACAAGCTTAATAGGTATGGGTTGAGTAGTTGTATGATTTCTATATTTTATGAGTCAAGGTACTCTTCTTTCTTTCATTATATATCATCTTTGTTTTACGGATATGGTAACCTCAAATAATTTAGTATGTAACACCACTCCCAAGAGAATTAGCTGATTCTCTTGGAACTTGCTTCGTTTTTAATGTTCTGATTCTTTGTACAGACCTTCTATCATCAAATTTCTTCTTTACATTAGTTAATATTATGATCTATGACACATATATTTGTTAATGCTGATGACTACTCATTGTAGAACTACATAAAATTTATAGTTTGAGTACTTATATGAGCTTAAACATTAAGTATGCTCTCAAGAGTCAATGTCATAGTTATGATAACACAAGGATTTCTTTTCTACTTTTTTTCTTACTTTTTTAGTTTGCTTATGTTCTCAGTACTTGTAGTTCAGTTTTTGTTTTTTTTTTTGACGAGCAAAAAAGAGGCCATGCTGAAAAGCAAAAATATAGTGTCTTGAAATACTGGCTAATCCAGATGCTGCACTCTTAGATTAGGCTTCTCCTTTATGTCAGAGCTTGTTACCCAATCATGCAGTGCTGTTAATACTATTTCATAAGTTTCCTTCCTTATATCTCTGAAGTGTTCAGCCTTGAATTCTAGAAAATTAGCTGTTTGATGAAACTGAAAAATTATCAATTATTACTGATACTCAGGCTAGAAATTTACCATTGCTGAGACATTTTCATGGTAGCTTGTTGATTATTCTGTTTTCTTTACTTTGATCGTAGCTTTATTATTATTGTATTATAGATTTTTCGACTGGCATGATAAAGAGTTTCATGTTGCGACTCTACCATACAAGCCAGATTTCAAGGTGATGCCCGAGGGATGGGACGGTACCATCAAAGACCCAGATGAGGTTCTGTATGAGATATCAATGAAAGAGGATGAGATCTTATATCAGGAGTTTCTTGAGAAGTTCAACTTTAACAAGATGAAGGTAACATATCTGTTATTCTTATCAGGAGATTAGCCTGACAGTTGTCAACTTGGCTGTTCTAGCTAGAGGGGAAAAAATTTGACCCACTTACTAATCGATTGGTCAAATGGGATCATCTGCTTATGATCTATTCCTAAGGAACGACATCATGAAGTTTAGCGGAAAAGGAAATGTACCAAATGGGGTATCACATTGTTTAAAAAATTTAGATTTAGTTTTGTAATTATAATTAAGTTTATAGTTATTTAAGTTTATTTTGGACAAAATCTATGTTGGCACAGCGCCAAAAGTACTCCTTTACCCAACTCGCCCATTTCCCCATCCCTACGCTATACCCTGAATCCTAATGACAAATTTATTGCCAAACATAACCTTATTTTATTAAATTTTGCCCTTTTCTAGGAAATTTTAAATGATGGTCTTTGGTTTCATGAACAGATGGAAGGGA
The DNA here is from genome assembly GCF_010389155.1 of Erigeron canadensis. Classification (NCBI taxonomy): domain Eukaryota; kingdom Viridiplantae; phylum Streptophyta; class Magnoliopsida; order Asterales; family Asteraceae; genus Erigeron; species Erigeron canadensis. The sequence goes on from NC_057763.1 coordinate 5,312,634, forward strand.
AAGTAAAGGTTCATAAGTACAGCAGGAGGCGTCCATCAGAAGGATGGGAAATCACCGTTGAAAAGATGGGGTCTCGTGGGAAGCGTGGAGATGGCGGAGGATGGAAGTTCAAGAGCTTGGCAGACGGGTCCACTAGACCGCTCAACGACTACGAAAAGATGTTTGTAAGAAGGGAGAAACCTCGCAGGCGACGCAAGATTCTCCACCCGAAATAAATTTAGAAAGATGAAAGGTGTTATTCTCATAGACTAGACAGTTTTATTCACTGCAAACGATTTGATCTCTTTTGTTCTTGCTGAAACAAAGGGCACTGTCATTTGTGTTTCTATGCAATGTTTGTTAGCTTCATATAAATGTCAAGCCTAGACCGAAACGTCTAAGCATAACTATTTTGTGCTGTGGTATGATACAAGTTAGAACTCGGTTTTCATGTTTTGTATTGGATCAAAGTTTGGAGTAAAAATTTATGTATGCAAGTTTTAGAAACCTGATGTAAATTACCTCAAATTGGCTTTTTGTTGTTGAAAAGCTTATGGTCTGGCCAATTTTACCAATTGGCATGGCCGAAAATTGGCCCAAGGCCGACTATTATGGCTTTTTTTTTTCTTACAATTCCTCGCTTGCTTAGTTGCTTTATAAAAGTCGATCTAAAAAACAAGCAATAATTGCTATTATGGGGATCTATGGGATCACCTATTTTTAAGTGTTTTTTTGGAAACATAAGCAGGTGGGTGATACATCTCTTTTTAAGGGTGGACGGAGTGGGTAGGGGAGGGGGCCGGTACCGGTTGGCACACCGTGCCGACCCTCCGGTACCGGTGGGGTGAGGAGTGATTTGGGCACAGTGGTGCCAGTAGCTATGCCTCTTATTCGACCGTTGGCATTAATAAATAAATAAAAAAAATGTGGCCCCCACATCTAACGTCTCTTCCTTCTCTCCTTTTCCTCTTTTCTCCTTCACTTTCTCAGAACCTCCATTTTTTTTTCCTTTCAAACAATACAAAACACACACATACATATATCATATATACACATATAATTTATCAAACAACAATCATGAACCCTTTCTTCAACAATCCTATATTTTCGGAACACGGCCCACCACCCCCAAATATGTCATCGGACTCGAGTTCATCCGGCGAGACGGAACGGTATAAAATGTTTTAGTTTTAAAAATAAATAGAAATGAAATTAAATAGAAAAGGGTGGGGAGGGGAGGGATGGCGAGGTGCTCCTAGCATTAGGGGAGGGGAGGAGAGGAGAAGAGAAATTGGGGAGGGGAGGGGAGGAGTGGGCAAGCTCTCCCCCCACCCTAATAGAAGATTCGGTTATTTCTTATTTTTATAAATTTTTTTTTTTTAACATTAACGATATTATTGATATTGGAAAGCTAGCAAGGTGCTAGAATTACAATAGAGGCAAAGTAAAGGAAAAACAAAAGGAAAAGAGTACATCAGGGAAACAAATGGGATCTAAATCTTGAAGGAAGACCATTGGGCCCAAGTGATGTTCGAATTGCTGGAGCGGTTAATCAGCCACGAGAAGCTAAGCTGCTTGATGTTTTTGATGGCGAACTGGACTGAAGGTGTTTTATTGGAGAAGATGCTATCATTCCTGGTTTGCCAAATGACCCATACATAAGCTTGAATGATAAGGTTTAGGAGCTTCCTGTTTTTGACATTGGAGGCGAGGATTTTAACATTTTGGGATGGCGTATCGAATTAAACCGCATTGCCACCTTAGGTCAACTAATGGCTCGAAATATCGCGGTTGCATCCCCCACCGGCTATCTTTGCAACCAGCATGCCGAAACCGTCGAGCATTTATTTCTCCGTTTCCCCTTTGCTGCTATCTTATGGACCGCCCTTATCTCATGGTGCTGCTTGCCACTATATAAACCAGCTTATCTATATCTATATCTATACTATATTATAAAGTAGATTCCTCATGTCTAAAATTTTAAGTTTCAACATTTGCTTCCCCAAAATGCCTCTTCTATCAATTTTATATTATCAAACACCTTTTCTCTCTCCTCAAATCTCAACCAATCATCTTTTTTCTCTCTGCTCCATCAATCATTTACTCCTCCAATTCATTCAAAATCTTTTATCTCACAAACCGTATATCGATAAATTATAAAAATTATATGGGTGTTCTTAAAATTTCATGCTCTTTTATTAGAGATGTCATTCGTTATACTTTCAACGAATTTTTAATCCGAAGGTGGAACCCATACGGTTAAGGCCTTTGGCTATCACACTTTATGATCTATCATCCCACCATTTCACCGCCGCAACGCGCGGGTACTTACTCTCGTTTTTATAAGTAGATAAACATTTTTTGACCGAATATTTGTTATTTATTACAAGTATTTGCTTAAAAAAACTAGTAAACAGATAAAAAGAAAAGTAAACAATCCCAAACACTGTAGAAAGAGAAAACACTGTAGAAAGAGAAAGTAATATTCGAATCAAGATACAACATCAAACATGTAATGCCTACAAATAATAAATGAAATTAATAATGATATGAGCTGAATATAAACCGCAACATGTGTCCAGTTTTAGTTAGGATTTATAGGTTAAACAACGACATAGTGTTGACTAGTTAGATGACTCATGCAAAATAAGGGTATCATAGTAATTTGGAAGTGAAAATTTTGCCATAAAAGAAAGTACATATTGAATCAACTCATTTCAACATTAACGAAAAATATTGAATAATCAACTCAATTCAGCAAATGAAGCCACGGTTCTTTGATTGAACTCATTGGACTATATTGGAGTAACAAGTCTATGGTTTTTTTTCATGAACACTATTGGACCAGAAGCGGGCCTTAGTGTTTTATTGAGCTGGTCCATTGTGTGATACGATGTTCCCTGAAAGTTGATTATCGACTTAGTGTTAAAAAAACACAACTCAATTCGGCATTGATGTTCTATGAGATATTGTTCTCCAACAATATCTCTGGATGTATTGTAACACCCCAATATTTAAGGTAATATAATATTAACCCTTTTCATAGTTTTGACATTAAATTAATTTCCTAATATTTTATTTTTGGTTATAGGGTTAATTTAGTTGGAACTTTGGCGGATAGCGAGTAAAAATACCCACAAAAGTGTTATGGGGCGTGGCAAGCCCATGGATTGCCAACCACCCACCTCTTATGACTCATAATTTTATTTTCTTTTTCTCTTGTTCACTACATCAAGAACTTCTCTAAATCTTCTTCTCACTTCCATCAAAATTGAAGATTAATTCATCCAAGTAAAAGAGAGAAATTACAATAATAATCATCACCATCTCTAATCTTCAATCAAGGAATTTAAAGTTAGGGTTTTGAGTGGGAAAGAGGGGTGATGGCCGAAATTTTAAAGGAAAAAGAAAGAAGGAGAATTTCTAATTCAAGTCTTGAAATTTCTTATTATTGTTGAGGTATTTGATTTCCCCTAATCTAGTCTTCATATTTCTTTTGAAATTAGGATTCATGGAGTGAATCAATTTGGGGGTTTTTGATAAAAATTGAATTATGGTGATTTTTCCCCAATTCCTTATATAAGCTAGTTTGTCATTGAGTTATGTGTTGAGTTTGAATATGAAATTGATAAGTTCATATGATAATTATAGTTTATGCGAAAAGATGAACTTTGGCTAGTTATGGAATTGTTGATGAAAATGGTAGGTTGAACTACCTAGTATTATTGTTGAAGAAAATGAGACTCAATGACAAATGGGTTGGGTTTTGGGTGTAGGAAGGCTAGTGATTGGGTATGACTAGGTTGAACTAGTCAAGTGGTAAATATAAACTTATACTTTGTATGTTGATTTATGTATAGGTGGTGAAGAATAATTTGTTGAACCTATTTGCCTTGTAGTGCCAAGTAGCCAAGTTTGAGGTAAGTGTATATGTATATGATCATGTTCTAGTTATTAGAGGTCATAGGTGGGTAAATTCCTATGACCCATATGTTTGTTGAAAAATGAAGACTAGTAGGTGGGTAAATTCCTACTAGTCAAAATGTTGATTTGATGAATGAAAGCTAGTAGGTGGGTAAAGTCCTACTAGCATAATGTGATTTTGTTTATAAGAGCTAGTAGGTGGGTAAATTCCTACTAGCCAATTTATTTGATTGATTGTGTAAACTAGTAGGTGAGTAAATTTCTACTAGTCAAATTGTTTGAAAGAGCTAGTAGGTGGGTAAATTCCTACTAGCCAAATTGTCCATGGCCATGTTGAAAATGATTTGTGATGATTTTGTGTTATGATTAATATGAATGAAATGACTATCAAAAGATAGGCTATGTATGATGCTTGATGCACTAATGTTTTGGTAACTTGATTATGATCATATGTATATGCATTCACTGAGCGTTTTGCTTATGTTTTAGTTGTTTAACCCTTTTATAGGAGTTGGTAGTAGCAAGAGCAAGATTTGACCAAGTGAAGTTAAGCTTGAAGGATTTTAGCCATCTTGGAGGTTGGCATTTTGGGTAATTTTGTAGATAATCCCTATGACTATTATGACGCTTGATACAAGCTTTTGATTTGGGAGAACACGTTCTTTTGGTGGGAAAATATATGGTCATGTTAAGTTTTTGGTCATTTTGTTCTACATGGATTTATAGTTTAAATGTATGTGTTTTGGTAATTTGTGGTTTCAAGATGATTATGTTTTGAAATGGTGTAAGTGTTTGAGTTCAAATGATAGTGAATTGGTGTTTTAAGTGGGTGCAGTAATAGTACAGACGCAGGCACGGCTAACTGTGCTCAGCGTCTACAGTATTTTGTCTTGGTGATCAGTTTCTAGGAACACGGTCGACCGTGCTAGCGGCCGCAGTCCTTCTGTTCTCGAGCAAAAATTTCCGAGCTTCATTTGACATTTTCAAGGTCCAGTACTTCTAAGATATGTTTAGAATAACATATTAGGAAGGTTCCAATTGTTATTTTTCAAATTCGATAACTTTTATTTTTAACGAAAATTTGCAATATTTTTCAAAGTATAAGTTTGTCTCAAATTTTTCGATTTTTAAAGTAAATGATTGTGATATTTTTGGTCTTCTAACTTTGGGCGTTACATGTATACACTAGCAAAATATATAGATAATTACATACTCGTCTAGCAATATACATACTTGTGTTTATACATAACATTGTCACACACTTCAACGTTATCTTTTAATTATGTATGATAAGATTGTGACTCACTATTAAAGTTATTCTGAAAGCATGTATAAGGGCGATGGCAACCCATGGAAGTTGGGTGTGTGGTGAGTGTGGTGCCACCACTCAACACCGCCACCTTCAATTTCTGACGGGTCATGGTGAAGGTTTGCGTGGTGTGACCACGCATCTGAATTTCCAAAGCTACATTTTCGAGGAGAAAGGAACGGTAGGAAACGACTAGTTTTGACTAGCTTTTTTTTTTTGCTTTTTTGTTTTTACTTTTCACCTTCTTTATATATATAAACACACAACACATCATTTTACACAAACAAACCACACATTTTACCTTCAAAACTCATATTTTAAAACCAACACTTCATCTTCATGGCTAACAACATGAATCTCCGGAATGTTAAGATGGCGATACAAGTGCACCTGAATTATGACGCCAGATACCGCTCTGGAATAAACAATGTCATTCAGAGCGTAGCCGGCAATAAGGCTACTTACGAAGCCGAAATTAGCCGAATAAAATCACCGAATCGGGTTCCTACCGCCGCCGAGACGAAGTATGTGGTGTATCTTCGACAGAAGATCGATTGGCTCAATCAGGTTACTTTACAGCTTACCACCGCCTCGTCGACGTTGACGGCTACGCTAGACCATGGGGAGTTCTGGCAAGGCGATGTCGGTGGTGGTCAGTATGTGGATTACTATACCGACCCAGAGGAAGAGTACGTGGCGCGTCCTCCAGCTGGAGATGCTGTCGGGTCTCCTGAACCATACTGATACATCCACCGAAACGACGACGACAGTACCGTAGACTCAGATTATTCCGAGTGTTAGTATTTTACTTATTTTAATATTATTTATGTAATGGTTTAGTATTTTGTGTTTTTTAAGTATTATGTATGTTTTATTTTAAGTATTATGTATGTTTTAGTTTAATTATTATGTAATGTTTTAATTTAATGAGATTTTAATGTTTAAATAAAACAAAAAGGTAGTAGGTGGTGAAGTGAGTGATCGGATGCCAACGAAATTTGAATGAGTAGTAAGTGAGTGGTGAAGTGAGGTGGCATAATTTGATTGGTTAGAAGTGAGTGGTGGAAGATAGTATGGAACAACCAATGCCATCCCCCTAATAACACATATATATAACACGCTTTATTACTCGTATCATTTATAAAAAAAAGTCAAAATTCAACAAGCTAGAACATACAAATATGTACTAAGGCCTCTCCCTAAGGAGAGCTTCAACCAATCGTCGATGGCTCTTCGATGGGGACACCATAGGGAGCAAGGTCGTCGACGGCTGCATCTTTCAATTCCTTTTGATCCATCGATGAGTGTTGACGAGGGCAAGGCTCCGCAAAACACCAAAAACAAAAAAAAACAAAAAAAAAACGTTTTTTTAAAAAATTCGTAACGGTCAAATTTTTTTTTCTTTTTTTAATCCTCCTTCTATATATACTATCTTCACAATCCATTCGATACATCATTCATCAAACCATTTCAAAAAACCATTCCATAACCATTCCATAAAACCCTTCCATAACCATTCCATTTCAAAATGCCGAAGCAATTGTGGACTGAAGACGAACTTCGTTTGGTGGTCATGTGTTGGATATGGATGACTGAAATGCCTAACCTAAACGTTTCCAGTGTGTCCATGTGGACCTTAATATGTGAAAGGTTCAATGTGAACACGTCTGAACGTCCAAGGACCAAAACTCAACTAGTAGGTCAATTCAACAAAATTCGTAACGAATGTAAGCAGTTGGAGGCAATCTATTCGAGGTTGAAGGCACAGGGGACTTTATCGGATGAGATGGTTTATGTAATGGCCCATCAAGAGTACCGGGTGAATTATGGGAGGGACTTCAAATACGAGCGGTGTTTCCAGGAGCTTATGAATGTTCCCAACTTTTATAATAATTAAGTGTGTTTTCGTATTTTAATTAAGTGTGTTTTCGTATTTTAATTAAGTGTGTTTTAGCAGTTTGAATTGTGTGTTGTCTTTTACTATTGTAATGTTTTTAAGTATTTGAATAAAATAAGTCTACTTTAAGAACATAAGTTTATTCATAATTTTAAAACATTAGAAACTTAATAAAGAAAAACATACAACATAATATTAAAAGAGGCTACTTATTTCTTTTGGGCATAAATTGCTTTGGCAGTGTTGATGAACTCATTCAAGGTGATGACCGCACAAGCAATTTCTTCCACAGTTTCTTGAATCTTGTCAAACTTCCCCTGCAAATAAGTAAAGTATTGACACTCAAGCTCAGTACAATGCCCCGTTTGTATGTAACTGATTTGTTCTTAACACCATTTCTTTTTCGCTTGAAGTTTTAGACCAATTTGAACAAGCTTGTCTTTGCACATTTGGTGGTCGAGGATATCAGTCATGATACTGTCATTCACTTGATCGACAATCATTCGTGGTTTTCGGTTAGGGACATTTGATGAAGAAGCCATTGCAGATGTATAAAAGTGTGAGTTTTGAAATGAAATCTCTGGTAAGGAGAAAGTATTTATAGCTGAAGTCACAGACGCTCCTCCAACATTAAAAATCCAAAATATTTACATTTACAGTCCCTTAACGGCTAGCTACATTATTACTCTATAAATAGCTACCCAGAGCCTTAACCAGTTTTATCACCATTCCACTTGTGTCTAATCTTCAAACTTGTTTCATTTGCTAACTCACTTACTATTCCAAATGGCTTCTTCATCATCATCATCAAATAAGAACGTTCACCGACCTCATCTCACCGAAGATGAGATGAAAGCACGAATCATGGACGATGTCAAAGAGGACACCCTCCTTCAAAATGAACTCTCTGGGGTCCTGCTTTACCTATGGAAGAAGAGACACCAATGCGACCAACACGTTCAGGAAATAGAAGCACCAGGCCGCAAGGTCTCAAAACACGAAGAGACATATTCTTATTTTCTGAAGGATGAGAGCAAAAGAGTGAAGATGGTGATCGACAATGTTTTAAAGATCAGTCAAACGTTGACCGACCAATGCACTTGGGTTGAATCGTACCACAAAAACTGCGGAAAAGACAAATCAACGTGGGAAGTCAAATGTCCGCAACACGACAAGTGGTGGGCAAACGAAAGTGCTTACTGTGGCTTAGGAAAAATATCAATAAAAGATGATGAAGAGTAATCATAGCATTATTATCTATTTCGTGTTTTAATCATGTATTGTATTTTTTAATTATGTATTGTAATGTTTAATTTTAAATAAATGTTGAATTATTTATATTTTGTTTAAATATAAAATAAAATAAATAAAAAGTGTAAAAGAAGTGTGGAAGAGGGGTTATAGGGAGTGATTGTGAAAGAGATGGATGAAGAGAGAGAAAAGATGATGTAACAGTATGAAAGAGGTGTGAAAAAGGTAGATGAAGTTCTAGCTCAGGGAGACCTAATATTTAAATAGATTAATACCAATTTTTCAAAAGTCTAATCCACATAGATATAATTGAGACGGCACCTTTTTTTTTCTTTTTTTAATGATTAAGTGGGTCGACATATAATATGACTTTACAATTTTAGTTAGGTTGCTAATTGCTATCGTGTGTTTTAATAGTGACACCACTATAAAGAAATTTGTGGTGCATTTGTAAGCAAGAGAGAAAACATGAGGCCAGGGTTTCTTTGAATGATATATGCCAAATTGTGGCTTCCATATACACCTAATTTTAAAACACTAATTTTGTATGTTTTTTCAAAACTTCAAATGCTTCAAATTGCACTAATTAATGTGTTAACTGCATATCAATGGTGTGATTATACAGCATCATGTTGTATATATATATAGTTTCGATTGACATATTAATTTAAACATCATAGTATTACTTTTTAGAGCAATGGTAATGTGGGGTTTATGAAGGTTATATAATTGAATGTAAATGATTTGAGAATTTTATGGAACTACGGAGTAGAACTTTCTTTTTATTTTGTGTTTTTTTGTCAGATTGGGATTTTTGAATCTTTAGACAAATAGAGTTGTATAAGTGGTAAATACTATGACGTTTAGAGGGTTCAATCATTATCCTATGTAAAGGTTGGAGGGTTTTTTCTACCATTTAGGTAGAAAATGGAAACAGTCTAACTCTCTACTTAGGTAGGGGTAAAGTCTGCCTACATCTTAACCTCCCCCATATACCGTCATGATATTGGGGCTCAAAACCCACAGAAGACGCCACTGAGCTGTTTGTTTGTTTAGTTGATGGTTAATGAAAGTATAAAACTTGAAAATGAAAATCTAAAGTGATTATTTTGCCAAATAGTGTTTTTCTCCACTATGTTTAAAATAGAAAGAATCAAGGTTAATATGAGAAAGAAACATATATAAGAGAATGATGAGTTTTTGATATTTTATAGAAAAAACAAAATTTTAACTTCTAATTATGGGTCATCAGGTTAAAAAGGATAATGATAAATCAACTTAATTGGTGTGTCTAAAGTTGTGCCTAATTGTAAGATGATGACATGTGAAAAAATCAGGGGGCAAGATTAGGAAAGAGAATTAGTGCATTCTACATGTCAAATTCCTAAGGTTTTAGGCATATCTTTAAGCATACCAATTAGGTTGATTAATCATTTTCCGGTTAAAAATGTTTAATCATGTACAAATTTGATGATCCATTTTAACGGGCAACAATGCATATGAAAAAAACACATTAGCATTCTTGTGATTAATTCTTAAAAAACTCATAAAACTCATTTTAACAATGTGTTTACCATTGATTCTAATTTGCCTATTAGCATAATATACAATGTGTAATTTTAACCATAGCTCATTGAGCTCATCCAGCTCGCTCTTTAAACACTTAAACGAACTTTTGAATGAGCCGAGTTAAAAAAAATATTCTTTTATATCATTCTATTAACTCGAGCTTGAAATGGTTAATCTTGAACTCGGTTTATACGATCCCGGTAGCTCGAGAGCAGCTTGTCCCAATTTTCACTACCCCTAACTGGTTATTCCGATGTTGTGTGGGATGGATGTCTATATACTCATCGATCGACATCAGGGTTTGTGTATTTTTAGGAGACAACTTGGTCTCATGGGCCTCCAAACGACAACATACTATTTCTCGCTTGAGCATTGAAGCGGAATATCATGGTGCAACCAATTAACCTACTCCTCGAACGTCGTTTTCCTCACAATTATTGGGCAACTTAGTTACTGTAAAAATGTTAGTGCGGTTTATCTCTACATGGATCCGTTCTAATATCAATGAACAAACATATAATGACTAACATTTTTTTATCAATCAATAACACTATCCACTCTATGATATTTTTATTGATTTTGGTTAAATTATAAATATTTTGTATCTGGATTATACATTTTTTTTAATTCTACTTTTTTTTATCATTTGAATTTGTATGACACTATTATTAATTTTGGTTATATTGTTAATATTTTGTATTTGAATCATACATTTTTTTTATAATTCTACATTTTTTTTATCATTTGAATTTGTATTTGTATGACACTATACAATTGTTAACTACAAAAAGTTACCAAAATAATATATAGAGTAAATTACATTTTTTTTAATTCTACAATTTTTTTATCATTTGAATTTGTATGACACTATACAATTGTTAACTACAAAAAGTTACCAAAATAATATATAGATTAAATTACACTTTTCGTCCCTAAAATTAATACGTTTTTTACTTTTGATCCCTAAAGTCAAAAAATTACAATTTTGACTTTAAACGTGACCAATTATTTCAATAATCGTCATTCTCCTAAACGACGTTGGTTTTTTACCGTTAACAGCAGCACGTGCTAAACACGTGAGGGTAAAATAGTCTTTTCATATTCCTAGTATACCAAGTTAATCACAATTTTCGTCCCTTACATACTCATACCTTTCAGTTTCAATCCTTCCTTCTTCTTCTCCATCAAATCATATAAACCCAGATTCATATGTATATATGAACGTTTAGATTCCCAAATCTTTAAGTGATTACACTTGAATTCACAAACTTAAGTAAAATATTGGTATCTAATCATCTATATCACTCTTTCCACTTCAAATCCAATCCAGATTCAATCTAAACTAAAATCAAAATCATTACTCAAAATACCCTTCAATCCAACCCAGACTTTTATTTTCCGACGAAACAAAATCATTACTCAAATCTAAACTAAAAACAAAATCATTACTCAAACTCATAACACTCAAAAACAACCAATCAACCAAAATTGGGGTTTTTTATCAATCGGTTTGTGCATAGAACCCAGATCAGAATTATCTCCAACTTTAATCGGTTTGTACATATCTTTTATATGATAATGAGAATAAGGATTAAGAGAATGGAATGAAATGAGTTTTGGGGAATCTGCAAATCGACCACCACCACCGCATGCTATTATTTAGATTTTGATTTATCTTTAATTATATTTGATATGATTTATAGAATTAATTACATGTGTTTCAATTGGAGTGATTGCTTTTTAGGTGAGTTCGATCGAGAATATATAATAGATTGTATTTGGGTTTATATGGTTGGATGAGGAAGAAGACTATGAAAGGATTGGAACTGAGAGGTATGACAATGTCTAAGGGACGTAAGGTCTAATTAACTCAGTGTATTAGGACTTTGTGAAGATGAAAAGACATTAGTGCCCTCACGTGTTTGGCACGAGTGCTCGTTAACGGTCAATTTTTAACACCGTATGGCCATGCGACTATTGAAAAAATTGGTCAAGTTTAAGATCAAAATTGTAATTTTTTCACTTTAGGGATCAAAAGTGAAAAACGTGTCAACTTTAAGGACGAAAACTTTAGAGTTTAGGAAAGAGAAAATCACGTCATTAGCCAAATTGCATTGCGATTATACCAAATTAGCCAAGTTTTTTTGGATTTTCACAAAATAACCCACAAAATCGCAATAAACTGACAAAATCGCAACGAGAACTTGAAAATCGCAACGAGAACTTGAAAATCGCAACAGGATTCTGCAGAATCGCATTGCGATTCTGATGATCTATATGCGATTCTGATAATCTCGTAGAGATTTTGTAGAAGAATCTCATAGAGATTATGTATGATCTCATAGAGATTATGCAGGATCTCATAAGATTTTGCAGAAGATTCGCATTGCGATTCTCAAGATCTCGTTGCGATTATCAGAATCTCGTTGCGATTCTTCATAATCTCATTGCGATTCCATTAATTTTATTGCGATTTTGATTTTCTCATTGCGATTTTGAAGATCTCATTGCGATTTTGTCAGATTATTGCGATTTTGTTGGCTATTTTGTGAAAATCCAAAAAAACTTGGCTAATGACGCGATTTTCTCTTTAGGAAAATGTTAAATGAAATAAAGACTTTAGAGTTTCGCTTAACATGTATAAAAAATTTGTATCTTTCTATATTAAAAGCCCACTCCTGAATTTTATGATAAGTGTACAATTATTTAATGCACGTTAACGAAAGCTTTTAAGGCTTCATTTAGCAAAAACCCTTATATCTAAAAGAATTAAAAGATATTAGTTACATGCCCGCGCGATGCAGCGGTGTTATGTGGCAGCGGTGGGGGCGGGTGGGGGTGGCAACGGTAGTGGCAGAGACGGGTGGTGGCAACGGTAGTGGTGAAGGAGATAGTGTAATTATTTTAAGGATTGAGTGTTGTATGTTAAATAATTTCATAAAGGGTATTATAGGTAAAAGATATTCAAATTAGTGAATAAGGGAAATGAATTATTTAAGCAGATCAAATTCTTTTTTTAAACAAATGGGAATGATTAAATACTTTATAAGGTAATATATATATATAGATATAGAAGTAGATAAAACCTCTATAACTTTTCATCTAGACTACTAGCTTCCTTTCAAATACAAGGTAGTATATATATAGATATATAAAAGTAGATAAAACCTCTATAACTTTTCATCTTATCTACTAGCTTCCTCTCAAATACGACCCTGTCTCTTAATAGCCTTCCTTTGCTTGAGCATCTTTTTTTTGCAGAGAAGTTAATTTAAATAATGATCTAGAACTTTTATTTGAATAGTTGAATATTAAATACTAAAACATATGAGAACTGTTCATCTATGAGCATACTTATAATTGAGTATAACCTGATTTGTTCATATGTAAACAAATTTGTTTATAAATCATTTTGGAAATTTTCATGGTTCTTTCGATTCAAAAATTCTCACATACTTTTTCCCTAAATCATAATTAAACATGTCCGATAATTATATTTGGAAGAAGGATATTTTGTAAAGTTTGAATAATAATCTCAATACTTTTAATTATATGTTTTCGCTTGTATCTGTTCTTTTTCATGCGTTTGTGTTTGTTCATGAACACAAACGTAAATTAATCAATTTTGAACAAGTATGAACATAATTTTATGTTGATAATGTGCTTCTGAACTGTTTATTACGCTAAACGAGCACATGAGTAATGTTTCGTACTTTCGTGCATGTTTATGTTGTTCATTTACAACTCTAGCGCCCTAGCGGTATATTTCTACTTACTTGTTTATTGTTTGTTCTTTTAAACTATATTTGAGAAATGCTAAATATACAAAATAATTACAAATAAACATTTACAAACAGATGTGGCAAATTAAGTGGACCAGTCACATGTAAAATCATTTTCTCTTTATTTATGTATTATCTCTTCATGTTATTAGTCACACATGAGTTTGTGTATAAATAAACGAGATTGATACCCGCGCAATGCGGCGGCGGTGACAGCAACGGGGGTGCTAGTGGCGGTGGTGGTAACGATGTGGTTATTAATATAAAAATAATTGATGTGGTTATTTATCTTTTGTAAATAACTTTATTAAGAATATTATAGAAATATTAGATATAAATATTTAAAATTAATTAATAAAGGAAATAGATAGTTTGGATAAATATGAGTGTAAAATAGTTTAGAGATATATTCAGTAGATTTGGTGTGTGAGTTAGTAATATGTTGAAATATAAGGGTATTTTGGGTATTTTAAAAGTAGAAAGTTGAAAATATGGGATGGTAGTTTGTTTATTAATATAATGTAGATATAGATAAATATAGGTGTAAAATACTTTAGAGATATATTTGGTAGATTTGGTGTGTGAGTTAGAAATATGTTGAAAATTACGGGTATTTTGGGTATTTTAAAGGTAGAAAGTTAAAAATAGAGAAAGGTAGTTTGTTTATTAATATGGTATAGATATAGATAATAAGCAATTAACTTCCAAACATCCCCACTCTATAAAAATGTATAACAAAAAAAAATACTAACTATAGCCCTGGGTTGCCGTTAACGTGCAAAAAAAAAAGTAGGGGAAATGCTAAATACAGCCCTAAAGATTGTATTTAACGTGCATAAAAAAACTTGTACCTTCCATTATTAAAAGCCCGCCCCCTGATTTTTATGGTAAATGTACAAACAACTTATGCACTTTAAACACAGCCCTAAGGGATGTATTTAGCAAACCCCTAAATTGTATAACGAAAAATACAAACTATTAATGAATATTGTTAACGACAACTCAAAATTAGCAAGACCCTTAACAAATCTATATAGAAAGCTTATTAACAAGATTATACAAGACCCTATAAATGGCAGTCAATGTTAGACACAAACAAGTCGAAATAATTAAAAATGACATAAGGAAATCTAACTTCGATAAAGAATCTCAAAGATTGTTATGACATAAACATTTTTAAAAAATAGTTTATTTGTCATCTTTATATTTTTTTTAAGAGATTTTGTTCTTTTTCTTTTAAACTTATTTGTGATGTTATAAAACACTTTCCTTCTTAAATTTTATTTTATTCTTATTCTTATTATTATTTATGATCTTTTAAATTTTTATTATCTAAATAAATTTAGCATAACAGACTTTTAAGTTGTCTACATATTATACGGGTTAATAAGCTAAATATATTTATTTGAAACATAAGGTATATTGTTCAAAGGTTATGAGTAATATATTTATGTTTGTTGTTTCTGCACAATAAGTATGTTTGATACAAAAAAACTTGAAGATAGCTATATGCATTTTGATTATTAAAACCTAAAAAATGTACGTCGTCGTAAGTTATCACATAGGTATTTCGGAATAGGCCCGATTAATATTCTTGTAATTTTAATGGTGAACATATTAGTATGCTCGGGTTGACCCGGGTTAATGAACTAATCATGAAATGTAAGGGAAATTTCTAATCAATTTACGTCTACATGCATTTTCATATTTGACAAAATATAGTATCCCTAGAAAAATAATATATATTTATTGCAGCTAACTTTCCATCAAATCGCATTGTTTTTATTTTAATGATTTGCAAAACACAACTTTTAAGGCTGCGATTAAGGTACATTAAATAATTATACATTTACCATAAAACATAGTGGTGAGCTTTCGATATGGAATGTACAAATTTTTTATACACGTTAAGTGCAGGATAATTTTTTTATAAAAAAAGGCAAGTGTTAGATGTTAATAATTTGAACCCTAGCAGTGATATCCAAAGTAGTCAGTATGTTGATACGTATTAAGGAATAGCAGGAGGTTGGGCTGAATTAATGATACGATTAATAATATTATTAATAGATAATATTAGTTTTATTATTATTATTATTATTAGGAAAGTATTATAGATATACTTATTATTATTTAGTTAGCCTGTTAAGCAAGCTATAGGATTAGCATAAATAGAACATTAGGGTTGTAACTTTTTATGTGGAATATTATTCAGAAAGTTTGTTCTTATTTAGTTAATCTAGGAGTTTACTGGTTCTCGAATACCAGCCAATCCATTTTATTGTTCTTATCATTTGATACAAGCCATTGGTTCGTATCAATTGTTATCAGAGCCATAGATTTTGCAACCTGTGGTTTGGGTCTCAATGATGGGATCAAAAAACATTGAAAATCAGACCTTGGTCAGTATTGACAAGACCTTGGTCAGGCTTCATGAGCAGAAACGACTGAGTAGTGAGAAAGCTACAAAACGCCATGCAGAAATCATGGCAATGTTGATGAATCTGATACAAACACAAGTGCTAGATAAATATAAATTTGATGATGTTTCTATTATACTAGCAGTGATTGAAGAAAAACTCCAGGAAAGGGATGAAGAGGTTGTAATGGAAAAAATAGTCATCTAGAGTTTATGGCTGCTCCATTTGATCTGGAAACAACTCCAACAACACCAACCATACCGGAGTTGGAAGATTTCGGGCATCAATTTATTGACAATCCTGCTTATGTGTTACCTGAGGTTGCATTGCTAAAAGGTTTCCCTAGTAAAACTGTTGCTCGAAAAAACATTGTTGATCTTACAAGATTAAAAGAAGTAAGCGAGGAGCCTGAGGCAACTACTTTTGTAGTTGTTAAGTCTAATACTCAACTTCTTGGGGTTGTTTACCTATGCCAAAAATAGCAGCAACTAATACATTTGAGGAGACACATGCTGCAATAGATGTTTTTGGGAACCAAACACAAGAGTCATTAAAGAAGAAAATTGGCTGCAAAGACTTTGGAAGTGAAGTTCATTATGAAGATGACTACCCATGGGATCCTGGGATTACTCTATGCAATTTTTTAATGCAACACCTTGAGGACAAGGTGTTTTTTTGGGGTGGGAGTAATGATACGTATTAAGGAATAGCAGGAGGTTGGGCTGGGCTAGGCTGAATTAATGATACGATCAATAATATTATTATTAGATAATATTAGTTTTATTATTATTATTATTATTATTATTATTATTATTATTATTATTATTAGGAAAGTATTATAGATAACATTATTATTATTTAGTTAGCTTGTTAACCAAGATATAGGATTAGCATAAATAGAACATTAGGGTTGTAATTTTTTATGTGGAATATTATTCAGAAAGTTTACTGTTCTTATTTAGTTAAATTTGAGAGTTTACTGGTTCTCGAATACCAGCCTATCCATCTTATTGTTCTTATCATTTGATACAAGCCATTGGTTCGTATCTAGAAGTTGTAACCCACACATTCTTGCAAAACATGATTGATAATACATGCGCCCGCACGTTCAAGAGGTAAATGCCCAAAATCATGATGAATCAAGATTCGATCTCAGGTCTCTAAGCCAACATCTCCTTCACCAATGTCTCAAAATAGGCCCATTGGCCACTTGATATAAGACCAAATGGTTTAAGTTCAGGGTACATTGGAAACTAAATTATTTAGCTGCATAAATAAATGTATCAAACATAAATAAATGTATCAAACATCAACGAATGAACGAACGAACCTTCATAAGAAACTATGAAGTGTAAACAAATATAAATGAAGGAAAATGACTAATCCTTCTAACAAAATAGTCTAAAAAACCTCTTAACATTTTTAGAAATTGACATGTGGTATCCACTAATTATCTTTTCTAATCTTGCTCCCTGATTTTTCTACATGTCATAATTCAATATTTAGGAAGTTCTTTAGGCTATTTTCTATTTTTGTTGGGAGGATTAATCATTTCTCATAAATGAATGAATAATACTCTTTCCATCCCATTTTAGTTGTTTACCCTTGACTTTCAAAGTCTTTTTGCTTCAATTTTGACCGTAAATATTTTTGTTTGTATTATGTAATACTTGATAAAAGTTATTGAAAAGTTCGTTTAAAATCAAATTTATTTATATATTTTATATCAAGTGTTATAAAATATAAATAAAAATATTTACAGTCGAAGTTGAGGTAAAAAAAACTTTGAAAGTTAATAGTGGAGAACTAAAATGAGACAGTGAGAGTAATTATGTTCATGTTTGTTTATTTAATTAAATGAATTTTTTTATATTCATGTCTATTAATTTAACTAAAAGAGTAAATATGAATAAACTTCCCACCAAATAGTATGAAAGTTTCAACTGATAAAAGAATATATATCGTAATTTAGGTTGAAGCTTCATTCTTTTATTGCTACTTGTGAATAAACATGTAAATACAAATGTGTTAAGAGGAATAGTACAAGCGACATTTGTTTTTATCGTCTTCATGTGAGCATTTGCTAATGTTGATCGAAATTTTTATTGACCCCGGTAATAATAATTTCTGACTCCCTCCCTTTTGATTATAGTTATTGGTATGGATTTACGATTTAAAAATGATGTTTGCTTTTGATATATAGCTATTGCGTGAGATATAGCTCCATCGTTGTTTCATGATTGGAAGGGGTTTAATTGGAAATATTACTTGTAAATTTGAACCATGAAACAAAAACATACACTAGATACTAGATTAGTTGACGATGGCCAAACATCCTCAAACCCCTATTAATTCCGTCTATGTTAAAATCGATATTTTATTGTGTAGTACTAGTGTAGTTAATAAAACTTAAAAAGCTTCGTGTACCAAACTTTGTTTATTACATGTATAGGATTATGTAATTTTCAAATTTATACAAAATCACCTCTAATCTAACAAGTTTAACCCTTAAATTAAGGAAAATGATTAATGTGTCTAAAATATATGTTTGAAAGTATGTCAAATAAGGAGGGATTTACACATGACAAATTGAATTGTAAAAATTATGAAAGATAAGATGAAAATCTGTATATCAAAACTTGAATGCATTAGTTATACTTTTAGGCATATTATTATACATATGGACCATTATCCTTAAATTAAATATATATATATATATAATATTAAAAAAAAATATGGTAAAAGCTACTACATTTTTTGATAATAAAAAAGGTAAAATAATGTTGACACATGTGCTTTCATAAAATTATCCTAAACAAATAAAACACTCCAAAGTCCAAACAAAGCAAAAAACATCTTCCTTGCTATTTTTAGTCTTAAAAATTCATTTAGATTGAAAACAAGGAGATTGAGTGTATATACTCTATCTATCTCTATATATCTCTATATATCTATATCTATATCCTTAATATATATATATCCACCATGCTGACTGCAGCATCTAATGAATAATCGGATTCCCATTTTTAAACCAAAAAAAATCTCTTTGGCAGGTTACTCTCTTGTCTTTTTCTCCTTTCCTCAACTTCTTGTGTCATTATTTGTACCCATATAATAAAAATAAATTAAAAATACAAAACTTATTACTATTATTTTTGGAGTATAATAAAAGAAGATTAAGAAGATTGGTATTAGCACTTTTATTTTATTTTTCACCTTTAAACCCCACCCCCATTTCATTTTCATTTTCAACTCCCCCTTTTTTTCCTTCCCTTTGATCACCATCATCACCTGCTGCAGCTATTTATTTTCTCAATATTTTCAAGATTTTTGTATATGCAGCTTTTTTAAGCAATACCCAGGTGAGTTTTTTGTTTTGTTTATTTTAGTATGTTTTTTTTGTAATTCTTTGAAGTGGGTTTTGTTTTTTTAGTTTTAGGGTTTTGTTAAGTTAATAATAAGTTCCTTATGAAGATTTTGTATGTTTTGTTTTTGTTATATAGTTAGTAATTACAATAAACTGCATGTGTTTTTGTGGTTTTTTTGTTAATTTAGCGAATAAACGGATGAGGTTTTCCTTATTCGAGTTTATTTTACTCACGGCATAACCGGGGTATTTTGTGGCTTAGAGAATCTTGAGGTTATATTGATTAAAAAGTGTTATGAGTTGATCAAGTTTGTATCTTTTTGTTAATTTGGATATGGGTTTTGTGTTTCTTGATTAATAGTTTCAAGAAAGTTATAAAATTTGTTGGATTTTGCTTGGTTGTTGAGAAAATGAAGTCAAAATGGAAGTGAATTATTGAGGTCAATGATACAGTATTACAGTATGTGTTTAGTGAATTTAAGGAATATAGTCAGAAATAGTATATTAAGAGGATTGAATGGGTATTACTATCATGCCCTTGGTAATAAATGTTAATATATAATTGCCTAAGCATTTACATCTTTAATATATGACAATAGCATCTAGTTGTCTAGGGTGCGTGCAAGTCTTCACCATTAGATGATGAAGTTTCCCTAATGTCGTATCCCGACTGAATGTTACCATATGGCAATACAGATGTACATGTGTTAAACAATCCAAAGTCGGCTCTACCTTCACCTTTTGCCATGTACTAATCATTATTTACGAATTTCTGTTTATAATTCGATGTAGACACTTAAGCACCCATCCACCACTTGCATTGTACGGCTGCACTTCTAATCGTCAGAATTAGTAATTTAAAAAAAGTTTGTTATATAAGTTTTTTTTTTTGTAAAAAAATTGTTGGGATTTTGAAGTTGAATTCTGGACAGTAAGTTATTCGACGCAAAGATGGAAGAATTTTGAGAGGGATGTAGGAAAATGGCAACTGAAAGCCCGATCAGAATCATGGAAGCAAATGAAAAATGGGCCTCACAAGCAACGTTTGAGGAACTGGGATTAGTGTTAAAGGGCCAAAACTTTCAAGAAAAACAGAGAAATTCGGGTCCTAATAGAAGCGGAAGTGCACCTCCTAGCATGGAAGGTTCATTTGCAGCTATTGAAAACCTCATGTCTAGACATAAAATTGCTGCAAATGCAAGTCCAAACCATGCTGCTGAGTCTGAAGAACAACTTCGGTCCGATCCTTCTTATATTGCATATTACTCTACCCATGTCAATTTGAACCCCAGACTTCCTCCGCCTATCATTTCAGATGAAAATCGACATCTATTTCGTAATGTAGCAACTATGGGAAACAATCCAATATTTACATCTTTTGAAGAGTCTGCTGGTTTGACTCAAAGTAACCTTTCAACTCACGAGGAAGAAACAGATGATGATCAATCAACGAAACAGGTAAATAACTTCTTCATAGCAGAGAAAGTGATTTATGTTTTGTTAGTGTCTTGTTTAACATTATACATGTACATATGTTTAAAGATATTGTTAAAGGTATAACTACCAAGTAATCTTCATACAGGAAAATTTTACTCAAGATAATCAGGAAGGTGATGATATGGGGCAAAATTTGTATACTAATCCAGACAGAAGTCCAATTGGTAATTCAGAAAACGATGTATCGACTAGTGCTATTACTGATGTAGATATTACAAGCATAGCAAACGGAATGGCTGCTATTAATATGTCTAGCATCCCGAATACAGAAAGTCAAGGTCAAACATACCGACAACAAAGAAGTATGCTTCAAATTAATATTCCACCCCCTCAGTTAGTTTCCCAAGGTCAAACATTTATTGGCATGAATCAGTTTCATCAAAGTCCCTCAAATTTTGAGGTACAACGGGTACTACAATCGTCACCATATGCATCCAGTTCAGCCTATATGATGCCAGGAAATCATGTTTACCAAAATATGTACTTTCCTCAACAGTATGCAGTAGGTGGATATCCATTTAATCCTCCATATGTATCTGGATATCTCCCTACTCCCCCGGTTCATATGCCTTTTGATATTAATGCTTCTCCTACCTATGTTGGTCAAGGTCAAAGTCAAACTTCTATGCAAAATCTGAACAAGTTTTATACGCATCCTGGGTTACCATTTCAACCTCCATTTGCTGAAAGTTTGCAGCTTCCTACTCATGGAGATGACCATATACAAAAACAGCAAACCTTTGGAGTCATGGGTCATAGTAACTTGCATCCAAGAAGAATAGATTCTACAAATCCTTACTACTATGGAAGCCCAACTCATACGGGTATTCTACAGTTTCCAACCACAGCCTATGCTAGTCCACCTGTGCCAAGATCGCCAATTGGTGGGGTCAGTCTTCACAGAAACGGAATGAGGCCATATGGTGGAAATCAAGTTTTCAAAGATCCAAAAGCATATTCTTTTCTCGAAGAACTGAAATCCGGCAAAGGTCGTAGGCTTGAGCTTTCTGATATTTTAGGCAACATTGTTGAATTCTGGTGAGTGATGTTAAAATCTGAAGCATACTTTTTATAGGTGGCAACATGGGAGGGTTGGATGACTAGTTTACATGTGTTCGTGTGAAATGGGTCATTTTTTAGTACAGGTCAAAATGGGCCAGATCAGGTAAATATGACCTACTAAAACTTTACTATTCTATGATTGCACACTCAATATTGTTGCAATGTTGGTCTACATATACGAATACGACTTAGGAGGTTGTATTCACTAAAAGTAGATTTTAGGCGGCTTTCAAGTTTCAACCCTGTTCCCCTATTAGATATACTTTGGATTTGACCAGTATGAGAAGACAAACCAAATCGGCCCATTGACTTATTAACAAGTTAACAATCTTGCCTCTTATATTTTGCTTTTATTAGAAGAAATGACATCATATTTGAAACTATTAACACAGTGGTGATCAGCATGGAAGTCGATTCATTCAGCAGAAATTGGAAATATGTAGCAATGAGGAGAAGGAATGCGTATTTAAGGAAGTTCTCCCTAATGCCTCTAGTTTAATCATCGATGTTTTTGGTAACTATGTGATTCAAAAGGTATTATGGGTAAATGTGTAATTTTACATACCAGTATTACTGACCGTTTATAATCTCTTCGAGTTCGCTTTTTGAGTCTCGACTTTGGTTTTATTGCAGTTTTTTGAGTATGGTAGTGGTGAGCAAAGGAGGGAGCTTGCAAACCAGCTTGAAGGTCAGATATTGCCTTTAAGTCTACAGATGTATGGTTGCCGAGTCATCCAAAAGGTAGACAAATATTATTGTTTGACTAGTGTGAAATATATTAAATACTCCCTGATAATGACATTGTCAAGGATTACTGAAGTAATCATGGTTTAAGACATTCACGGAAGGATATTTGAATTTTTATTGCTATGGAAGGATTAGTTGAAGATTAGATTATATATGACATGTTTCTTTTAACTTATGTTAGGCCCTTGATGTTATAGAGCTAGAACAGAAAATTAAGCTTGTTCGTGAGCTTGATGGACATGTTTTGAGATGTGTTCGTGATCAGAACGGAAATCATGTGATACAAAAGTGTATAGAGAGTATTCCAATGGAGAAAATTAAATTTGTAATTTCATCCTTCCGTGGTCAAGTTGCATCCCTTTCAACACATCCATATGGGTGTCGTGTGATACAGGTATGTATGTCACTTATATACTTTTGTATTGTTGTAACAATATAAACTATAGAGGTTGTTTTTGATTTTCTACTTTGTTGCTTATAGAGGGTACTAGAACACTCCCCAGATGAATTACAAAGCCAATTTATAGTCGATGAGATATTGGAATCCGTTTATACTCTCGCACAGGATCAGTATGGCAATTATGTAACTCAGGTTTGTATTTATTATCTTTAAACTTGTTTAAGACTAGAGGTTCCAATTTAACCAAGCATTTCTTCTCAATGCCACTTGTAGCATGTTTTGAAGAGGGGAAGGCCCGAGGAAAGAAGCCAAATTGTACAAAAGTTGGCGCCGCATGTTGTACAACTAAGCCAACATAAATTTGCGTCTAATGTAATTGAAAAGTGTTTGGAATATGGTGATTCTAATGCTAGAGGAGTCTTGATTGAAGAGATCGTTGGTCTTGGCGACAATAGTGATAACTTATTGGTAAGTGATCTTTTCTGAAGTGCATATTCTTTTTCACCTTTGTGCTGTATGTAAAAGGGTCAAATTATCTCTGTGGGAAGAGGTTTTGGTGTTTTAAGTCATTATATTTTGTAATAGTGGCTGTTCAAAAAGAAATAAAATATTTTGTAATAGTTGGTTGTTACGAGTGTACTTTCTATGCCCTTTGTGAAAGGTTATTTTGTAAGTGTGAAGTGTGATTTTGATATGTAGGCAATGGTGAAAGACCAATTTGCAAATTATGTTATCCAGAAGATTCTTCAAACATGCACAGCGGATCAGCGTGAACTGTTGCTTGGTCGTATAAAAGTCCATCTCAATTCATTGAAGAAATATACTTACGGAAAACATATCGTTACTCGTTTTGAACAATTATATGGGGAAGGTGTGTATCTGTTTTCTTTTTTATGTTTGTCGTTAGAACTATAAGTTATTTTTTCTGTAGGGGTGGGGTTTGGGATTCTTTGGGATGTGCGTTTGAACATGTATCTGTTTGGAATAGACAAATTATTTGACCCAGTATTTTATCATTTTGGGGCATATAATCAGTTTCATGTCTTCAACTAAACTAAGTATAAGATAATAAGTACCTATAATACAACTCATACCGCATACCAGCTGTCGCTTCTTATGAAAATTGCTATTTATCTTTTGGGGATTTTCCATATGCGACTTGAATATCTAGAACACCGTATAACACATTGTAAATTGGGTAACTTGAAATTTTTTAGGGAAGGTTGGATCTGCACCTAAAAGACTTGTTAAACCTTTTAACCTCTAAGTGAACTTGCCATTTGTTAGCTCCAAACACCAGCATTTCACAGGCCTTGGTTTCTTATGTTGTAAATTTTGAATTTGTGAGTGAAATATGAGTAACAGTTTTTCTGCATTTTGCCTTTTATGAGTAGAAATGTAAACTGAAGCTTGTTTGAGGCGTAGTTTCCTTACCTGGGGAAGTGTTTTGATTTAGCTTATTATCTGCACCGTAAGCTTATGTACAAAAGGAGCTCTCTAGAAGCCGATTAGCTTATTTATCCCATACACCCTTTATTTTATACCAACACCTGCAACAGGGCATTATCAACCATTCTTGATATGGATTTGAATTTGATATGTTTTAAATGTTGTTTGCAGAAGTTCAGACGTCTGGTTCATAACCCAACTATCGGCTGAACACATTTCAGTTGAAGTGTATCGTCCCTGCATGCTTTGCTGAAATGGAAAAACGAGAAAAAGATATAGTGAAACACAGGTTTCTTAGAATCCCAAAATTCTCAACTACCAGTCCACATGTATAGATCACATTTGAACAATTGTGATGCAGAATAGCAATCATCCTTGCAGCTGTTGTACATTCTTGAACCATTTGTCTAAGCGTGTGTTGTCAAACATCTGTTTTAGTTAGGAAGGGCTCTTGTACCTTCTTTCACGTTTAATTCATTAGAATAAAGATTTGATATGGTTTTTAGCTATCATTCAGTCGATTTATTTTTATTGCAAGTACTATTCCTTCGTCACAAACCGTAAGGGCGCGTGAAACACAGGTTTCTTAGAACGTCCCAAAATTCTCAACTACCAGTCGACATGTATAGATCACATTTGAACAATTGTTAGCACAGAATAGCAATCATCCTTGCAGCTGTTGTACATTCTTGAACCATTTGTCTAAGCGTGTGTTGTCAAACATCTGTTTTAGTTAGGGAGGGCTCTTGTACCTTCTTTCACGTTTAATTCGTTAGAATAAAGATTTGATATGGTTTTTAGCTATCA
Organism: Erigeron canadensis; assembly: GCF_010389155.1. Taxonomy (NCBI): domain Eukaryota; kingdom Viridiplantae; phylum Streptophyta; class Magnoliopsida; order Asterales; family Asteraceae; genus Erigeron; species Erigeron canadensis. The sequence goes on from NC_057763.1 coordinate 5,338,091, forward strand.
TTCAGTCGATTTATTTTTATTGCAAGTAGTATTCATTCAACACAAACCGTAAAGGCGCGTTTTGTCCACAGAATATTATATAAAAACCCAATCACAGTTATCGCCAAGTTAGATAAAACATCAAAATTGGAAAGGTGAAATGTAATAAATTACATAACCTCAAAATTCTCAATTAGTAATTCTCAATAGTATATGGTGACTTTCGGTAGAACATCAAGATGTAAAAGGTGAAACATATTAAATCACATAACCTAAAAACTCTCAATAGAGATACAACAAAGATGATCAAAATCGAGCCTTCCTTTTGCGGGCGGTGTACTTTGTATCAGCAGGGACAACATTTCCTTTGCTCCTCATCTGCTCCTTTTTCTTTAATACCCATGATCTTGTCTTGCCTTTCTTTGTTGTTTTTTGCTTTTTTCGTGGCCTTTGTCTATCTGAGACAGACACCTACAGAAAAGACAAAAAAAAAAACTCAACATATAGAAATCACTTTTGGTGCAATTTTGATCTTCAAAATGCTGTCACAACACAACTTACAGTTTGGTTCTCTTCGTCGCCACTACTATCGTCATTTGAACAACTGTTTCCATCTTCACCTTTGGCACTTGGTGTGGTGGTGGTCATAGAAGGTGGCCCACAGCTTAGTACAAGGTACTCTTTTCTTTTCTTTGAGCTGTTTAAAAGATCATTGCAGATTAGGGAACCACATAAGTTTCAAGATGAAAACAAAATTTTCAAACTTTGCAGACCCACAATGATAATACTTCAAAATCTGAAGACTATCTCTACAAGTGATACCTGTGGGGGTAATCAATGACAACACCGCCAGCAAATCCGGCACGCATTGCAAAACCTAAGATTAGCTCTCGTTGGGCATTATTTTCTGGATACAATTGAAAAACGGCCCTAGCTCCCCTGCTCAAGCATCTATAAAGCGAACCAAAGAAAGCCCTGCAAGAAGACACGGACAGCAGTAATTCATTACTGTTTATTTCATAATCATTGTGATTGTTGAACCATTTGAAGTAATTGCTGATTTCAAGAGCAATATTAAGTTCATGCCCATTAGGTTTTAGAAAAATAAAAAAGATAAAATCAATCTTTGGTGGGTTTTGTTATTAGAGGGAACAAACAATTGAGCTATGATCATTATGTACACTTTAAGAATAAGGAGAAACGTGATTGTACATACTTCAATCTAAGTCGTGGCTCATGGCAAGATTTATCAGCATTGCACAACCACTGCATAATAAATACAAACATGAGAGCATGAACTTTTTTAACTCCTAATCAACACACTTGCTAAAGTCAGACATCAGTATAATCCAAATTACATCTTAATAGACTAGTAGAAGCAGCTACAATAAGAAACTCTAATAAAGCCACACAAATCTGTGAGCGATGAAACTGGGAACAAACATGACCTTCCCAAGAGCAATAGACGCATGTTTTTGAGCCAGAGTAATGGTACAATGAGATTTAATAGAAATGTTGACCAATGTATAAGATTTAGAAAAGATAAACACATAAGTATATAAACCTGGACAGCCGATATACTGATGGCACCATCGATCACTCCAGGACGGAGCCCTAGTCCCTGCATATGCAATAAAACACTTGAGAACAGAACAATAATAAAAATAAAATTCTGGTAGTTCAGTTAACTCTAAAATATGTAAAATATAAGTAAAAGGGAAAAAAGATGGCTACCTGACCCATGTCAGCAAGTATAAGATCGCCATCCACCTCCCGCTCCAAAGCAACGTCTGAAAAAGGTAAACTTTACATACGAGTGTCCCAAATAAAAGCTATGTTATCAATTTCGGTGAAATTTCGGTTTTCGATGGTGGGACATAATTTCGGTATTGAATTTCGGTTTATATATCGTTTCCAAAATTTTCGGTGGTTTTGACCGAAATTTGACCAAAATACCACCGAAATTACCGAAATTTGACCGAAATTTCGGTGAATTCTGTTTCAGCACTTCCAGGTTTTATCTTTTACTCTTATTTATGTATATATATATAAATACATATATAATATTAGAATTACCGAAATACCACTGAAATACCACCGAAAAAAACGATATTTCGTATACCAGTCCGTGACCGAAACACCGAAATTTATGTACTTGACTACTTAGAATAAAAGTATATTCCTCTGATATTTTGTGAAAGAGAAGACAGAGATATACCAAGCATTGAACGCGATATATCTAGTCCAATCCATTGATGTCCATTTTCAGATAATGTTTCACCACTAAGACCCGAACCACAACCTGCAAATCATCAGAGCAAAAACAATCAAGTCCGATTACTCCAGGGACAGAACCAATAACAACAACCCATCAGCTCATAAACGAGACGTTTTTCCATCAAGAAAGATCTCCATTTTTTTCAATTTTCTAAACCCAAAACCTATAACACACTTGAGAAAATTCCTTGTTTCTTGAGCATTTACTAATATTTGCTAAAGACATATAAAAACATGTCTGCTTATGAATTTCGTAGCAACACAACATACGACCCAACACTAACAAACCTTTTACAAATCCCATGTCTATTACTTAAACATATGACACTAAGCAGTTCCTAATACTCATTTCAGCAACTTCTCCTTATCTCAATTTTTCTTAAAAACAGATATTCACTTTTCAGCAATACATACATACATACATATATATATATAAGGAAAAAGTAAAATTACCTATGTCTAGAAGCAATCGAGGAACATCATCATCAGGCAATGCAAGTAGCTCTAGTGCTCTCTCTGATAGCTCTGCCTTTTTATTTTCACAATATTAACAATCATTATATATAATATTCATGTATATATGTATACAGGATATATATATATATATATACCTGAATTCCAACGATACGAGAAGATGAAGTGTATTTGCGAGCTTCAACATCGTCATAAAAAATCTCCGGTGGTGCTTGTAGCTCCGGCCGGGATGACATCACGGCGGCTGCGACAGCGGTGCTTGTTAGGGTGTTGCTTGGGGTTTACTGCTGCAAATTCCTCTCTATTGGACAAAGGGTTTCTACTCAGAATTAGGTTTTCATTTTTATGTTGTTTTTTTAAAATTTATATATACATCCTGAGAAATAAGGTGAGTTGCACATAAAACCCTCAAATTTAGAAAAATTCTCCATTTTAAAAGCGTTATAAATAACGGATTGGGATTTAATCCAATGGTCAAAGTTGGTCCTATAAAGTTGGATCAACTTTAGACAATCTCAATCCATAAATAACGAGAGAAAGGTACTTGCGCGCTGCGGTGGTAATGAAGGTGATGGCGGGGTGGTGATGTAATGGCGGTGGCGGTGATGAGGTGATCTACCTGACAGGCTTCGCCTTCGAATTTAAAAATTTGTCGAAAATATATATCGAATGACCTCTCTAATGAATGAGCATGAAAATTTAAAAACACCCATATATTTTTTTATATATATAATTTATTGAGGTCAGATTTTGAGATAAAATATTTTAAATAAATTAGAGAATAAAATAATTTATGAAGGAGAGAAAAAAAAAATGAGTGATTGAGATTTGAGGAGAGAGAAAGGTTATTATAGTTATCTATACTATCTATACTCCCTTAATAAGCAAACTACCCCACCCCTCTTTTAACATCTCTACCTTTAAAATGTCTTTTATGCCCTCCTAATTTACACTACCCTATTTTTTCTCCATCACGCTCATTACACACACATACGTTCATCCGATTTTCGATTTTCTCTCCCTCCCCCTTCTCTGCTTTTCTCCCCCCATAAAGACCATCCACCACAGCCCCAAATACCACCATCCACCGCCGCAATCCACCTTCTATGTACGCTATCCCCCCATAAATACAATCCACCACCGCCCCAAAAACCACCATCCACCGCCGCCGGCTTATTTTTTTTCTTTTTCATTGCCGCCGCCCCACAAACCACCATCAAACCACCTGCATTTTTTTTTTATTCCCCGCTGCATCGCGTGGATACAACGCTAGTCTAATAAAACAAAACACCAAATTTTTTCCTTTAAACTTTCTATCTTTGAAAAATAAAAATATTGTTCTTCTTTATTTACTAATTTAAACATCTTTATCTAATATACATATAAAACCTTTAATGAAATAATTGACAGTATAGATCCTCCAACAAATAAAATAACCACAATATCACATTTAACATCAATTATTTTTACATTCACCATCATCGTCTCCCCATCACCGCCCCACCACCGTCACCACTACCACCTCCGCCATCATTACCTCATCGCCGTCGCATTGCGCGGGCATAAGTTTAGTTTTAAGTAAATGTAGAATAGATATGATTTACATTTTAAGGAAGTAAATATTGAAACTTAAAATGTTAAACAAGGTTATTTAATTTATAATATACTAGTAGTATAGATATAAATAATACAGTCATGAAATGAATGAGTCTTTATCAAATGTTAAATCTTTACTCCCTTATAATGTTTTGCCTTTTATCTTTTAAAAATTTCCACTATCACAATTATATCAACCTACACCACTTGACACCGCCACCACCACCAATAGTACCATCACCGACACCATTAGACCGCATTCCCCACCGCTGTCGCATTGCGCAGATACTATGTTCGTTAGTACTAATAAAATATTATATAATACTAGCATGGTATCCGTGCCATGCAAACGATGGTGTAGATATTTAAGAAGATTAGGGACTTGTTTACATTAATTAATTAAGGATAGAATGATAATTTCACATGTCTCAAAATTATTTTCAAATATATGGTTAAAATCATTATATATAGGTATTAGATTAGATGATGTGATTTGATATTATTAATATATCAATTTTTATATGAATAGCAGAAGACGTGAATAATAAAACGTGACGTGACGAGTTTCAAGTTGATCATGTCGTATCAGAAATGGGAAGTTATACTGTATAGTACCACAAATATTAATAAATCTACCACACATATGCTTAATGGCTTATACAGTGTGTTTTAAAAATTGTACTGTATAGTAGATTTATCAATAGATGTGGTACGAAAATCATTTCCCATCAAAAATTGTCACATCTCAACCCGTTCGGATTTTTTCCTAAGGGGTTTTTGATGATTTCTTGTAGTGTTTTTCCCTTTTTTGTTTTAGGACAACATTTCATCACTGGACGTTTCTGTCACGTCACACCTTGCTTGTTATATAGGAATTACCAGTATAGCTATTGGTTTATCCAAAAATTTAATAGATAATAATGTAAACAATATATTTTAAATTCCTTGACTAATTTAAGTTCTAAAACTTAGAAAAAAATGCTTTTGTATTTGTTAAAACGGTATGATACCCAAAAGTAGGAAACCCTTTAGTTAGTTAGAGAGATATATCTCTTCATACTAACTTCAGCTTTTGATCGTTGAAGCCATTATAGCGTTGTTATAGTTTTGAGTTTCCAGTAATATGTTGCTACTGTGAAAAGCGGGGTACCAGGAAGATGGTAACATTTATACATCTATCCAAAGATAAGGAAATTGCTTATAGAACCTTTATAAGAAAAAATGTACTCCTTGCTCCAAACAAAATGTTTATTCCTGTGAATATCAATTTAACTTTCGTGTAGATGTATAAATTTAAGCGGGAAAAACAACAATACTTAACAAACAAATTGAAGCTAAGATCTACCTAAACTGTTGTGAACTCTGGTTGTAAGCACTACACCGAGAAAATATGATTAAGTTTCCAATTTCTAAGATCACCTAGAGTTTCAACCCTGAATGGATAGCCACCACTCCTCCCACAAGATTTTCATACTCTACCTTCTGAAACCCAGCATCTGCGATCATTGATGCAAAAACCTCCTGGAAAAGCACCAAGAACAGAGTAAGTATTATGTTACACATAATGGAGATATTCTAAACTACCCCTACCCAAGCACCATGGTTGGATCAGTGGTAAACATCCTTGCCTCTGGAGACAGAGGTCATGGGTTCGATCCTCATCCCATGCAAAGGTTGGAGGGCCTTTTCTGCCATTTAGGTAGAAACTGGAAGCAGCCTCTCTACTTAGGTAGAGGTAAGGTCTGCCTCCATCTTAACCTCCCCCATACACCGTCGAGGTATTGGGGCTCAAAACCCGCGGAAGGCGGCACTGAGCAGTTACTTACTTTTTCTAAACTACCCCTACCCAACGAATTTCCAGCTACGTCTTTCAATTCTTTGTGTTAGTATCTGCATTTTGATCCGACTGAGAATAAGAATATAATCTTTTTCTTAATTATTTAACTAATTAGAAATCTAGACAGCAAACATTTTCCCGTGAACCTCAAACCGATAAAAGTGAAATGGATTTGACCCAAACAATACATTCGCTTTTCATGAAATTGTTCATAAATTTTATTAAACACTCCTTCCAAACATGTGTCAAAACAACTTCTCTTTAAAAACTTTTTGTTTTAACTTATTTCACATGTCCTCTAAGAATGGTAGTCTTCTTGGCTCTAGTTTCATCTTATTCAAGTTTATTCAGTTACTATTTAGTATATATTATGGCGTTCGAATGTCCATTTTTTGTAAGCGTACTGCGTATATTGGGATGGTAACATAGATTATTAGAATGGGTTGATCAAAGGGTAATCAGTCTACTTAAGTACTTATAGTGCTGCAATTGGAACTCAGAATAAACTTCAGTTCTATGAATTTGTATATATTATTTACACACATTTAGAGGCTGAAAAAGTAGCATTTAAGTTGAACATCATACTATATCACCAAGTAATACGTAATTTCACATTATTCTAATACAAGCCCACTTTTGGTGTCAAAAACATGTTGAGTTGGAGAGAAATCAATCCGAAAGACAATTCAATCGAGCGACACAAATTTTTCGATTCTCATAGTTTTCATGAACAACCATTTTTTGGATCTTCTCAAAGAATTGTTGAACTTAGTTCGTCACCTGCATTTCCTATTTCTTCTAATATGTCTTCATTTCATAAGCAATCTCATGATTTTGATTTTTGAGACAATATATCCACCCATACATCTCGTAAAAAGTAGGGAAAAACAAATATGTTGCTAGCAGCATATTTGTGGATATATATTCCCTAATAAAGATAGATATAAGTATGATAACAAGTTTGGCGAAGTGACAATGATAGTGAGTTAGCTAGTAATCTTGTGGAAGAGTCTAATGATGAAAGCAACGAAAGTGAGAATCCAGATAAGTGTATCACAAAAAGTGCTCAGCCATATAATGAATGGATGATGAAGTTTGTTTAATGATGTTAATGAATCAGGAAACGAAATTTGAATAGGCAATAGCATTGTGGCCGTTGCCCCAATACCAGGTTTTAAAGTGGTCAAAAGTAGTGTACAATTCCAAAATGAAATGAAATGGACATCAATTATCCTAAAGACTCATAAATGTGGACAATCCCAAATAGCCGGTCATAATCAGCAAAATTCTCAACGAGGCTTTGATATAATGTAAAATATCATGTTAATATATTTGTCACTTGTATTGTAAAATTCTCTATTAATGAATCAAATTCACTTTTGTGAAAAACAGATTTATAACTTGTTTTTACCAATAAGATAATGAGAGTGATTAAAAAAGAAAGCATATCTATGAAGTAAGATAGCAAAAGAGAAAACAAAAAAGGTGGCTGGAAATCGGTTGGATATGAATGGTTTAGGATAGCAGAATTGGCAGGGGGCATTATAAATAAAAAATAAAAAATCCTACCCTTAGTAGATAAAAAATAACCATCCTACATTTAGTCATATTTTATGATTTTTTGCAAGTAATCCTCTACACCAAACAATGTGTTTTAATACTCGCGTAATATAGGATCTCTTAGATATACAACCACGATTAAGTAGTCCAGAATGGGGACTAATCAACATCGACTATAAATTTGCATTTAATTACTTCTGCGAGTTTAATTCTTAGAAAGTTAAAATCCAGAAGTTGACATGTTCTGATATCCTTAGTTAAGTAAACGGCATAGATATTGATGGTGGTTCTTTGGTTAGTCCACTAGTCCAGTGAAATGGTTTCCCTGATGCCATGTATATAACCCCACAAAAGAATCTCATACACTAGCTGGAAATATCGAATAACCTAGAGAAATAAGACCTAATACATCAACTTTTTTCTTATCATACTCACGGATCTCTATTAAATATTTACCCTAAAAATAGCTACAGATATTGACTGATGAAGCCATGATACCATTATAATGTACGTTTATCGTTTTGTTTTTTGATGAGCTTCTCGGTAAAATGTACCTACTATCTAGTGTCAACAAAAGATATATTACTACATTAGGTTGTATAAACTCACAGATATATTAACAGTGTCATGTTAAGTTTCCTTTAGTTATTATGACATATTCAAAAGAAATGAGACAGGCCATTAGTGTTTCGTTTCATTAAGTTGGGGGTCAACATAAAGATGGTCATTGGTGAAAACAAACAACATACCTGAGGAGGAAAACGCCGAACGCTCTCAACCAAATACTGATAAGAATCACGATCTCCTGCAACTAGCTCTCCGAGAACTGGAATGACCGAGAATGAGTAGTAATCATACCTGACACGTAAGGAAAACAATGTTTTTATGAGCAAGTGTAAAAAGAAAGCATAAGGAAAAAATGCCAACTTTTGACTTTTAAAGCTCAAGCCAATACAAATGCCTTCTCTTAAGTAAATCCAAAATGTCTCTACTTGATAATGAGTTGTCACATCTTATACTTGAAGCCACACAATTAGCATTTAAATGTAAAGCATCAACTCTTATATAAATACGGAGATATTATACAATGCGCATACATAGGTTTGGACTTTGGAGATACTTACAACTGCTTGAAAACTGGAGCTTCTACATGGCTGAGTTCAAGGCAAAGAAATCTCCCACCCTTCTTGAGTACCCTGAATGAAAATTTAACTATTAACAGAGAACGAATTTTTAATAATTAACATGACATTTATATTATGGATTTTGTTGCCATCTAACCAGTACTTCATTAAATAATAAAAGTATAATATCAGGGTAGAAGAAGCACCTGTGTGCTTCAACAAGCACTTTTTCGATGTGTGTAACATTCCTAATACCAAAAGCAATAGTGTAACCGTCCATTGAACTGTCCTCAAAATTGAGCTTTTCTGCATCTCCCTCAACCCAAACAAGGGACCCTAGATCTCCAAGCCCTACATTGTGGACCAAATTGCATATTGTTTCTCAAAATATATACATGGAACAGGCATTTTAGTTTGTGAGATACAAAACACTGACCTCTTTCTTGAGCTCGCTTTTTGCCAACATTCAACATATTTGGATTAATATCACAAACATAAATCTGAGTCTCTTGCTGCAAATCATCTTCAAGGGTGTCTTCTATGGCTCTTCGATTAACACTATTAATTGTTTCCAGGATCCTGAAAGCCACATCACCTGTAATATTTCAATGACATCAAATTCCATAAACAGAAAGAATCAACTTCATTATTTTGAGCATCAAACTCAAAGATCTACGAGATAGAAAGTATAGATAGATAAGATCATCAGAGACATGCTTACCTGTCCCACCAGCTACATCGAGATGCTTCATCCCAGGAAAAGGATTCAATTTTGTAACCAATCTGTATAATAGGGTGAGGACTGAATTACGAAAAACCCTTAGTAGAGAAATTATGGAGTATATATGAATGTAAATTTTACACTTCACCTCTCTTTCCACAATCTATGCAGTCCACCACTCATCAAATCATTCATGATGTCGTAATTTGATGCAACCTTGGTAAAGACATTACCAACCAATTGGCTTTTTTCTTCTTCATCTACTTTTTTAAATCCTGCAGTAACTAGGATGTCAATACCGAGGTTTTTCTCTGCTTTTATTTGATTTTCTTAGAGATACTGACTCTAAACAACTAGTTTCAATTTGGGGTCCTCAATATAATCGACAAGATTAACAAACCAATCTAACTTTGAATGGTGAAGAGACAAAACAGCCTAACTTTGCATTGCCTTGTGTGCATTCCATATTTAAAATAAAAAAAAACCCTTCTTAAATGAAGTTAGCCTTCCTAATTACCAACGCTTGACGAAGTATACTTGTAAAAAATAATCCAATGCTTTATGTGATGTATTAGTATTCTATCAAGCCTAACGAAAAACAAAAGTACTTTATAGCAGATTTGGTTTTCCAAAATTCTCAATTCTCAAACATCGGTAAGCAATGTAAACACTGACTAACATACTTCCGGTCAGTTCAGTTTAGTACGCGCATAAGAGTTTTACTCTAACTTGGGTTCATAAGTGGATTCTAAATACCCCTGTGAGCTAGTAGCAACACAGGATCAGTTTTCGAGATTTAAGTAGTCATGTACTATTGGCCTAAAACTTAACAGCGAGAACTTCATACAATTATAACGCCTAAATAAAGCAGAAAGACTAATAACAAAACCAGCTTCGACTCCGTCTACTCATACTCTAATTGATTACTACAAACAGACGTAAACCGGTAAACTTGTAATAAGTGTTCACCTACCAAAGCTAGTAGCATGGGAATGCAGATATGCAGCAGGAGTAAACCTGGGTAATAGCTTGCCCCCCAATCTCCGGGCAACCATTCTGACCGACATTTTTTCAACCTTGCCACATACAAAAAAAAAAAAAAAAAAAAAAAAAAAAAAAAAAAAAGATCAAAGACTATATAATATAACAGCACAAACCCTATGGGATTAAACAAAAACCGAAACATATAGGCTTTTACGATTCACTAAAAATGGTTAATCATATTAGATTGCAGCAAATCCATACAGGAAACTATTACCCTGATGATTACAAACTAAAATCACAACTTAAAAACCAATTCCTTTGAATATAAACCACACACATTTTATCAAACACCTTGTGTGCATTCTCATAAATTGATTTATTATAAGTATAATAATAGGTGTCACCGAGACCCTTAGAAGCCAGACAGATGCTTAACTGTACAAGTGGGCGAGTGAGTGAATTTTCTGGTTGATCAATGAACGTCGGTGAGCGCTGAGAGGCGAGTTCGGTGGATGGAAATCCTTTTTGTCCCAAAATTTGCTTTCTTTTATTTTATTTCCAAAGGTCCGCTAAGTTTTAAGAACTTTGCATTTTATGCACCAAAGTGACAAGACTTCGATATTAATTATTTTTTATTTGTTTACTCGTATTTCACAAGTTGATTGAACATCACCACGTCAGTCTCTTATGAATCGGTAGAAGTAAGATTTTCTGTATTACACCTTCCCATAACCCGTGTATGTCGGAATTGGGTACAATTATAACTCGAGAATCATAATTTATAGTCCATTTTTTAGTTTTGATGGCGTGATATACGACATTAGTTTATAGTTGTGTCTAATAATAGGGTTTTTTTTTTTTTAAAGTTAATTTCGATTCAGACGTATTGTAGGCAATTTTAATCAGCGATTTGTTGGACCTCCAACTCTCTTCTCATGGAAAATACCTTGAGATGAGAAACCTGAGACTTTAAAAAAAACTCACATCCGAAGTCCACATAATGAATTTAGAAAATACTTCTGGCCAACCCATCTAAATGGAGTTGGTGTGTCTATTAGGTTCGATAGTTGTTACGTTGTAATCTTAGTGTCAGATACTCTTTACAATATGTATTAAAATCTTATATTTAATTACAAGTAGTAATGAGCTTAAATGAATGATTATCAATGTCTAAATAGATACATAATTGTCATGTACTCATACTGTATCATTGTTTACATCTTATTCAATATTTGACTATATGATCTTTCTGTCCTCCAAAATTATTCTCATATACTTTTGAGGAGTATGAAACATTCTTGATTAAAAAATATTTCAAAACAACTTTCAGTGAAATATCTCAGATAAACAAGTCAATATATCAAAAGGTATGTAACTATGTACATATTAAAACATGTCTCATAAGTAAAATAAAAAAATCTTTCTCTGGATTTTTTACCAAACTTAGCTACAATACATGATACATAAAATTAACTCACTATCCAGCTCAAAAACTCTATAATCGATCGGGGTCCCTACAAACTTATCTGTACATAGGATCATCATTTATCGATCTCTATTGCAATTTAATCAGCCTACTAATATATAGTTAAGGTAACTTTTTCCTTAAATTAGATCGACAACCCTCGTGACTATGTCAACAAAGGAAAATAGTAGTATCATGCAAATGGAAGTAATAGACAAATTCTCATTTGATTGCTTTTAAGCCTTTATATTGGCTTCATTCAATATAAAACTAACAAGTAGGCATTTGAGTATTTCCAGATCATAATTCACAAATATAAGTTTGTATTTTAGTTTGGATCATGATTTGCATATACAATTGGCAGTGTTAATTAGTAATGTTAGCCAAAAAAAAAAATGTTTTTGGTTTGTTTTGTGAACACATTTAAAACAATGTATCATCACATATGAGTCATCCAAGACACTGGCCTGGTAAGACATTGCTTCATAGAGTCAACCATAAAATGGCCATCTTTGTTGGCAGTCCATTTTCATGGATCGCCGCTGTTAGAACAAGTAACCTGCTGCAGCAACAAGCTTAGACTAAGGAACTCAAAAGCATGGTTTTTCCAATATATTCCTTGCTCCAGCTCCCGGTCAAAAGCATAATCACGAGCACCAGAGAAAAGGGAGCGAACTTTAGCCGTAAGGGGTCTTCATTGACCCAGGCAACCAACCAAAACCGCTCCTAAAAGCCATTGTCGACTGTACCTCTAATCAATGATTGCAGCTTCAAGTTTGACTGTGCTAATAGATTTACTAGAAATGCAATCGAGTTCCAGGTGCCAGTAATACCTTTGGAGTGTGGTAGAACATGCCAACTCATGTTTGAGTCGTGAAGGGCCATGATAACCTTTCTCCATAGGGCCTTAGGCTCAATTTTAAACCTCCAGCACCATTTTGTCAGCAATGCAATTTGTTGATGGCTTGGATATAGGGGCTTTATATATAAAGAAATAAGTAGGCGACGCTTCAAGAACAGATTTTAGCAAAGTAAGCTTACCCCCAGCTCAAAGATTTTGGATTTCCAAGCGGAAAGTCTCGCTTCAAAAGTTTCCACCACCTTATACCAATTAATTAGTAATTACTCTGTTGACAGTTCATTGTTAACACCAATGATCAGGCCCAAATATTTTCAGGGAAAAAAAACCAACCTCAGAGCCAATTGAAGCATGCCAAACCATTTGTTTCTTCAAGATCAACACCAGTTCCATATAGCTTTACTTATTGAAGTTTATTTTGAGACCCGAAGTGAAATGAAAAACTTTGAGCAGCCTGCTCATATATATTAGCAATATTTGAGAGAAAAAAGGCATCATCAATTAACAGGACTGCCCTGGTTTTAGTATCTACTTATCCCATACATGTTTTCCTATACCTTCACATTAAGTATAGCTACCACTAAATTCATTAGTCCTAACACTGATTAGTCCATATATTGATATTTTCTTTTTGAGACAAAACATATCTCATATTAGTCAAAAAATTGCTAGGAACACATAATCACCAAGTTAATTATCATATCTACCAAAATAAATGATTTCAACACTAAATCACAATTGCTTGGAACACATTAGCCCATTTGCAATGTGAATTTATGAAATCTCCATTGAACTAAAACATTTGGTTATGGGTAAACATATATGAACACCCAGAAATTCTCCAACCTTATAGAGTAACATATTCGATGAGATAATGAAAAAGTATGTGGCGGTTGAGGTGACGTGCAATACATCCGTTCAACAACTCCCATTGTTGTGGTCTTGATATACAGGGGAGGTTACAATAGAGGCTTAATGAACATTCAGCAGGTGCTAAACGAGACATAATCACAGTAAAACAATGACCAAGTAATTGCCAAGTGATCGAAAATACATCATGAGTCGAGTACTTATAACTTGAAGTTTATAGATATAGATTTATGCGCATTATAACACATGAATGCAATGAAAAGAATATGAAAACTTATTACATGATGATAAACCTTTGTTCACTTATATATGTAAAGATTAATAAAAAAATAAAATAAAAAAGAATGAAAGTATTCTAAATTCCCTATTTTCACAACTCAAATTATACATGAAGGCAAAAAAAGAAGGTATAATATTTGAACAATTACAATGAAATCTGTGATCAATTTTCACAAACAAATTAAGCAAAAGCCCCATCTTCAGACAGAATGGTTATCTCTCCCTGCATATATGTTTTCCTTGGATTTGAAGGAAGGAAGATTAATGGTGGATGTTAAATGTGTTTGTATATAATGTGTGTATTTATATATGTATGGAATTGGGATTAGTAATAGGGGATTGCAGGTGGTGGTGGAGAGGGGTAGGAAACTCCGAAGACGGGTGGAAGAGGAATGTCATCGAATGATGGTGATGGTGGTGGCGAAGATAGGTGCGTTTGTTTATGGGGTGGTGGTGATGTGTAGTGGTGATATTTGGGTGATGGTGGTGGAGATTGAGTTAGTGGTGGTTGATGGTGCCATTGTTGTGGTGGTGGTGGTGGTGGTGATTGAGTGGGGGTTTCACATGGTTTTGGAGGTGGTGGCGGTGGGGATGCTGGAGGGCAGTCAGCTGTTGGTGGTGATGAGTAATGTTGTGGTGGCGGTGGTGGCGATGAGTAGTGTGGTGGTGGTGGCGGCGGCGATGAATAGTGTGGTGGTGGTGGCGGTGAAGAATAGTGTGGCGGTGGTGGGGATGAGTAGTAGTATGCTGGTGGAGGAGGTGGTGATGACTGCAGTGGTGGTGGTGGTGGTGATGAGTAATGTGGTGGGGGTGGGGAGGAGTAGTGTGGTGGCGGTGACTGAGGAGGAGGAGGTGGTGGTGGTGGTGAGCATGGGAGTGGTGGTGATGGGGTTGGTGGAGGTGGTGGTGATGGCGATGGTGGGGGCGGCGGCGGAGATGCATAATAAGGTGGTGGTGGAGATGGTGATGGCGGAGGTGGTGGTGATGGTGATGGTGGAGGTGGTGGAGATGGTGAAGGTGGCGGAGGTGGTGATGAGTAATATGGTGGTGGTGGCGATGGTGAAGGAGGGGGCGGGGGTGATGGTGAGGGTGGTGGAGGTGGCGATGGTGGTGGTGGTGATGGTGGAGGTGGTGACGGTGGTGGCGGTGACGGTGATGGTGGTGGAGGTGACGGTGGTGGTGGTGCTACACGGGTCACAGGTGAAGTCTCAAACATGGGAGGCGAAGGTGGTGGTGGCCTGTGTCGCTCACTTGGCGAAATTTCCCAAACTGGTGGTGGTGGTGCGTGTCGTTCACTTGGCGATATTTCCCAAACTGGTGGTGGTGGTGGTATAACTCGAGGTTTAACCTCTTGTGGTGGCGGATGTGATCTCATAACCGGTGATGACTCAAAAACAGGAGGCGGTGGGCTAGCCCTAACACGCTGCCTGGGCGACGTAGCCGCTTTAGGAGCGGGTGGTTTTGGAGAACCAGCCCTCCTTCTAGATTCTGACTTCGACTTAGACCGTGGTGGCGAGGCCACAGGTGCGACCGTACCACACCCCATCTTACTACAATCAACCGGGCGTGCATCGCTTGAAGCACATTCCCTACCAGACCGTTGACCCGATTTTCCAACAATACAATTCTTCTCATCATCAAACAACTTGCCACCACCTTGAACCGCCACACAGGATGGCGCTTCACCGGTGAAATAATTATACGAAAATGTAAAGTTTTGCAACTTGGGCAACTTACAAATACTATCTGGCACGACTCCGGTCAGTTTATTATGCGCGACATTAAGTTCCTCCACACTTCTCATCCCAGCTATAGCTGCAGGTAATGGTCCTTGAAGACTATTAAAACTGACGTCGAAAACCGTCACTTTTTTAAGAGCCCCAATTTGAACCGGCAAACAGCTTGTCAAATTATCATTCATAAGAATAATTTCATTCAATGTTGACCCCATTTGACCAATACTTGCAGGAAGACAGCCACCCAGATTATTATTAGCCAATACAAGAACCGAAACCGGTGATTTGCCCAAATTTGGTGGAATACCGAACTTGAACCGGTTGTCATTCAAGAAAACCGCGTCAAGATCTTTATCAAAAAGTTGAAATGGAACAGACCCTTCAAACTCATTGAACCGGAGGTCTAAAAATTTTAAAACCGGAAGAGATAAAACAACATTTGGGAACGGTCCAACGAACCGGTTGTTGCTTATATCAAGCTCATGTAAAAGCTTTAGTTTTTTGAAAGTTTTTGGGACGGTCCCACAAAACCGGTTCGAGTTAATGTGGAAGAGTGCAAGGTCAGTCAAAAGACCAAGCTCTTCTGGGAGGTAACCTGCGATATCAGCATGGTTGAGATCGATCCCAGCGACTACTCGGTTCGAGACGTTGAATGGTGAGGGAGCACAAAACACTCCTGGGTAAGAGCAAACCGCTGGACCGGTCCAATTTGATGTGAAGTTAAATGGGTCAGAAAAGATTGCGGTTTTCCATGCTTGTAGAGCAATGTAGGCTTTTCTAAGACTTTGGTTCTCGAAAACAAGGTTTTTTACGTCGTCGGCATCGTTGTCGTTGCTGTCTGCGGCGGCAGCGTGGCGGAGGAAGGCGGCAAAGAGGAGAATGGTAAGGAGGAGGAGGTGTAAACGTGGTGGTGGCATTATATTTTTTTTCATATGAGGAAGTAATCGGTGTATGTATTTCTTGTATATTGTGTATGTATATGTATATTGTATTTATGTGTGTGTGTTTATGAAAAAATGGCCCAACTGGCCGATGCGTGTTTTGTGTTAATTTCCACCAATGTGTATATTTAAAGGTAGACATTTTATTATTATATTAATATTAATATAGTTAAATATGTATAAATAGTATAAAATTAAAATGTGAGTATTATATTTCATAAATTGAATTGAAATTGATTGTTGTGGTATGTATTATTCTCAAAATCAAAATATTAGTTTAAAGAGTGATTCACCTGCCACCAAACCCATGTTAAGTCTTCTGGCTTCCCTGGCTTTTTCTGTTACTTGTATTCCAAAGTTATAATAATGTTGTTTATTGTTTTTATAATATTGTTTAAATAATTGATAACACGGTTTTGTTTAATAATAATTGCTAATTTACACCTATGTTTGATTAATCCTACAATGAGTAACATGTGTGTTAGGGTATATGATGTTGGATTAATTATTAAGAGATTATAGATTATTGTTAAAACATAAACTTATGGCTTGCATTGTATAGTTATTTTCCCTAGTCTTTAGTAATTCAAATGTTTTAATTGATGGGTAGTTCTCATTTTAGAACCATAATAGTTTGATATCTATCCATATATCAAGATGCGAATTGTTCATATAATTTATATTTCTAAAATGAACAAAATGATAAATATTGAAATACATACCGTTAATATAAAACAGTTTCAATCTAATACTATATTAAAAAAAGGAGTTTAGAGAAGCATTTGAAACCACCAGAGTCCCTTTTGACATAAAGTTTCCACTAATTATTCCTTTTAATATATTTTCACACAAATTCATACATATATTTCAATAACCAGTGCTCAAAACAAACAATAATAACTTTATCCATCTATTGTTCTTTTCAATCAAATCCATACCCATTTTCAGTCTTATACATAAAGTAAACACACTCAAAATAAATGTTATTTTCTCATGTTAATTTCTAAACCATAAGGTCTTCCTAATTTGCGTGTTTAACAAGATACATTACATAATCGCATTAGAATTAAAAGTTTCGTTAAGTTACATTAAATAGTTGAACACCTACCATAAAATTCAGGAGGTGAGTTTTTGATATGGAAACGTACAACTTTTTTATACACGTAAACCTTAAGGGTTTTATTTATCATTTTCCTAGAATTAATTATTGTAATGCTTTTAAAATAATGAATTTAATGTCACTAAACATGAAATCATATAAATACGAGTAAAACATAAAAGTTAAAAAGCCTCTAGAAACTTAGCCCCCTAATGCTTTTCAAAATTATAGACGCTGCACCGGCAAGAATAAAAGTCTATCTGAGCTCAATAATAAAAAGGGACAATATGACAAGCCAGCACGTTGCCAGAATTTATCGGAAAATGACTTTTAGGATTGATAACTACAAAATTAAAACATTAAACAAATACATAGAAAGTTGACAATATAATTGGAGTAGTGGAGAGTTTGTAATGTTGGTATTATAGTAGTTTTAAATTTTTAAAAGTCCAAATTTAAATAACTCTTGAAAGAGTGTATTAGAGCTATCTCTTCTTTAGAATAAAAAACCACTTTTATATTTTATAAAAAAGAAATATCGGACTAACTAAAGGGACTATATGGCAAGGAGTTTTTAGGGGCTTTTAAGGGCTTAAAAGCTCATAGTTTTTAAAAATAAGCGTATTTGAAAATTATAGCCGTGTTTGGTATTACATAAGAAATCAAAAGCCCTAGCCCGAAATACTACTAAAAGCCTCAAAAGATTTTTAAAATAAAAGCTCATAGGAAGAGAGTTGAAAAAAAAGCCCCAGCCTCTAACCCCAACGTCAAGCTCCAGCCCCAAGCCCTTAACTACAGCCTCAGCTCCAAGCTTTTGTGCCAAACATACCCAAAAACAAATGTTTTACAAAAGAATAACAAACATACAAATAAATGATTATAGTCATAATTTAGATAATTACATAAAATCTTAATCTTAATCTTAATCTTAATACATACTAAAAAGAAACTGACGTAACTTCAATTGATTAGTCACAACCCTCAATTTCACAAAACTAATTAAATCAAAATTAATTTACATTTTTTGTTTTTTATCACTAATTTACACTTTAACCCAATTAAAAAATTATTAATACTTTATTGCATAATGTATATTTAACAACAAAAAATAGTTAAAAGTTAAATATTTAAATTTAACGTATAAGTATCTTTTTTTGTTTCATATACTAATTCTTATATTTATAATGTTATAAAATAATAAATAAGTAATTTATAATCCCTTATTATGCATTTACAACCATTTGTATAATCAGTTAGATTTCAAAACAAATATATATTTTAAAGTACATTATCACAACATTCAAATTTTAATTGCAATTAATCTAATTTAAGCAAGGTTAGCCATATCAATGTATGTTGAGCTTAAAAAAAAATAACTGTTCGACACTTAAACTTGGATGTGATACATTCATATCTTGATTTCTAATTCATTAAAAACATTAGAAACCAATCATATATATATATATATAGAAATTAGTACACTGCTTCCTTTTACATCAATTATTTTGACATTAATAATCACATCGCTGCCGTCACCCATCGCCATCGAGCCCTGGGCATACGTCATAGTCCTAAAAATGAATCATAATCAATAAAACTCATAACATATTTATCGATTTGTCACATAGTGTGTGGGCATCAAGTTGATACAATGTGTTTTTCCCAAAATCAACATAAGAGAGTAGTAGTAATCCACTAATTAGGTGGGGCCCACAAAACGGCGATAATGAGACGCGTATAGGAAGCTCCATGACTGACGGCGTTTGTAGAATATCTTTTTTGTTGGCAATTGGCATCCTATTCTTGTAACATCTTTAAAGTTAGAAACTTTTATTTGTGATGTTTTTCATTTTTTTTTAAGGATTTGCTAACTAGTTAATGAAGTCAAATTTTTCCTAAATTATTAAAAATCACATTTAAAGCTCATTAAATCAACTTGCTAATTACCATTTTTATATGAATCATAAATACCTAATTAAATATTTAAGGAAAATTTGACTTCATTAAATGCACCATAACTAGTGCCCCAAGGGCACTAGCAAATCCCTTTTTTTTATATAAAATACAACGTCCTTTTTTGGGCAAATATACAAATTAATGTATGTATTCTTTTCTCTTTAATTGCAAAGTAGAATGGCCAAATATGGAATTGGGCCTAGGCAATATTGTGGCCCTATGGGTGAAGAAAATGTCGCAAGTCAACCCAAATTATAAAAATTGGGTCAGGAAGGACTATGGGCTAAGAAGCAGAATTGGGTTAGGAAGAAATATGGGCTTAGAAGAAGTAGGTTAACATATTGTACGATAAATATTCAAGAACTTTTACGTATTTTTTATTTAATATATTCGGAAAATGCCCCTAGTTATAAAATTATAAAATGAAGAATAGGCAATCTAGTTGAAGTACTAGATTATTTGAATCTTACTTTTAATCTTAATCTTATCTTAATATCTACTAATATACTAAAACATTATTATAGTATCCTTGAAATGACATGTGACGAAATCCTTAATCGATACGTATCTTTTTTATTTAATTTTTAAACATTTATATTTAAATAAAAAATCCTAATCCAACTATGTTTCTAATTATTATTAATTAAATTAATAATACAATCATATATGTTTATAAATAATTTTATAGAGTTTTGATTACTTCATTGTTCATCTTCGAGACTTGCCATTATATTGGGGATAGTTCCCTACTTCACATCTATAACTATACTAAAAGAGGAGGCTGAAGAAGCATTTGAAGCCACCAGAGCCCCTCTTGAAACCAAATTCCCGCTCCCACCCCTCTAATTCATTTTCCACGTTTCTTTAAACCACAAAAAAATTAAAAAAAAAACCCTGCAACCCTTCTCTAATACAAATGAATATAACATCAATCTGCTTCAATCTTTCTTCCTCAGCCTCTTCTCACAATTCAACCTACCTGTTCCTTTATTGAAATCCTCATCAAAGCATTCAGCCACATATTATTCTTTGTTCTCCATCCAATTTTGTTTACATTTGATCTCTAAACCGTAAAAAACCCTAAATCGTTGTTGTTGATGGAGATGATGTTCGCGACATGTTGTTGGAGGAAATACTTAGGTGATCAGAATTTGGTTGAATTCACTTGCTATATGGATGAATTTTATGGTAAATCGTTGAGCGCCCACCAATTGTTTGCTATAATGCCTGAATGAGAAAACATGAGTACATTAGCTGGTATTTTTTACCCGATTAACATATTTTAGTTTCTTAGTTTATGTTTTATTGGTATGTTTTGATAATGCAATTTTCTCTTTACCTTTCATTGTAGTGAAAATTTTGTTTGCAATCCAATTTTTAAATAATCATTTAGATTTCAGCTTACCCATATATTGTAGTGACACAATGGTCTACATTGAATACTATACATATGTTGATGTAAGGGTTTGTGTTGACTTGGTAACTTGTGACCGGGTAACTTGCATATCTGATAACTCTTGCTAAATTTGCCTTTGGCAGAGCCGGCCCTGGGGGTGGGTGATGTGCGTTTTTATTAAACTAACTAAGTTTTAAATTTATAATTCAAGGATTACCTATTCGATCTTAAAACGCAACTAAGAGCAGTGTACTCTGTCTAGTAGTAATATAGCCTAGGTAAGTCCAGGTTTGTTCTCAGGGAACTTAATTATAAGAAAACTAAAATATTTAGAAATGAAATTACAAGTTGTGATTGGGGGTTTTCCTAATTAACTAATTGCACATAAATTTGAGAGAATTAATAAATGTAAGAACTGACATTCGTTTGGTTTTGATTGACACGCTTAAAAGCAATTATGATTGAAGTTGTTGAACGACTCTTTTCAAATTCAGATTCTCGTTAGATTCACTTGAATAATTTAGTTCAACTGCCTTTCGACTGGTTGAACACTTTAATGAACTCCTGATAAGGTCATTCATTAAGCATTAAGTATTGAGCCTGTTACTATGACTGAAATCTTTAATGTAAGTCTAAATTCTTGTTAAAGTATAAAGACGCTGATTACCCACACTACTTGGCTCCGGTTTCCGTTCGCCAAATTGGTTTAGTTAATCTTAATTAAAATCATACCCGTTTGAACCAATTATTAATTCCCAACCAAGTGTCCAGTTATAGATCAATTGATTACACTGATTAAAGACCGATCATGTTTCGCAAACAAATTAAAATGACCCTAGAGCCTCGGTACCAAGTCGACTCAATCAATTAAAATCAGTTTGTATATGAAAATTAATAACAAGCAGGATCAAATAAATATGGTCGACGATTTAGCATAGAAACTGTTCAACAATCAACCATAATCAACAATCAAGTCATGTTTACATCACGTCCAAACGAATGTCTAGTAAATTAGCTACTCATAGACTGAGTAGCCATGAACAATCTGATAAAATAAAATAACATAGAAATCTGAAATCAACAGAGAGAAAGAAAGAATGAAGAACCGGGTGATTAAGAATCACTGGAATGGATTGCCAAGTGTTGATGATGTTAAATCTGTTATGGATTGCCGTCACTTTCGACCTATGTGCTCTGCTTATGTTTTTAGGGTTTATAACGGAGTATTTATAGGCAAAATACGAAAAACCCTATTCTGGCCGACCTATCTCCAGCGGCGCTGGTTTTGGTGCCAGCGGCGCTGGTCTGCTTCCTGAAGGGACGAGCGGCGCTGGTTTTGGTGCCAGCGACGCTGGTGTATGCCTGAAGGATGAGCGGCGCTAGTTTTCATGCCAGCGGCGCTGGTCCGGTGCCTGAAGGACTCCAGCGGTGCTGGTTTAAATTCCAGCGTCGCTGAACACTTCATTTCGCCTACATTTCCATGGTTCGACTCTCAATCTTCGTACTCACAAGTCTTGAACTTCGTCCTTAACTCTCCTACACTCATTCCTACTCTCTCGATCAGTCATCTCTCAATTCGAACCTGTCAACAAACCTAAATCCATTAAGTACCTTAAAGCTTACATTAATGATTCATTTATGCCTCGAAATCAAAACAATTTAGTAATGAAAAAGTCACAAATAAATCGTTCATCATATTCCTCCACACTTAAGTCCTTGCTTGTCCTCAAGCAAGCTCTAAATCATTTCTTAAAGTCTGGAATTAGCTATTTGCAAATCAGGGTTACTAGAAACATTACCTATGCTAACATCTCTTTTCCTCCCCCACACTTATTTCGTTCTCACCTTTATCGCTTATGCAAATGTCTTAATGCAATCATTATTAATTTAATTACCATGATTGATAACTAGTATGGAGTAATGCTAACAACTCACAAGTAATCCTAGTGCAAGATTATTATTGATGTGTCTTTTCCTTCCCCTTCTCGAAATACTCTCATTCCATAGCTTAAACTAGTTCGACATATTTATGATCATATGACGATTACATCTTTAAGAGTTAAGACAATGGTGACAGGTCGGTGGTTCCCCACGCGCAAAGCGACATAACTTAACTCAAGTAAGGTACATATTGTTCTATTTTTAGTGCCAATCTAGTTAGGTAGTCAAGACAGCGGTGACAGGTCGGTGGTTCCCCACGCGCAAAGCGACATAACTTGACCTCAATTTTGATCTTTATTTTCTTGATTCATACCATAACTAGATAATTTGAAGGTACGTACACCCTTTTTAAAACACATCGGCAATCTAGAGATACTTACTATTCTAAATTTTTATGTAGCCAATGGGTCCCCCAAATGGGTCATACTAGCATAAAAGTTCTTGCTAGGTCAAGTCTATTTCCTGAGATTTAAGGATTCCCATAAATCTTAAAGGTTTTAGCTTAACACGGCAGTTTTATTTATTTTAATCTAAGATTACAAATGAATTGCCAAAGCTTCCTCTAATACGCATCATCAATCGTTTCAAATTAAGTCTAGTTCATCATGCATAACACACTGCTCATCACTTAGGGTAGACCTAATTAGCGCTAGGGATTCAAGAGATGTAGCTAGTAACGACATCTAGAACAAAGCTCATCATTTTTACCTAATAATTACTAATTCCAGACCCATCTAAATTCTCTTTAAAACCTTAATATCATAGCTAAAATTATTGAAATATTTCCTAATTTATGCAAATCTTCCCCCACACTTAAAACCTACAATGCCCTCATTGTAAAACCTAAACCACGCTATAAAAGAAAGAATAGGAAAAATTGTCAGCAAGAGCAAAGTGAAACTTCCCGGGTTTTCTAAGCTGTGAACTTCGTTAGATCTCTGAATATATTCCTCACTCGACTATTCTCACTGTCAAACATACTCAAACAAATATCAAAGCAACAAATATAAAACATAGCATCATAATAATTTAAACATAAACCATACGAAATGTCTGATAGTTGTGCCAGTAGCCTACATACTACTTAAGCTAACATTTTTGCAGAATTAACGGGGGTTTGGGGAAAGAGATTATTTAAAATTGTCTCATTCGCACGCAGGCGGGAATCTACCATCATGACCAAGAATTATTAAAAGGGGGAGGGAGAGAATATCGTTTAAAATGTTTCATCCGCACGCAGGCGGGAACCAACCATGCCTTCACCATCATATTATAAGAATTATCAAATAAGAGAGAAGAGAGAGATTGTTTAAATGTTACTTAACCACAGATGTTTGAGAATCATCGTCGAACTGGGGGACATCATCATCATATACCCGTGCTGCAGCTACTGATTTCCAGCATCATCATCTGGCATCTCCAGATGTACCTGCACCTCTAGCAAATAAAGTATCAAAACCCCTGACAGGGTTCATGCCGAAAGATACGGTCCCTAGTCCGGTGGTGGTGCTGGTGGTATGCTGCTGCTGCTGGTGTGACACGGGGTAGTAATGATCATAACTCGGCTGCTCTACATGATAGACTGCTGGTGATGAGTACTGAGGTGTGCTGGGGAAAAAGTGATCAACCAAACGCTCATGCACAGGCTGGTATCTGTTTGTATGGTACATCAGGTAACCTAAAGCAGATCCCTGGTACTGCTGCTCCTGCTGCTGCTGGAACCTGATCCTAGTGAGCTCGGTTGTAAGTGCATCAACATCCTCTCTCAGCTGTGTAGTGGGTCCCCTGCCAACCTGACTTCTGCTGCTCTGACCAGTCTCAAATGTAGAGGTGCCTGCCTGAGTATGATGCCCTTCACCTTCTTGACTTCCTTTGAAAAGTAAATTTCCTTGTCTGTCCAAAATCTGCAACTTAATCAACTCCCTAGCATCAAGAACCTCCGTCTCCTCCATCTCTGAACAAAACTCACGAGTGCCGCCTAGTCCCAACCTCACAAAAATCTGTGAAATAAAATGCCCACCAACTATCTTGTCATCCCTGTGGGACTGAAGATAGTGAGCTAGTAGAAATGGGACCAAGCAGTACTCGTATGGAGATCCCTCAATCCATAGTCTCATGATCTGTGCATCCATGTTGTAGACTTTATCCCAATTCATTGATCTATGCCTAAAGTTATAGGCAACTAACTTCTGCAGGAGACGAGGAGTGGGGTCAATGATATCCGATGCCTTGCTCGAATTGCCTTGAAGATTGTTCTTTCCACTGATTCTGTTCCAAAAGGTATTTATTGTTTCCACACTGCTGTTCACTGTAGATGCTCCATCGATGAATGTATCCAAATCTCTGTCATTCAAATGGTTGAAATCCCAACATCCGATTAAATAGCCAAAATCGGCCACAGTACAATGCCTCCAAACTCCTCCTGCTCTGAAATGAATGATTTGTGCGGTATTGAGTTCCCCTGCTTTAAAGTTTTCAACATAAAGTGAACATAAAAACTTCAAACACCATTCTCTATAGACATGTTCTGTAATGTTGAACAACGAAACCCACATTTGCCAACTAATCTCATCCTCTTGAGCCACAACTGTTGCTTCCATCATTTTCTTGATTTTCTTCTTGAGTCCTAAACTCTCCAAAACATCCCAATCTAACCTCTTTGGTGGTGCTAGATCTTTGTTTTGCAGTCCTAACAGTTTGTTATTCAACCTTATTTTCTCATTCTTTTTTGACCTGGCCATAGCAACCATTCATGACTTTCTGTTTTCAGTTTGCTATACCCTTTATCCTTTTTGGCTTCAGTAAAGTATATGTTCAAATCATGTTCCGATTTGAATGTGAAATCCCATCCATGTGGCCTCCAATCTGTTTCTGTCTCTTCAGAGCTATAACTTCCAGTATCCGAACTGGTTCTAGCCCTTTTATGCTGCAAAACATATGCAAACCAAAAGAACGTGAAAAGTAGAAAATCTGGGCAGTAGGTTTCCAGCGGCCCGCTGGTTATTTTCCAGCAGCGCTGGTGGTGCAATTTTCAAAGGCCAGCGGACGCTGGTTTTATCACCAGCGGCGCTAGTGGTCAAGTCCCAGATTCAGCGGCGCTTATAAATTAAGCAGCGGCGCTAGAGGTGTTCAAACTTAAAGCCAGCGGCGCTGGCGAAATGTCGAGCGGCTGCTGGTGGTTCCGTTTTTGTTAAAAAAAAACTGGTTTTTTGATTAATAATCTTAATAAACCATTGAATTCTTGCAAATCTAGCAATAGGGTTTTGTTAATCTAACTAAATCTAACCTATCCTAACCGTTTTTAGTTTCCAATACCTATTACATTATTAAATTCTAATTTCAACCTAAAACTTATTTAATAATTCATTAAAAATCAAAAATGCAGGTAAAAGATATTAAGGGAAAGATACATTACCTCGTGGGACATGATTTCAAGGAATAAAAAGTGATGAAAAATGGAAAGATGGGTATGGTGGTGGCCGTCGATCGGAGCTAAGGAGGGGGGTGGGTGGATAATTTTGTTTTTGAGTTTTTTGAGGAAGAAGGGAAAAGAGAAAAGGGTTAAAACCTTTATTTGACTGGTCAAAATCTGGCCGGTGCACGTTAGCAAATCCGGCGCATGTTAACACTTTTTTTTTTATAAATACATTTTCCAGGTTTCATGCCAGCGGCGCTGGCTTCGATGCAAGCGGCGCTGGCTTCGATGCAAGCGGCGCTGGTTGTACAGGTGAGGTACCAGCGGACGCTGGTGTGGCGACCAGCGGCGCTGGTTGCTCCGATGCAGCATTAAACTTACCTGAATTTCTTTTCGAGCTAAATGATTCCCTTTTATCTTCAACCTGCAATGTGTCAAAGAATACAATACTTTTCTGCTCCTAACACTACGTTAGTACTTAAACTAAATTCTGTCCTATTTCTAGTTCATTTTGAAAGTAAAGTCGTCACTAGGATCGATTGTCTTTCTCCTATTTCTTGATTATATAATTTAACTCTATGACCATTGACTATGAAATTGTCTCCATTTTTGGCTCTCAATTCCACATATCCTGAAGAATAAACTCTAAGAACTAAGTAAGGTCCTGACCGTTTCGGTTTGAACTTAGGTGATTTTAGTTTGAATCTAGAATTGAAAAGTAAAACTAAGTCTCCCTCCTTGAATCTTTTTGCCTTAATTCTCTTGTCATGCCAAGCTTTAGTCCTTTCTTTGTATAATTTTGAATTCTCATATGCCATCCACCTAGTTTCATCTAATTCATGTAATTGTAACAATCTTCTGTCTCCTGCCTCAAACATATCAAGATCTAGATTCTTAAGTGCCCAATAGGCTTTGTGTTCTATCTCAAGGGGTAAATGACAAGTTTTACCATAAACTAATTTGTAAGGGGTTGTTCCTATGGGTGTTTTATACGCTGTCCTAAATGCCCATAATGCATCATCTAGTCTAAGTGCCCAGTTTTTCGGATTATCTGATACAATTTTTTTCTAAAATTCTTTTAAGTGCCCTATTGGTATTTTCTTTTTGTCCACTAGTTTGTGGATGATATGCAGTTGAAAATCTATGATTAACCCCCTACCTTTTAAGCACTTTTTCAAGCTGAGCATTAGCAAAATGAGTCCTTCTATCACTTATTAAAGCTCTTGGCATTCCAAATCTACTAAATAGATTTTTAAGGAAATCTATGACCGACTTAGCATCATTTGTGGGAAGTGCTTTCGCCTCAGCCCATTTTGACACATAATCTACTGCTACTAATATATATTTATATTTATGAGATGGGGGAAATGGTCCCATGAAGTCAATTCCCATGCATCGAAAATTTCACAAACCTGAATGCTCTTTTGGGGCATCTCGTCCCTTTTCGTTATCGATCCTTGTCTCTGGCATGCATCACACAAATTAACCAATGTTTTCGCTTCTTGGAATATTCCTGGCCAGTAGAACCCTGCTTCGAAAACCTTTCTTGCTGTAGTAGAAGGTCCATAATGTCCTCCTGTCGGTCCTGAATGACAATCATCAAGTATTTTTCTACTTTCGCTTTCAGATACGCACCTCCTAACCATCCCATCAGCGCAAATCCTAAACGGAAATGGTTCCTCCCAAAAGTAGTACTTAAGATCCGAGAAAAACTTCTTTCTGTGATAATAATCTAAATGCAACGGTAAAACTCCTGCAGCTAAATAATTTGCAATATCTGCAAACCATGGTGCGTCTTCTTTATCGTTGACCTCTACTCTCATCAAATTCTCCTCAGGGAATGTTTCTCTTATTTCTTCGGTCACCAATCCTTCTCCATATAGCTCATCTAACCTACTGAGGTGATCTGCGACTAAGTTTTCTGTTCCCTTTTTATCTCTTATCTCAATGTCGAATTCTTGAAGTAATAGCACCTATCTAATCAATCTAGGCTTTGCATCTTTCTTGTTAACAAGGTATCTTATTGCCGCATGGTCTGTAAATACTGTGACTTTTTGCATGACTATGTAGTTCCTAAATATGTCCAAGGCGAAAACGACTGCTAGCAATTCCTTCTCAGTAGTAGTATAATTCCTTTGAGCTTCATTTAGGGTTTTGCTAGCATAATAAATTGGCCTAAAATGCTTGTCTACTCTCTGCCCTAAAACTGCTCCTACAGCATAGTCACTGGCATCACACATTATCTCGAAAGGTAGTGCGTAATCTGGAGATACTACAATCGGTGATTCTACTAGGTGAGCTTTAAGTTTCTTAAAAGCCCTCACGCAATCTTCATTAAAGTCAAACCTAACTTCTTTTTCTAAGAGTCTTGTCATGGGTCTAGCTATTTTCGAGAAATCTTTAATAAATCTTCTGTAAAATCCTGCATGTCCCAGAAAACTTCTAACCCCTTTCACATTTACCGGGACTGGTAATCTAGCCATGACATCAATTTTTGCTCTATCCACTTCTATTCCTGCCTTTGACACCTTATGACCTAGTACAATTCCTTCCTTTACCATGAAATGACATTTTTCCCAATTAAGGACCAAATTTGTTTCTTCACATCTAGCCAACATCTTATCTAAATGCTTTAAGCACGAGTCGAATGAATCTCCAAAAACCGAAAAATCGTCTATGAATACTTCCACTGATTTTTCCAACATGTCTTGGAAAATTGTTGTCATGCATCGTTGGAATGTCGCCGGCGCATTGCATAGTCCGAAGGGCATTTTCCTATAAGCGTACGTTCCATATGGACAGGTGAAAGTAGTCTTTCCTTGATCTTCGGTGTGGATTGGAATCTGCAGATATCCTGAAAAACCATCAAGAAAACATAAATACTCGTTTCCCGCCAACCTTTCTACCATTTGATCCATGAATGGCAACGGGTAATGGTCTTTTCTTGTAGCTTCATTTAACTTCCTGTAGTCTATGCAAACTCTCCATCATGTGACCGTCCTTGTTGCTCTTAATTCTTCATTTTCGTTGGCCACCACAGTCATTCCTCCTTTCTTTGGAACACAGTGAATCGGGCTCACCCACTCGCTATCCGAAATTGGGTAAATTATCCCTGCGTCTAAGAGCTTAATTATTTCCTTTTTCACTACTTCCTTCATGTTTGGGTTAAGACGTCTTTGCCTCCGAACTACTCGCTTTGAGTTTGTCTCTAGATGAATTCTATGATGAAAGTATGATAAGTCAATTCCCCTAATGTCCGCTATCTTCCAGGCGAAAGCCTTTTTATGAGATCTTAGCACCTTCATCAAAGCAGCCTTCTCCTTAACGGTCAATTTTGATGAGATTATTACAGGCAGCTGTGATTTTCCTTGAAGGTAAGCATATTCTAATCCTTGCGGGAGCGGTTTCATCTCTAAATCTGTGGGTGGTTCTTCAAGAGATGTAATCAGGTTGTTTGGTGTCGGAGTTAATGCCCCATCGAATTCATCTTCTTCCAACTCTCCTAGATCTCAAGGACGTTCTGGTGATCCAATCCCAAGAACCTCCTCTATTTCTAAATTAGCTTTAATGTACACTTCGGTCATCTCTAGCTCTTCAGTGCATAACCCTACTTCATCCTTTCCCAAATCTGGGTCTCCTTCCATGGTTAGACTCAACTTCTTTCTACCATTTCCTATGGTGATTTTGCGTTCTGCAACTTCTATTACTGCTTTTGCTGTATTCAGAAAGGGTCTACCTAGGATTATTGGGACCTTCTTATCCTCAGGAATGTTCATTACCACAAACTCGGCTTGGAAATGCAAATCTCCTATGGTTACTACTATGTTGTCCGTTTTACCTAGAGGGCGCTGAAAGGTTTGATCTGCCAGTTTGATGGTCATCATGGTTGTGTCTAGGGCCTTCTTACTCAACTTGGTATAAATAGACCATGGCATCAAGTTGATACTTGCTCCTAAATCCGCTAGACAATCGCAAGCGATTTGGTTCCCCAATGTACATGGTATGATGAAACTTCCTGGATCCTCCAGCTTAGGAGTGATGTACCAGCGGCGCTGGATGAGTTTCCTGAAGACACAGCGGCGCTTGGTGTTTCACCAGTGGCTCTGGTTGCTTTTCTGGAGCTGCCAGCGGCGCTGGGACAATTACGTGTAACTGCTTCTTCTTCCTCGACTTTTTTCTCTCTACCTCTTTGCTTCACCGTCTCAGGCTGCTCCTCCTCTACTGTGTCTTCCTCGTTATCCTCTTCCTCAGCTTCCAGAGGATTCTTCGGCGATTTCGTAGCTTTTCCTGACCTAGTCGTAATTCCCTTTGCCGTTTCTACTTTTGGAGATAGCTTTTCATAAATCAGTTCCACCATTTTTGTCACCTTACCAAGCTCGCCTTTGACCTCCTCAATTTGCCTATGTGTTTCCTCTTTAGTTTCCTTCACTTCCCTACTCAAGGTTTCGAATTGCTTTTGGAAATTTTTCACATTTCCTTCTAATAAGGCTGATTTTAACCAATCTTTATCTAGATTCCTTTTGGCTATGTCATCCAAGGCCGCATAGCTGCTGTTTGCGGTTTTGTAGTCAAGCGATCCTCCGCTCATAATGTCTAAATACATTCTCGTGTCTCGCGTTCCTCCCCCATAGAACAACTGCACTAGCTCTTCCCTACTCCTTTCTCGACCGTAGCAAGCCCTTGACATTTTCTTAAGTCTTTTCCAAGCTTCTCCCATCGATTCTGAACTTAATTGAGAGTAGTTTTCCACTACCAACTCTCTCATTCTTCGCAACTCTCGTGGGTAAAACCTATTGCAAAAGGCCTCCTTCAATTCTTCCCAAGTCTTGATCGAGTCCGGGTCGAGCTCCTCTAACCATGCTAACGCCATTCCTTGCAACGAATACCTAAACATCCCTAATCTGACTGTTTCTTCAGTACCTGTTCCGTAGTTAAACAACTGCATTTCTTCCCTAAATCGCGAAAGATGATGATACGGATCTTGATTCACCTCACCATCAAACCCCAAGCTCTGCACCATGCTGATGTGAGTCGATTTCGCAAAAATCGGAATGTCCGCTTCAGGTACCTTGATAGGTGGATTGGGAGTTTCGGGAACTTTCCTATGTTTTACTAACATCGATTCTTCCATTTCACTGTTACTCATCCTAATTACTCTTAAGGTTTCTAATTTCGTGGAAAAGTCTTAAAACCTAACTTATAATTCTCTATTCTAATATTCCTAGCTTCTTCAAAGTTCCCCGGCAACGGCGACAAAAACTTTGATGTGCGTTTTTATTAAACTACCTAAGTTTTAAATTTATAATTCAAGGATTACCTATTCGATCTTAAAACGCAACTAAGAGCAGTGTACTCTGTCTAGTAGTAATATAGCCTAGGTAAGTCCAGGTTCGTTCTCAAGGAACTTAATTCTAAGAAAACTAAAATATTTAGAAATGAAATTACAAGTTGTGATTGGGGGTTTTCCTAATTAACTAATTGCACATAAATTTGAGAGAATTAATAAATGTAAGAACTGACATTCGTTTGGTTTTGATTGACACGCTTAAAAGCAATTATGATTGAAGTTGTTGAACGACTCTTTTCAAATTCAGATTCTCGTTAGATTCACTTGAATAATTTAGTTCAACTGCCTTTCGACTGGTTGAACACTTTAATGAACTCCTGCTAAGGTCATTCATTAAGCATTAAGTATTGAGCCTGTTACTATGACTGAAATCTTTAATGTAAGTCTAAATTCTTGTTAAAGTATAAAGACGCTGATTACCCACACCACTTGGCTCCGGTTTCCGTTCGCCAAATTGGTTTAGTTAATCTTAATTAAAATCATACCCGTTTGAACCAATTATTAATTCCCAACCAAGTGTCCAGTTATAGATCAATTGATTACACTGATTAAAGACCGATCAATGTTTCGCAAACAAATTAAAATGACCCTAGAGCCTCGGTACCAAGTCGACTCAATCAATTAAAATCAGTTTGTATATGAAAATTAATAACAAGCAGGATCAAATAAATATGGGTCGACGATTTAGCATAGAAACTGTTCAACAATCAACCATAATCAACAATCAAGTCATGTTTACATCACGTCCAAACGAATGTCTAGTAAATTAGCTACTCATAGACTGAGTAGCCATGAACAATCTGATAAAATAAAATAACATAGAAATCTGAAATCAACAGAGAGAAAGAAAGAATGAAGAACCGGGTGATTAAGAATCACTGGAATGGATTGCCAAGTGTTGATGATGTTAAATCTGTTATGGAATGCCTTGGGAAACCCTATTCTTTGATTTCTAGCCGTCACTTTCGACCTATGTGCTCTGCTTATGTTTTTAGGGTTTATAACGGGGTATTTATAGGCAAAATACGAAAAACCCTATTCTGGCCGACCTATCTCCAGCGGCGCTGGTTTTGGTGCCAGCGGCGCTGGTCTGCTTCCTGAAGGGACGAGCGGCGCTGGTTTTGGTGCCAGCGACGCTGGTGTATGCCTGAAGGATGAGCGGCGCTGGTTTTCATGCCAGCGGCGCTGGTCCGGTGCCTGAAGGACTCCAGCGGCGCTGGTTTAAATTCCAGCGTCGCTGAACACTTCATTTCGCCTACATTTCCATGGTTCAACTCTCAATCTTCGTACTCACAAGTCTTGAACTTCGTCCTTAACTCTCCTACACTCATTCCTACTCTCTCGATCAGTCATCTCTCAATTCGAACCTGTCAACAAACCTAAATCCATTAAGTACCTTAAAGCTTACATTAATGATTCATTCATGCCTCGAAATCAAAACAATTTAGTAATGAAAAAGTCACAAATAAATCGCTCATCAGTGGGCCAAGTGGGCGACTGACCGAAGCATCATAATCGGAGGGGGCATCAAGCGACGTATTTAGTTTCCATGCTATGTTATAGGATATTCATTTAGGCATAGAAAATATGTTATATTATGTTCGATTAGATACTAAAGCTATGGTATATTAATTATAGAAGGAAAAATTCTGAGAAAAACAAATCTAGCACAATGCTTTAATGGGGGAACTAGAAGTTGCAGTCGGCAGAAAGGTAGAAGACGGAGTTACAAACACAACTTCCTTTTACAACCCTCTATTTTTCAAAATTTTCAATTTAAACCTTCATTCTTTTAAAATTCATTTCTATCTTAATGTTGTACTTTATCTTATATTATGTAGTTCTACAGTTCTACTTATATATACTGACATAAAAAAGTTCTAATACTTTTTGAAATATTAAAATAATATTTCAATATTTTTGATTATAACATGCCGTATTTTAAGATTTCGACCCTTTTAATATATTGACTCTATATAAAACAGCATACATTAAAAGTTGAAGTAGATGTTTTTAAAATACTGTACCTTTATATAATTCATGTAATATAAGTATATTTGTTTTGAATGGTTAAAACTTATTGTGAACTTGTGAACTTGTCAATGCCCTATAAAAATTAAGTTTAAAGTAAGTGATGTTATGGCAAGTTTCAACGACATATGTAAGTAAACATTATTTTTATAGTTTGTGAAAGTTATATATTTTAACACATGAACATGTAGCTTCACTAGATTCA
Organism: Erigeron canadensis; assembly: GCF_010389155.1. Classification (NCBI taxonomy): domain Eukaryota; kingdom Viridiplantae; phylum Streptophyta; class Magnoliopsida; order Asterales; family Asteraceae; genus Erigeron; species Erigeron canadensis. The sequence continues at coordinate 5,372,183 of NC_057763.1, forward strand.
AAACACTTAATTAAATATATTGTGTTGTTTTGTTTTAAGTTTTTTTTTCCTTACGGGCATAATGTGAACTCTTTGTCCGGAGCATCCAAATCTTCAGGACCGGCACTGGCCTTTGGTATGGGTTTAACTCAAGTCAGACTCGCTAAAAATTGTCGATTTGAAGTTCGAATATGAGATTATATCAAGCTTTCAAAATTTGATTATTGGAGCTTGAATTCGGATTATTAACTAATGGTGTGTTTTTCTTGTCGAAGGTTGTTCGCTTCACACTTGACTTCAAGACATTCAAACTGCTGCCTAATGGAGAGCTATTACAACTCATATTCTGTAGTTCGTTTTCACTCCAAGTCATATATGGTGAGAAACTATGATCTTAAAATTTTTTGCCATAGTGATTCTGCTGTAACTTATGTTACATGGTTAGATGAGTTGCTTATATTTCATAAAGTGAGTTGTAATATTGTTTAAATCATTTCTATTTATAAATATTGTTACTTGAAGACTCTTAGTCCCTTCCCGTAAAACTTAATCATTGTCCCATCTGGTGATGTCAATTGTTGTCATATGTTTACATTTATTGCTCAGATACCACTATCTACATATATTCATTCCAATTATGTACGTGATTCCTATTCCTATTCCTATCCCTATATTTTTGAATATACCAGTTGTTATCTAAATTAGAGTATAGAGTATATCTCCTATTTTTTTTACACTATAATCATATTAACGAAATTAAATCTCCTAAAATATCTAAAATATATAACAAAATCTTCTAAAACTTTCCGTAAACCTGATATATCTCCTTAATTTTCTGCAAGATTGTTTTTGATTTTTACTTGACCTAAAAGATAACAACACATCTATATAGATCAAAGAGTTTGCTGAGTGGATTCTTAAAGTTGGAAATGGTGAACTTTGCGAACCTAATGATGGCGAGGCTGACATACCCATACCAAAAGACCTTCTTATTGAATCTGAGCAAGACCCGGTAAGCGACATTATCAACTATGTCTATCCAGATTACATTGCTCGACTGTATGAGAAGAACTACTTTGAAGACAGAGCAATACTTGCACCGACACTTGAAACTGTGAACCTCATTAATGATAGAATGTTGAATACTCTTCCTGGTAACGAGAGGGTTTACCTAAGTTCTGATACTATTTGCCAAGCTGATTTAAATCCAAATATTAGCCCAGAATTATATTCTCCAGACTTTCTAAACCGAATAAAGATTTCTGGTCTTCCGAATCATAATCTAACTCTGAGAGAAGGTGCTCTTGTCATGTTGCTTAGAAATGTTGATCAGCAACAAGGTCTTTGCAATGGTACTCGATTGCAGGTAAAACGTCTATGTGAACATGTTATTGAGGCAATTGTTATTTCTGGAAGTCACGTTGGTCATATCACATATATCCCCCGTATGAAATTGACAAGTTCTAATAAGAAACTGCCTTTCCAATTTCAGCGACGACAATTCCCACTTTCCGTTTGTTTTGCGATACCTATCAACAAAAGTCAGGGACAATCGTTGGGGAGGGTTGGCCTCTATCTACCCAAGCCGGTATTCACGCATGGACAACTTTACGTTGCATTGTCGAGGGTCAAAAGTAGACAAGGACTGAAGGTGCTTATTTGTGATCAACAAGGCCATCCAACAAACCATACGACAAATGTTGTATACAAAGAAGTTCTTCAGGGCCTCTGACAGCCTTATAACTACTACAAACATTATTTCCTTCTACATTTTCGGTATTTATTTCATTGGATTCTTTGCATTCTATTTATCATCATTCCACCTTATAGTTTATTTTTAATTATATTTGGTTGAAATAAAACTTATGTGTTCGATATATTCTACAATCTAATCTGAATATACGTAATAACACGAAAGTTAAAAGCTATATTTTGAAAGTACCCGTCCATCGGACGGGTCTAAAGTCTAGTTAGTTAATATACTCCGATAGTCTAACCTAATTCTTAAACGATCTTCAATCATCAGGTTTGGTTATTTAATTTGTTTGTATATATGTATTTCGTTTATCAATTAATAAGTTTGTAATATAGTGTATATGATGTTGATGATGATGATTATGACGATTATATATTATTTCCGTTTAATACCATATACAAATACTTTTTTACGGAAGTATGTATTTATCTATAGTTTTTTTTGTTTGTTACATGATGTATCGTGTTCCAATCTTATCACGCGTAGATGTAGTTTGTATTTGATTTAAACATAATTATCATTTAAATACCAGTAATACCTTTTAAATAATTCAAAAAAATAAAATAAAAATTCTATCGATAAAGTCTAATAACACCCACTAATCTCCAACTTATCTTTTGTTTCCAATGTCGTTTAATTATAAACTCATTATATGCAATGTATATAAAAATCATTCCATATACGAGTATTAAACATGTATATAGTCAATCCGTACATCATATGGGTATTAAAACTAGTATTATAAAAGAAAAAAGAAAGAAAGAAACTACTCAGTGCCGCCTTCCGCGGGTTTTGAGGGTAGAGAGACTGCTTCCATTTTCTATCTAAAAGGTAGAGAAAAGACCCTCAATCTTTGCATGAGATGAAGATCGAACCCATGACCTCTATTTCCAAAGGCCAGAGTGTTTACCACTGATCCAACCATGTTGCTTCATTAATACTAGTATTATATAAACTTAAAAGAAAACTGACCTAGATTCAATTGTCCAATCACAACTATCAATTTTTCAAAATAAATTAAATCAACACATGTTTAAATTAATTTACACTTTTTATTTTTTCATCACAAATTTACACTTTAATCTAATTTAAAATTAATTAATAATTTATTGCATAATGTCTATGACTAACAAAATTAAATATAGTTAAAAGTTAAAGAAGTTACAACATTTTTTTATTATTAATTTTAATAAAACTAATTCAATCTATAATTACGATAATCATGTAATTTTTTATAGAGATTTTCCTTTTTCTATATGTTAATCAAATTCGTGATAAAACATGTCCAACTATAAGTGTTGACGCTTCGTCAAAAAATCATGTACCTACTAAGCAAATGCAATAAATGACGAGTCACATTGATTTTATATACGGGTTTTATATGTTAGAAAAAGAAAAAGTAACGTATTAATTTCATTTTCCTTACAGAAACAGTTTTATACATATCCTTTTATATTAGTGCATCTTTATCCCTTGTTAAAAAAAAAAAAAGAACCATCCTCTTAACCTTTAAAATTAACTGTTTTATTCCTCAACTATCACCTCTGTTTCTTCACTTAACTTCCATCTAATATAATTATATAATCTTTAATGAATTAATTTACAACAAAAGTTACTCGAGTCATAAAATAGCTACACTACCTTATTTTACATTAAAACTTCTACATAAATAACCACATGATCTACATTGTCATCATCGCCTATATTATCACCCATTACCGTCACCACCACACCGCCGATGTTACCACCATTTTCGCCAAATCGTACATACATATTTCTAGTTTATATTAAAAAGTCGGGTTTGGTATCTGTGAATGTAACTAACTATTATAACTAAAGTTGTATTCATTGTATGTAATATAGTTAGTTTTTTTTAAAGATGAATTTCACTTGAAACTTCGTGTCGTGATTCGACAGCGAGAGGTCTACATACGTTGTCTTAACCAGGTCCGCGCTAGAAAGCTCCCTCGAAGTTGAAATGCCTATTTCAAATACCCAATGGGGGAAAACCCCCCACTAATCCGTCCGAAGGCATGACGATTAATAGGGGTAAAACCTGCCCCCTCAGACTTAAACCTGGGTATGCCCAATCCAAACCCTCATAGAATGACTACTTATATCTCGAAGTTGGTAAAATGGAGATTCAAACTTGAGACCTATAGGTTATCAAGGAAACTCCAAACCACTCTACCAACTCATCATTGATTTACATTTACAAATACTACAACCTAAAAAGTCAAGATAGCTAACTGGAATAACGATTATATTATATTTATATTCTACTTCTACTGTGCCATTCTATTGACTAGGTGATTTGAAACATTACGTTTTATAAAACACCTAAACAGATGATCGAACTTTTATTTTTATAGCTTTTTACCTAAGATGTGCACAATTAAATTGTGATATCACTTTGATGCCCTAGTGACCAAAAAGCGACTTTGAATTTTAGAAAGGTGATTGATCATATGTTCAGGTACTTTATTTTGAATCAAACTATAAACATCATCGTGTTAAATTTGAAAACCTAATATGTGGATTGTCGAAAAGTATAATTTCAAACATATATGGTTTTTTTTTAGGGGAGAAATAAAGGATTGATTGAATTTTTGAGGGGGGTCAGAGGGGACGATGGCTTTGAATATAAACCCGAACTGGTAAACCACTTCATCCTAAATGTTTACTATCTTAATTTTATATAATAAACTATATGTATCTCCTAACTTCAATTCAACAATATTCATGCATTCAATGATCAATAATTCCAAATTGATGTACAGTAAAGGTGATGAAAATGAAATAAATTCTTGGTTGTTGTTATTGACATTAATTAACATAAATTGTATATTATTGGATAAAACCAATCAAGTGGCATCGCTCTAAGTTTTTCGTTCAAATTTGGATTCATAAGATCAAATATCAATTAATCACAATTTGGCGTTTTAATCTTATACGTATCTTTATTATTATTTTTTTTTAAAGGTGAATTTCGCTTGAGAACTTCGTGTCGCGATTCGACAGCGGGAGGTCTAGCATACGTTGTCTTAACCGGGTCCACGCTAGAGAGCTCCCTCGAAATAGAAATGCCTATTTCAAATACCCGATGGGGGAAAACCCCCTACTAATCCGCCCAAATGCACGACGATCAATAGGGGTAAACCCTGCCCCCTCAGATTTGAACCTGGGTATACCCAAGCCAAGCCTTCATAGGAAGACTTCCTATATAGTTCCCATTTAAGTGAGATTTCTTAACTACTTTGTCATATCCACATTTGTAAAATTTAAGAATCGTGCTATTAATCCAAGGAGAGTTAGAAAATTCAGATTAACATCTATTTGTGATGCCTTTCAAAAAAAAAATAATAATAATAATAATCTATATATGTATGCTAGTTAATACCAACATTGTTCAATACATTTTGATACAAATTTTCCAGGCACTTACCAAGTATCCACTCTTCCACTAACACCCACAATTGCAACAAACTTTTTTCAACGGAACGAATTAATGAAATCCGAAAAGGTTAGACAAGCTAACAAATAATTAGTTTTAGAAAGACATACAAATTTTCGATATATACATCCCTATATGCATTTTTAACACGTGACTATAATTATTTTCATAATTTATGTTTAATAATTTAATATATGTACTAAACTTTAGTATTATATGATGAGGTTCTCCTGATGTTAGAAAAAAAAAAAAAAAAAGGGAAAAATATGGTGAAGCTGTACGATTCTCACTGCCCAAAAAGAAATTGTCCACGACGACAAAGGTACTCATCACTTATCACTAAAGTCTAAATTAAGGATCATGCAAGTTTCAGCGCAATCGTTTTTGATGACGGGTCATCACATCAACATAAAGGTCGTCGCCAATTCGCCATAGGTTGATGCAAAAGATATTTTGCAACGACTTTGATTAATTTATTTGCGAAGTCATGTAGCTAAATTTAAAAACAATACGAGTAAAAAACAATTATACCGCAATTATGTCTTCGCCAATTCGACATGTCACATGTTATCATAAAAAATAAATAGAGCCGAATTGTCGTTGCTAAAATTGAAAAAATAAATAAAAATTTTGCTAAAGAGTAAAGGGTTCCTGTAACGACGATGGTGATATCGATGACCGGTGGTGGTAATGGTGACGACTAGTGGCGGGGGCGTCGGTTGCAAGTAGTGTAAATTATTAATGTAAACCAAACCGAACCGAACTATATATGGGGATGTTTGTTGTTGCATTTTCAAAATAAACTTTGCATTCTCAAAATAAATTATGCGTTTGAAAAGACATGTATATGCTTGTTTTCTAAAATTACGATTTCATATAAAATAATCACTTTTTTTTTTATCAAAATGCTTTTTTAGATTAATTATTCGTATTTTACAAACGTAATAATCGAATAATCCGTTCAAAATGTAATCCCAAACACCCTAAACCGATTAGTATGGTTTTGATATTTTGATAATCAACCGTATCGGTTCGGTATTTGGTTTCGTATTAAAAAACAACAGGAAAAAACAAACCGAAACGAGATACATTTTAATTTATAATATATTTTTTAATAATATTTTTGTATTTATTACTATACTTTTTTTTTTTTACATATTTATATAAAACCATGAATATATATACGTCTATTATATTATACATTATTGTTGTATCTGCTTTCTAGTTTATAGAGTACAATGTGTTTTGATTTGCAACTTATTCATCATAGATGTACCAATAATTTAAACTTATATTAAAGTTATGACATGGTCATATTAATGTGTCTAGGATAGATTTTTTCGTTAAAAAGCTTTACAATTTGTACATAATAATATATTGGATAAAGATTAAATGATAATGTAACTTTTTCTTTAAGAAAAAAAAAGATAGTTTTCAATATTTTTTACCTTGTTTTTAATTTTTTTTACCTTTTAATATTTTTTTTAAATAAAAACCTATACTAAAAAATAAAATAAATAAAAAAACATATGTGTTGTAGACTTACAAACGTATATGGTATTTACACATATAAAGGTAAATAAAAAAATTCCATATTTACACATAAAAGTCAATATTTACACATAAAAGTAAATTCTTTCTATCTCTTTCTTTCCAAAAGCAACCTTCTTCAAGTTTTGGGTCCATAAAATAACTTTTAGTAACCTCAAAAATTGCAATAATTTTTAGAAACTTTTTAAATCAAGCTTAACAATTGATTATTCTTTACCTGGTGATTGTTTTTTTATTGTTTTTGAGTTACTTATGTGCAATGTTGGATTCTACAATTATGTAGAGACATGGATTATCATTAATTATATAATTTTTGGAGACATGAATTTTATGATCACATACAATCATATATATGCAATTATTTTGTAAATTAATGTTTTCATAAGATTGGTGATAATCAAATGTATATAAATAGTTATGTGAACATTTGTAAGCACTTATATGATCATATAAATACGTGTAAGCAATCATATAGTAAATAATTTTAAATTAGAGAAAGTTCTTAAAAGTTTTTGCAATTTTTGGGGTTCTGAAAATAACATTTCCCTATACACACATATATATCTTAAACAACTATAAAAGGAATCTAGCAAAGCATTAAACGCAAAAATCACGGAAATAAGTACAATTACTATATCTAAAAATACAATGAACAACAAATTTCTAGATACTGCTTTGGTTTTGAACTGCGAGGACTATAAAAAAAGTAAAAAAAAAAACTCGCAACCATCATGAAAACCGAGATACAAGAAAAGTTTTAATACGTACGATGATAATATATATATACATATATATGTGTGTGTGTGTGTGTGTGTATGGTAGAAATATTAAGAGAAGGTTCTTAAGAAGAGAAATAATAGATATTTGGCTGAGATTTGTGCTCGTATCCTTCTAAAATATGTGATCTTTAAGTATAATATATACACATCTTTCTTTTTGAAATTTTCAATGACCATCTCTCATCAAATTTGTGAGCCGTAACCAAACCATCAATCCAAATTACCGAAAAGTTACCTATTTCATAGCTAATTGGTAAGTAAAACTGGCAATTCGTTAATATATATACGTATGTGCGAATATCAGATATATGCAAGCCAGTGGTTGGTTTTGTAGACTCGAACCAAGAGTGGAAGACATATGGGAAGGCATATGCCTCCCAAAGGAGTATTTTTGGTTTTGTAGACTCGGACCAAGAAAGGAAGACATATGCCTCCAAAACGAGTATTTTTGATGGAGGATGCAAACAAGGAGTGGAAGGCATATGGGCGGTTACTTAAATTTATTTTTGTTCTGTTTGACCTTGAGTAGAAGTATGCCTAAACCGTGTTGGGGGGGGGGGGGTACTCTAGCGTTTGTTTTTGACCCCAAATGTGTTTTGCCTGTCGGAGGACATGACCGTTAAGAGAAAACTCAGAGAAATAAGATTAGTTTAGAGGAATATGGTAATAAGTAAATCCCTTTAGGGGTTTTAGGGTTAGTTCTCTCGCCAGCTTGATCGTAGGTTGAGTAGCATCCGTTATCTTAGATGGGCTCGTCGGACCTTATGCACCCTACGTAATATCTACTTATATGTAGGAATGTCATGCATGATACATTTCTTATATGGTCCTATGAATTATTTGCACCTTTTATGGGTAGTGTTCTTGCAGCTAGGTAACCTAAGCTACTCTATTTCATAGGTTGATTAGCAGCCGTATTATACTTAGGCCCATCGGGCCTCATGATTTGTTAGTTAATTTCTACTTATATGTATATATGTGTGATAGATACCACTCTTATATTGCTTCTATGACTTGTTGGGAGGGCGATAAGAGAAGTTCCTTCACATGTCACACGTAATTGTTGCTCTTATTACACATGCTTGGTTTTATGCAGACAAATATGTTTATTATGTTTTGTGTTGATAACTAATATGTTCAAATGTCATATTTACTATGTATTCTTATATTTGCGCTAAAGTATGTTATGATGTATGCTTAAATTTGTTCTCATCAATTTGTAATATAGTCAGTAGTCGACAGATATTGTTACTAAATTTTTTTACACTGTCCTGTTATTGTTTTGTTTGGCTATAGATTCTTATGAAAACAGTCTCTCTACAACTAGGTAGATAAAAATTTTGACATTTCACCTTTTTTTTATACCCTCTATAAAAGTATTGGCCATGTTGTTTTTGTTGATGCAAGTCTTTGAAAAACTTTATTCGATCAAATATATCTACACTATAGTTGTAACTTGTAATATCATCTTAAAATTAAATAAAATATCATTCGATCGTCACAAATAATAATTTTTTTAATATGATTAACCTATAAATCTACTTTAACGATGTTTCAACTAAAAGTAGTTGGGTTTGACGTTAACGGGAAAATAATTTGACTTTACTTAATCGGTATATACAGTACAGTATTAACTATAAGGGAATAAAGTGAGCACTGAGCAATGGCAAAACTAGTTGGGCCCATATTGGACTGAATTCCCATTAAACTTTACTGAAAGCCTGCTTGATGATGGCAACAATTAAAACTATTTTTTCTTATAATATTGGAGGGCTGCTACCTTAGTGGTACGTGAGTTAATTGATCAACAATGAGGTTTCGATTTTTTCCTTAACAACGATTTTATTAGATGATTAATTATTCGTAATTCAATTCATCAATGTACAAATTATTCAGAAGTCCAATGTCCCACCATGTTGTGGATTCAACATGTTCGTCACAATTTTGGGCACAAGAGTATAGGGCCTTCTAAGACAAAGGTTCAATGGTAATTTTAATCGACATATCTTTAATCCATTTTGTTTGAGAAGACACATACAACTCGTGACCCATGATCGTTTATACAACATTGATCTAACCGAAGCCACGAAGAAATCCCCCGTACCTGTCCAAGAGATGTACTAAGTAGTTGCTTAGAAGTAATATCAAGTTAAGTGTATAGACCATAAGAGATGTACTAAAATTTTACATTTTTCCTCTAAAGAAAATTAAGGTTCAAAATCTGTCATTGGTCCCACATTTAACACGCGAGATGAAGAAGAGTATGTCAGCTGTAAGCATACCACTTTACCTAAATCAATATACCACGACATGGTGATTTCAAGCTCGACCATGATATATTGACAGGAGGCCATTTTCATTATTAATTATCGAATTGAAGGACACTTAGAATACGAACTAGAACCTTCTATTTGCTTATCACGTTTATGCTAATTCTAACATAGGGTTATTCAACTTAATTAAATAGTTAGATGGTTAGAAATAGTTATCATAGAACCATAATTGACATATATTTTTAAGGAAACCTTTTCTTGTGGGTTTTATTGAAGTTTAGTCGCACTATAGATGATGCCACATGAAACTTCAAAGTTACAATTGGAATATTTTGCGATGGAAATTTGCTAATTAATTTAGTTACTAGATAGTAGATGTTAACGTGATTTTGGAAATAAAATAATTAATTTCTTAAATAAATGCAAATAAAAAGACGTTATATATTCAAATGAAAAATGTTAAATATACAAAAATATTCAAATTCAAAAAATAAAAAATAAAAACAAGTTGGTTATTTAAATTTAAAGAATGTAAATATATTCAGAATAAAATAATGTAATTTTGAAATGACATATATTTCATTTCATCTTTTGTAATAATTCTTGTACATGAAATTTGCTTTAATATTAGTCTCATCTTCTATCTTTATTATATCCTTTTTGATTTAATTCGAAAGATTGTACGTGTCTCAGGTCTCTGCAGGTTAGTCAATAGTCAATTTTTTTAAAATTCAAATTATTAATAATGAAGATGTAAATTTTATATATATATATATATATATATATATATATATATATATATATATAGGAGTATGAGACTGTTAGGCATCTAATTTAGGTGAAAAACTTCTTACATACCTTTTTTTAAACGATAAAAATCATGTAAGGCCAAACATTTATTCAAAATATTAAAATATTGGTATGTGAGGAGTTTTTCACCCAAATTGGATACATAGCAGCCCCATACTCACTTTTATTATTATTTAAGATTAAGAAATAATAGATGATATGTTATTTGGTATGTCCCAAAAAAAAAAAAAAAATGATCGAATATATGTGGAAGTTTGTTTTAGTATATATTTTAACAATTTCTTTGATATATATAAGTTAATGTACTCGCGCAATACGACAATATTCATGGCGGGATGGTGTGCAGTGGTGATGGGGGACGACTATTGGTGTTGATAATTGATGTAAACATAATTAATATAAAAGGTTAATTGAGATATTTTAAAAAGATAAAATACTGATAGTATAATATAATACATTTTTTTCTATGTAACTTTCAACATGGAGTAACTATTTTTATAATATAGTATAGATATAGATATTTTAACAATTTCTTTAATATATTTTTAAGGGTTTTTTCCCTAAAACTCCCATATATTTTTCATTTTATCCCTTTCAGACCATCAGACTTTTTTGTTTCTCAATAGGTCATTAAAAGTTGTCAAATTGTCTCATTTAGTTCATCGAACCTTTTAATTTCTTATTAGCTCACTGAAAGATGTTATTAAGTTTTACTATACCCACTTTCATCTTTTGTATCGCCTATACCCGACCCGTATATATTAAATTATATAATAATATCTTTTTCTAATTATATATATATGTAATGAATATTTGGTTTTCTATTTGCCACATGTTAATACTTATATAGTGTTTAAAGTGGTTTAGAAAAAATATAATAATGAATATTCGGTTATCGACGTGGAAATTCGCTACTTAATAGTTAGTAAGTAAACGGCGACCCGCCAGGTTTGGGTTCGGATCCGGATTTCGAATAGGGAAATCGGGTTTGGGCCCGAGATTACCTAAACTCTGCCTATACTTGGTCCGTTGCCATCACTAAGTACAAATGGATTTTTTTAAATTGAGAACATAAATAAAACCTAATCACGATCATAAATCCCATAACTACAAAATTTAGGACTCATATTCTCTATATCTCATAAAAAACGATTGAGAATCAAATGATCGTGATGATACAAACGGTGGATGTGGCTATCATTAAACTTAATAACATCTTTTAATGATCTAGTAGAAAATAATAAAAGTTCAATGACCTATATGGAACAATTTGATAACTTTTAATGACCTAGTACAGAATAAAAAAGTTCGATGGTCTGAAAGAGACAAAATGAAAAGTATATAGGGTTTTAGAGAAAAAAAAATCCTATTTTTAATATACCGAGTAATATAGTTTGTATTTTTTAAGATGTTGATTTAAATTAACATATTGATTAGATTACCATCATCATTTGAAACATAGATAAACTTTTGAATATGGTGTAGATAATTGATGTAAAATGTTAATGGAGATATTTTAAAAGATAAATTATTCATAATGTAATCTAATCATTAATGTTAAGAAGATAGTGTATGTGAAAGTATTTTAAGGGGTACTAAGTAAAAATATTACATACTTTCAACACTTCCAAAAATAAAATGATATTCTTTTTATAATATACTAGAGTGGTGTCCGCGCGTTGCAGCGGCGACGATCTATAGTGCGTCAGATGTCGTAACGGTTTATAGCGTTCAGGTTTCTTTCATAATATGCGTCAATGCAACATCTAACCGTGTCTATCATTCTAAAAATAAGTCGTGGGTTAGGTGCAAGAAATAACGAAATAATGAAGTGCAAAACTAACCATGAAAAATAACAAATTACAATTGTATGAAACATACAATTGTAAGGGAGGAGGCCAGGGCAATTAAAAAATTTAGTAGTCAAAGATTAAAATTTAATACAAATATAAAAAAAGACATAATTGGTTAGTAATTTCGTGAATTATTAAAAAGTAATTATTGTTTAAACATTTCGTGATATAATCTATGACAATTAAAATGTTTTTTCTTATCCGTAGCAATAATTTTAGAGCTGAATGGAGTATTTATCATAATAGGGTTTCTAAGTAATTGTGAAGTTTTTTTAAGGGTAATTTTGGAATTTTAGAGATAAGGTATGTGAAGGTAGTATAAATTAGAAGGGTATATTGGACAATTCAAAGGTAGAGAGTTGAATGGGGAAATGGTAGTTTGTTTATATATGGAGTATAGATATAGATAGATATATATATATACTCGTATTTTTTTTAGTAAAGAGAGTTTCGATTCAGACGTGTTACATACAATTTTAACCAGAGATTTTCTAAACCTCCAACTACTCATGGAAAATTCTTTTGAGATGAAAACCCCAAAACTCGAACTTGAAACATTGGTTAACTCACCCCGAAGCCCACATAATGGATTTGGAGTTAATAGTTTTTTTCTGAAACTGTAATTATATTTAAATCATATATTTAATAAAAAGTTTTCTCCATTAATTCACTAGTGTCATTTGTATGTCTCCCCTCCTCTTTAGTTCCCTTTTTTTTTCTTTTTTTTTTGCTGTAGCGAGGTCTTAGGTCATGCATGAATTGAACAGCTAGAATAATCAACTGATCGATCTCATCCTTGATTTCAAATGCTTAATAAATAATAAGTTATACGAGTTTGTTTGATTTTGACCCCTTTTGTTAAAACTGAATAGGTCTTCAAATGACATCATGATCACTTAAGTACTAAACGAACTCGTCTAATTTGTTGAAAAAGATGCACAAATTCCTTTGGCTTGTGAAGAAATTCAGTATATATCAATACACAAAGTCAAGCCTATAATGAATCGGTAAAACAAAATACTCTGTGACAGAAGCCAACATTATCTTGACAAAAAGACAATAAAACCAATAAAAGAAAGGATTACCATGTACATGTGTTGGTGGTTTGGTTATGTATAGTATAGTACTATGTAAATTTGTTGGTTTGTTTTAACTTGTGCAGTTGAGCTAATTCACCAAAGGTCAAATCAAAGTTGATGAAATAAACCATTATATATTTGTTTGTTTTATGACATCGGTCTATCTATCATTCCTGTTAGATTAAATATATCCACATAATAGACACAACTTCAATTTTTGTTTTTCAAACTGAAAAATGTTTTTGATAGCCCATTAAAGTTTTTATACTTGTGAGTACAATTTGAGTTTTTTTTTATCCAATCTGTTTTTTATTATTTTATTTTATCTATTTCATTTCATTATCTAACCTATAGCTGTTTTGAAATACTCGTCATGTGAGTTAAAAAATAACGATTTTCTAAACAACTAACTAATCAATCCAAATTCAATCCGGTAATTAAAATTATATTTCATTATACAAAATAACACTATTTATAATGGGTAAACTCGATCTTAACATTATTAACCATTGAATTCAACCATCCATAAAAAGTGATGCTTGTGATTATAACAATGGGTATAGGTGTTGATATTATTTGACTACACAAGTTTCGAAAAAGAGGAATAGATAAACAATACTTATAATTTGGGATATGAACAAAATTAATGTAAGTCACATATCTATAGTCATAGATGCAGAAATCAAACAAGCCCGAAAGAATAGACCAGATAGTTCATATACCATCTTTTATTATATTAAAGCACAGTTGCTTTAATAAATTATCAATTAATCATATTTCTTGATTTCTCAATATCTATTGTTTTCAATTTTGATTTTAATTTAATTTACACTATTTTGTTTTCCATCACAAATTTACACTTTTTACCCGATAACTTTAATATAATAAATAAATAATAATAGCTAATATATATCTAATAGAATAATATATATTAATCTAATAAAATAATAACTAATATATATCCAATAATATGTTCTATCATATATATATATATATATATATATATATATAATTAATTAAAAATAAATTAAATTTAATGTAAATATGTTAAGATTTTAATAGTAAAACAGTTGAACTAATGATTTATTGACCAATCATATCGCTTGATTTCATTAAATTGACTCTCGTTGATGTCATCTTTTAGTTTTTTACATCATTTTATGTAATTAATACAAAACAAATAACTAAAATAACTATTTTTACAATGTTACTAAAATTGGTTTCTATCTACAAAGCCCAGTTTCACACACGAACAATTGTACATATATTGCAGTATCTCGAGTTAAGTCGAGAAGGGGCTTTAAGCTGTTAATATGTGACAAAGATGATAAGACAAAAAACACTACAACAAATTTCGTTCATGATAGAAGTCTTTTAAATGATCAAGTAGGGTAGATGTTTCCAATGTTATTATTATTCTTGACATTTGTATTGAATACTTATTATCTACTTATATCTTCAACTTTGAATTTATAAGCTTTTATGCGTTACATGTAGTAATATCTAATATTAATAATGTTGTAAGTCTCGTGTTCAGTGTTGGACACGGGTATAAAATCTAATATAAAAATATAGCGTGGATTTACAAAAAGAAACTCATCCGTATAAAATCTAATGATTCTTGTATATTACCAACTAGAAGAAAAAATGTTCACTTGAACATATATTTTATCGAAAAGATTATAATAGGGAAATTGAAAACATGGAAATGAAATAACACCTTTAGTTAAAAACTGAATAAGGAATTGGAAAGGAAGTAAGAATCACCAAGCTTCTTGGCCTAAACGAGCAAAGCTGCCCCTAATTCCTCAGTTTCCAATAATCTTGATGCTTTTAAGGTCTCGTATTTGAGTCTTGAGTTTTTCATCTTAATCTATTTTCCTTGAGCAGGGGGTTGGAGATCCAGTAAATCGCTGGTAAAAATTACCTACAACATGTTTGAATCGAAACTAACTTCACTAAAAAAAAAATCATTATCGGAAAAGTAAAATTAAAAAAATAATGTATTTAGTTAAATAAAATAACTTTATCTTTAAATAGTAGAGTATTATTGAGCCGAGTCCGCCGACACAGTGCCAAGCTCGAGTTCAACTCGATTATAAAACTCGAAACTCGACTCGAGCTCGACCGAGCCTTTATGTCCAAGCTCTAGCTAGAGCTCGCCTTACGAATCAACACTTTGGAGCTCGACTTGGATCGACTCGACTCGATTAAGTATTAAACCTAGTTTTAAATCAAATTACTCTAATAAGCTCGATAATTCCAAGCTCGGCTCGATTAATCGGCTCGGTAGAATAGTAATTATTTAAATATATATAATATCCAAGGGTAAAATAATAAATAAGCACAAGCTTGATTAAGCTCACGAGCTTTTCGAGTATGCAATTTTGAGACTCGAGCTCGACTCAAAAGTACGAGTAGCTCGAGCTTGGCTCAACTCAAACCGAGTCGAATTCGAATAGTTAACGAGTCGATTTCAGGTAGCTCGCGAACTATCTCGTTTCGTTTACACCGCTAATAATAAATTATCTCTTTCCCCTTTTCAAATTTCAGCCTTTAAATACTCTTAATGAAATTAATTACACACACATCTTTCAACCCTTAAAATTACTACACTAAAATTCTAGAGTTCCCAAAACATAGACACTCATTTATATCAATTGCTTATGTAATAGTATATAAACATTATACACCATTATTGAAAAATTAGAAAAATGAGAGATGTAAAATGACCTTTTTACCAATAGTGAGTTAATTCACACCACCGGTCTCTAATCTTCTAATATATATCCGCTACTCCTTCTAATCAATTATTTTTACATCGATTATTACTATCACTCGTCGCCGTCACCACCGCATTGCATGAGTATTTTTCTATCTCAAAAAAACTAAGAGGGGATTCTCTCAAAATCTCTGAATCTCTATTTTTTTTCATCACCACCTTTACATGAGTTACATTTACATCAAGCTATATTACTTGACACCGCCACCACCACCACCACCCGATGCTTAAACCACCAGACTGCCGTTATTGTCGCCGCATTACGCATGTATCATGCTAGTTTACATTAATAGCTACACTGTCACCTTCATTGTCGTCACCCGACACACCACAACTATCATCACCATTGCATTACACCACTGCATTGCGCGTGTATCCATTTAATTTTGATAACATTGCATCATGTTAGATATGGTGAATGGAAGAATTCTAGCATACCATATAAGAAGGATCTTGGTCTTTTATTTATAGTTCTTGCATTAACCGGTCTGGAATTAAGTGTAGCTATATTACAAGCTTATGTTTTTACGATCTTAATATGTGTTTACTCCAATGTTTGGCACTTTCAAAAAAACATATTTTTCTAAAGCTTCGAACTTTCGGTTGTGATAAGAAATCATGCAATTGTTCTCTTTTTCTACATCTATGCTACTGTATAAAAACTATGACCTTCATGTTGAAAGTTTAGAAAAAATAAGACATACAAATTGACCAAAATATCCTTGATAAATATAATCACCATCAACCCCCAATATTAAATTACACCATTAGTCTATTATAATATAAAATATTTATACTAACCCCTTTTAAATCAAATACCTTTACCTACACCAATTGATGCCGCCGCCACCACTGTCACCATCCGTCGCCACCATCACACCACTGTCATCGTCGGCTCGCCGCTGCATTGCGCGAGTACCATGCTCGTCTACATATAATAAAATAGTCTTTTTTATTTTTGGATATGTTGAAAGTTACCTTATACAATATGAAATAAATACCCTTTACTCTTAATCTAAATCATAATTTTTTTTATTCACTAATTTAATTAGCTCCGCTAATACCTAAAATAAATTACACTATCAATCTCTCAACTCTTAAAAAAACTACATTAACCATTATATTAATTAAATTTACATCCATAGCGTACACTACTCGTTATTACCACCATTAATCGTCGCCACCACCCCAGTAATATTTTGCGACACCATGTTAATATTGAAAATTAATCTAATAGTCAAATTTGAGTGTCCATATACAAATATAGACATCTACAAAAAAAAAAAATTTACTACAAGGTCAAGACTTCCTTATTATCTACCCAATTTAGTAAGAAATATTAATACCTAATTAAATAATGACAATATGACATGCGTTACTTATTTGTTAAGACTTTTTTTTTTACCACCAACCCATATTAGAAGTTCTTCTTTGTGTAAACTAGTAAGAGTACTCAAAGGATGAAAGTAAAAACTTCCAGGGAGGATCCGAATGCTAAAACAGGTTCGAGTAGAAAGGATTCGTATATGCAATTCGGTTCAGAGTTCTAGTGATATATTCGGTAAGCATTGATTAATTGTTTAGTTATGGTAATAATTTATAATCTATGATGCCTTATATGTATTGTAAATTATTTTAGGGAAATGTAAGAGCTGTATTTAACGTGCATAAAAAAATTTGTACCTTCCATATTAAAAGTCCGTCCCTTGATTTTCATGATAAATGTACAAATAATTTATGCACCTTAAACACAGCCCTAAGGGCTATATTTAACAAACCCCATTATTTTAATATTGAAAAAACTTCGCTTTAGAAGAAAAAATGCTTTTCTATTTTGTATTGATTGTTTTAAGAAAGTCCTGGTTAATTGTGTAAAGTCTTAAAGCCATCTTTTAAGAAAAAAAAAATAATATAAAGAGCTTAAAAATTTTTTTTTCATAGATTTTACTTTTTTTTTTTTAACGGTAAATTTAGGCTTAGCAGCATGCCTCTTCATATACGCAACTCCAATTCCAGAGGAAACCCATACTAGGAAAACCCCTATCTCCATTCCTAGGAGCATTTTGCTCACACTAGGATTTGAACCCAAGACCTCTTGGTCTCAGGCTCCACCATATACCAATCCATCTTACTCACAAAAAGCTTCTTGATTACTCCGTACTACGTAAAA
Source organism: Erigeron canadensis (assembly GCF_010389155.1). Taxonomy (NCBI): domain Eukaryota; kingdom Viridiplantae; phylum Streptophyta; class Magnoliopsida; order Asterales; family Asteraceae; genus Erigeron; species Erigeron canadensis. The sequence continues at coordinate 5,390,669 of NC_057763.1, forward strand.
TGACTTGTTACCAAAATAAGTATTGTAGCTCTACAACTTCAATAAATTAAAAACTTAACATGTTAAGGTAGATTTTGACAACAAAGAGTAAATTATTACTGCTTGATTGATAGAAAATTTTTGTATAAAATTACTATCAATAATCAATAATGATATATTTACACATGCGAGGCCCAACCAGTATCACATGACATATTTAATTGGATTTTGACAATTTTTACTAACAAAATAGATGGTGATGAAGTCTTGAGCATTGTGGTTTATATATTTGTAGGTATTTATATTTGGACATGGACTCTCAAATTAGACTATTAGGGTAATTTTCCCAATATTGATTATAAAGATAGGGTCACGTACTTTAAGAGTAACGAGAGTAAGTATCTGCGTGTTGCGGCGGTGAGATGGTGATGGTGATATGTCATAGAGTATGATAAGTCATAGGAGGTGATATGTCATAGATTGTCATATCAAAATGGTTTAGCCGTATGGGCTCCATTCTCGGATTTAAAAATTCGTCGAAAGTATATCGAATGATATCTCTAATGAAAGAGCATGGAATTTTAAGAACACTCATATAATTTTTATAATTTATCGATGTACGGTTTTTAAGATAAAAGATTTTGAAAGAATTAGAGAAATAAAATAATTTATGGAGGAGAGAAAAAGTTGTATGCATTGAAGTATTGTACATTATGTATTATTATGTGTACATTGTTGAAATTGAAAATTGAAACCTTATTTGCTTTATAATACGAGAGCAAGTACCAGCGCATTGCGGCGGTAAAATGATGAGGGTGATAGGTCATAAAGTGTGATAGGTCATAGGAGGTTATATGTCATAGAGTGTCATAACCAAATGTCTTAGTCGTACGGGCTCCACCCTCGGATTTAAAAATTCGTCGAAAGTATATCGAATGACATCTCTAATGAAAGAGCATGAAATTTTAAGAACACCCATATAATTTTTATAATTTATCGATGTACGGTTTTTGAGATAAAAGATTTTGAAAGAATTAGAGGAATAAAATGATTTATAGAGGAGAGATAAAGTTGTATGCATTGAAATATGGTACATCATGCATTTATATGTGTATATTGTTGAAATTGAATGTTGAAAGTTGAAAAGTGAATTTGCTTTATAATATAGTATATATATAGATAGTATAGATGAGTAAATAAGTTCGATTATATATAGAAAGTGATAATTAATTAGAGCGTGGCCGGTTTAGAAAATCCATTATTTATAGATGATCGACTTATATTAAAATGTTAGATCAAGAGGTTAAAACTTTTGCTTTTAGAAACATAAGTTAAAGATTCAAATTAACTTAATGTTCAGTTAAGCTTAAAGGCTTTCTCAACCTTTAGTAAAATCGGGAAGCAACCTTAGTGAATTGAAATGTAGTAAATTCTTATCATTAGATAAAAATTAATGTTAAAGATAGTGGAATTGAAATAAAGTAAATTCTTATCATTTTCAAAAACCGTCTCAACCAAACACCAACCCCGGCTCTTACTAGTCCGATTGTATTTTTTTTTCCCCAGTTTTATTATCTTATTTTTTAACAAAGAAAGGACAACTATTCTCCTTATATAAATCCTCCATTTTGTACCAACCTTCTCCACTCATAATCTCTAATCTACTCTCAACTTAACACACTACTCCTTTAATATCTTGAACACACTTCTTCTCAAATTAAGCACTTGGTGTGTCTTTAACTTTTCTTTAAAGGCACACTATATATCCATAAACATAAACATATATATATACACACACACACAATGGGTTCATGTGGAGCTAATTTTTCATTAGGTGTGAAGAAGAGGGAGATCATCGCGGCTGCATTGCCAGTACAAGACCATTGGCTACCCATGTCAAACCTAGACCTCCTTCTTCCACCGTTAGACGTCGGAGTTTTCTTCTGTTACAAGAAATCTCTTCCTTTCGACGAAAGCATGAACGTAATCAAAAGCTCACTAGCACAAGCGCTAGCTCTATTTTACCCGTTTGCCGGAGAAGTAGTTCATAACATCCTTGGAGAGCCAGAGCTGTTGTGTAATAACCGGGGTGTCGATTTTATTCAAGCTTATGCGGATATGGAGCTTAAGAACGTTGATCTTTACAACCCTGATGATTTTGTTGACAAAAAACTTGTTCCATCTAAAAAACAAGGGGTTCTTATGGTTCAGGTATATATATATATATATATATACGTAATGTGAATTATATATATAATTAACGAGGTTGGTTATTGTGAAACAAGTATTAAAGTAAAACAAATATGAAAACATTAATTTACGATGATTTTAATGATAATTTTCAGTGAATAAAATCCTGTTTGTTTTACTTTAATACTTATTTTATTTTATCAAAAATCTATAATTATATTGTTAGAAATATGAAAACAAGTACAACTACCTTGCCATTTGATCAAAAGCTAGTGTTTATATATTAAAATGGCGGTGCTTGTTTGCTAAGCTCCATTTTGTGAGTGGGATGCGTATACGGCCCGGTTTGAACCATTTCTCGGCACTCTGATTACCGAAATATTAAAAGGCTGGCACGAAGATGGGCACACAACGGACTTTAACATATCCACTAAAGTGAAATTTTGTTTTTACGTACAAAGTTATTAATTATTAACCTTAATTGAATTCCAACTAATTTATATTATACTTAATAAACTCAATAGTTAAGAAGCCGATAATTAATTCAAATTTCATGTTTCTTTTTTATTTAATAAACAAAAATAACCGTTAATTACATATTTTTTACTTAATAAACCATTTGTTAGTTTAAAAATATACTATATCTCGTGTATTTCCACTCTAGTCCTTTAATTCCATCATGTTATTCATAAAAAAAAACACCAGATACAGTAAGAACACATGATAAATAAGTAATGAAAAATTAGACCTCCCATGATGTTATTATCTTCAAATGATCATCTTGCTTAAACATACCCATTCTGGTAGCAAGCATACCCAATCATTGCTTAAACATACCCATTTTAAGAAAATAGCCATTCTAGTCCTTTATTTAAGTAAAGTAGAGAAATTAGATATTAAGAGGTGTAGTTAGTAGGCTAAACCTAAGAGTAGCTAACATATCCCCATATATATATATATATATATATATGTATATACACATTAGTGGCTGGATGGATAAAGGGACCCACGTACGCTCGTTTTCGCCTTGTCGTTTAACCGACGAGATGAACTAATTTCCGACGAGGCACTGTCAATAATGGTGTCTCAAAACTGACACAAAGGAACGAGTAACTGATGTGCTAGCTCCATGAGGTGCACTCTTATTAGACACCAAAAATTTAAATGAAGTTTTTTGCGTATGTGGTATTGACTCCATCTTTATATAAAGGTAGGAATCAATGAGATTTTTGTAAAGAGTCATTTCTATATACATAGATAATTAGTTAGTCTAATAGAGATCTAATTAAACTAATTACGAATTAACAAGTTTCACACGTACAAGAATAACTTATCAAATGTGATAAGAGGAAAAAAAAATATCCATGCATGCATTGACTAACTTATCCATCCCAATTAATTATGAGTGTAGAATGAAATGGTTAGGATAACGAGCACAAGTTTGTCTAAGTCAGATTCAGTTTCCACAGAAGAGATACTCTCACTAAAGTTGTCTAAATTTTCAAAGGTCAACCTTTACAAACTGTGAACATAATTTTTTTTTTTATATAATATTTAATAAAAGTTATATGAATCGATTATGTTTTAGATGGATTAGTATAAATTTCATCAACTATTATATAACACAAACAAAAATACTTATAATCAAAGTTCGTAAAATTGGACTTTGAAAATTTAAAAGTCGAAAAATTTAGTGTGACAGATGGTATTATTTATCTTAGAACTTTTTTATAGATAAAAGTCATACATGAGGTGGCTATAAACTTGTTCGAAATTAGTCATGAGATTATCCCTGTCGGGCTACATATATCGACGCATAATTCAAACATTTTATCCGTTTACCCGTTATATGGATGGTTAACGTGTATAAGCTGTCTTTGAAAAACCTTGCAAGTTGCAATAGATGAAAAAGACCCGCATTGATTGATCAATTAATTAAAATATTCCCTATTGTTATCCATTATTATGACACGTACATATATGACATAGTATTGAATATTAATGAACTAATAACTTCGACAGAGAAGTTCCTTTCAATAAAAAAGACTTTAATAAAGAAATTGGTAAGAATTTGAGATAGAAAACTGTCAGGAATAAAGGATCCCATGCATGCGATTGCTCCCGAAATAAACTACACCCAAAATAAACTACACTACTTAATTTATATATATATACTATATATATACAATATATATATATATACTATTATATATATACAGTATGAACAAATGTTTATAGTATGAAAAAATTGAAGTTGTGTTTATTGTATGTAATGAACTTTTAATCTTGTGTATTGTGTGTATCCGATCAATCAAAATTCAAAATTGACAACTTATATGGTTGTCACATATATCGAAATACGTACAATACACAAGATTTAGAAATTTATTATATGTAATGAACATAACTTTACTTTTTCTTCATATTATAGACATTATCCGTTCATAATTAGTTAGATTCACATATACTAAACCCTACTATACTATATGTATCTACTATATACTACACTTACACGGCTATATATATATATATACTAACCGTTATTATAAGAATAATAAACTTCATTTACGTATATAATGATCATGATAACTTCATTAAGCCAATAAGACATTGATCAACTAGTAGTAATTGTCTGGGTTTTTAATCCACAAATTAGAGTTCAAATCAGGTCTTGTGGGGTTTTTTAATAAGTTACTCTTTTTAAGAAAAATAAATTGACTTCATTAAACTTCAAGCTTAGAGTGGTTAAATTCCCATCCAAATAACAATTAATGATTTCTCATGGATGTACATTTGTGTAATAGGTGACTGAGCTCAAATATGGAGGATTAGTAATTGGATGCACATTTGATCATCGAATAGCCGATGCATACTCTATAAACATGTTCTTAACTGCATGGGCCGAGATTAGTCAATCAAAACCGGTTTCATGTCCTCCATCTTTTAGGCGATCCATGCTTAACCCAAGACACCCACCTGTTTTAAACACTTGCTATGACAACCTTTTCGTACCATTTTCGTCTCTCCCTCCTCCACGCTCTTATTTGCCGGCTGCCAATCCTCTCATAAGCCGAATTTACTACATTGAAGCCAAAGATATCAACGACCTCCAATCGAATTCTAGCTTGAATGGAAACCCAAAAAAAAGTAAATGTGTTACATTTATTGCTTACTTATGGAAGCTAATAGCAGAATGTGATGATGGTTTCAATACTTGTAAAATGGGAGTTGTTGTTGACGGAAGAGAAAGGCTAGATACCGTCGATTTTGACAAATTATCTTTGTCGAATACTAAGTGTTTCTCCATGAGAAATTATTTTGGAAATGTTCTTTCTATTCCATATGGTGAGGCAAAATCAAGTGAGCTTAAAGAGATGCCATTAAGTTTGGTGGCTAATATGGTTTATGAGTTTGTGTCTCCTGCATTAAGTGAAGAACATTTTAGGGGACTTATTGATTGGGTTGAGTTACACCGACCAGAGCCAGCCGTTGCTAAGATTTATACGAAAATGGAAGAAGATGATGGTGAAGCTGTAGTGGTGTCATCCGGACAACGCTTTCCAGTAGAAAGCGTTGATTTCGGATGGGGGAAGCCACATTTTGGGTCATATCATTTTCCTTGGGGTGGACAAACAGGATATGTAATGCCGATGCCAAGTGCACAAAAGAATGGAGATTGGATAGTGTATATGCATCTCCTTGAAAAGCATATGGACTTGGTTGAGACCAAAGGAAAGAAGATTTTTAAACCTTTGACTCAATCTTATCTAGACTTCTAATGGCATGGAGTTCGATCACACGCCATTGTAAATTGTACTAATAATAAATTGAAATTTGTATGCCACATCTTGTTCTATTGATCATTTAGTGAAGTAAAATATATGTAATGTTCAAATATATAGTCTGGAATTTGTGTAGCTAGCTCTACACAATACATTTGAAGAAAAATTTAGTTTTTTTTAAAAGATGAATTTCACTTAAAACTTCGTGTTATGATTCGACATCAGGAGGTCTTGAATATATTATCTTAACCGGGTACACGATAAATATAGAGTTCCGTCGAAGTAGAAATATAAGTGTTGACTTTAATATACTCGTATAAGATAACACACATTTATAAAACCTTGCCATCCCATTCTCGTTTTGCAAAACACATTTATATAATCATCATTAACACATAACTTCACATTAGCATATTAGGATCTATCAATATCTTAATCTAGGCCTATCTGTATAATCAATCATTAGTACATAACGTCACGTACGTGCTATGAAAATCCTGTAAAACGCCCGATGGTATCTTACTTGAGTCGTTGTACCATGAAAAAATATCATGCAAAACAAATAGCAGAACTTAAGAAGCCCAGCCCAGTCATAACCAACCCAACCAATTATTCCAGCCCAGACTATTTACCAGTAGCCCAGTAGGCAGTAAATGTGTATAATCATAGTTATTAAACTCTTACGAGTCACCAGTCAACTCTTACGAGTCGAGTTGATTTACACTAAAAATGAGTCGACTCGTTAGGTGACTTATTTTTGTTCAGACTCTTACGAGTCGCTGTACGAACTTGGACCGAGTCACGAGTCTCAAACTTATAACTTTTGTAGTTTGATACTATGCTTATATATAATACATATCATATTTATTGGTACATTATTTTGTGTGTAATCGATGTAGTTTTTATCTTTTTATTGAGAATTTGAAGATAAATTTTAAGTTTATTACTCAAAATTATTGAATATGCAATATTCTGATAAATTTATTAAGACAATGGACTTATATTTTGTTTATAAGATGTCACATATATATAACTATATTATATTATGTAGTATCTAAATATGTCCTGATTCTTACGAGTCGAGTCATGTTTCGAGTCACGAGTCAAAAATTATGTTTTCGAGTCGAGTCAAAAGTTATGAGTTGAAAACTATGCGTATAACCTTCTAAATTGGTAATAACGAATTACGAGTACTATTTTATGCTTTTTAGTATCTGTATTTCGAAATTATTAACACACTAAAATTCAAATCAATGTTTAAGACTTTAAGAGTATTTCATTTATTTTCGAATACTTAATCAGCAAGTACCCGCGTGTTGCGGCAGTGAGATGGTAGGGCGATAGGTCATAGAGTATGATAGGTCATAGAGTGTGATAGCCAAATGTCTTAGCCGTCCGGGCTCCGCTATCGGATTTAAAAATTCGTCGAAAGTATATCGAATGACCTCTCTAATGAAAGAACATAAAAATTTAAGAACACCCATATAATTTTTATAATTTATCGATATACGGTTTTTAAGATAAAAGATTTTGAATGAATTGGAGAATAAATGATTTATGCAGGAGAGTGAAAAAAATGATTGGTTGAGGTTTGAGAAGAGAGAAAGTGTAATATAGTTATTTTAGATAAATATATAATTGATAGAGAGAACATTTTAGAAAAGTAAATGTTGAAACTTAAAATTTAGACATGAGTTTTTTGCTTTATAATATAGTATAGATATAGATATATGCGATAGATTAATTAGTTATTTTCTCATCACTTTTTTCAACTTTTTGTTAAGAAGCCTGAATGAAAATATAGCATGTTCGCCTCTTCTACTTCAATATACGAGTTCATTAGTTAAACGCTCATTAAGTCATCACTCAATTTTTTCTGATTCAGTTGCTCGTTTAGTTTGCTTTAAATATCATCCATATTTGGCGGAACCAGAATTGTGAATGACCCATAGCATAAACATTATAACACTAGCCCCATATCTTGCAAAGTAATAATAACAACTATATTTCTAACACTAGCATTTTATAAGTGTTTTAGCACTTTTTGTTAGTTTTTATTTCTCATTTAGTTATTCAAATACATCTCTATAAGGTTTGTCATTTTATAAAAGTTTTTCAAAAGTCTAAAGTATCTACATTAACTGGTTTCCGAAATTTCATAGACCCGACGTATTCTAACATCTGGATTTTTAACCATCCACTTTTGGGAAGTTGAATGGAACCTTATGTATTTCCAGATTTGGATTCCTAACCATCCACGTATACATTACGTACTATCTTTATGACTTATGATAGCATATTTATCTTACACATCCACATTCTTCATATAACAAATATCAACTATCTGAATTGAAAAGTTTAAGATTGATGAGAAGTGTTGAAGTCAAAGTTGTAATAACCAAAGAGAATACTTATGCTTTATGTACGTGACATTCCATGTTTCCAACCAACTATTATAACATGTAACTCACTAATTTGTGATGTCGAACGTTATAATGATGTGCTCATGTGCATATGGCCGCTACTTCATTAATAAACCGGTGACCCGATGAAGTGGTCATGAGTACATAGAACAACAAGCTTTGAAAGTTCACAAAAATTTGTTTTAGAGTATGACATATACGCTAGTAAAAATTTTTCTTAAAAAACTTGCGAAAGTTCTATTGCAGTTTGAATATTCTGTTTAACTTTTTTCATGTTTATCATGTAGCCCAAAATTAGTGCTAAAGGCCGTGATGGAACCAAAATTTAAATTTACTCGTAGCATAAAATTTTTTTACCACTAGCCTTATATTGTCGTTAAGTAACTAATGATAATGAGTAGATTGTTATGATTTTTAGCATTTTAAAGACTTTTTTTTTTGACTCTTTTTAACAGTTTTTAAAAGTTTTACGCCATTTTGGTAATTTTCATTTCTCATTTAGTTACACAAGTATGTATTGTTAGGAAAATCTTTAATTAAAAAGTTTAGAGTTACTTACATTGACCGTTATCTCATATTAATTTGACCCGTAATACTAATAAAGAATACATTATTTTTCAAAATTTTTTTTACAGTAATCTATTTTACGGACCCGTAACCCGGGCTAGCTCCTAATAACAATGTGGTTCCGCCTAGGGCTAAAGCCCATAAAAACTGCTAAAGAGATAAAGTCGGCTGCTGCCTTTGGATTAATGCGTTTTACAACTACGGGAACAAAACACTACGTTTTTGGTCTTGACGAAAATTATGAGTATGAAGTTTATGAGCACAACTTTATGGACATGGAATAAAATAAGCGTAGAGAAATGGTGCACCTTCATTTTGTGTTTATGCAACTTTTCTCTTAGTTATACATATAGAGACGTTATATCGCTGGTATTTAAAATTATAAAATATTTTCATTAAACTTTAATTTGTTAAATAATTTCCATTTATTTTTTCCATGTATAAAAAAAATAGATAAGCTGTTATGTATTTTCACACGTGTTAATTAAAAAGAAAGAAAATAAAACCCCGGTAAATTAGAGTCGGTGGAGGGTAATTGGTAACCTATATATATATAGGTTATCTATCATTTTTGATAATTTCGCTCAGAATTCGTTTTCTGTTATTTTACAAAGAACAAGTTCTTGCTCTCTCTGAAAATCAATCTCTCTGAATCAAAATCTCTGCAAATATTCATTCTAATAATAATAATAATCTCAATCGATCTTTCTGCCTCTTATTATAATTCTTTATATATATATATTTTGTTTGTATATTTGTTATTATTTTCAGGTACTATGGATACGGCTACAAAGACGTCTTCATCTTCAACTGTAAGTTTTTCTAGGGTTTTTTCCCCTCTTTTTATTTATTTATTTATCTATTTTATTTTAATTATAATCTTTTGAATGATAGATCAAAACTGCATTAGTTATACAGTTCTTTATAATAAAGAAAGATTTATTCTCATCATTATATTATAATATGAAATATACAAAAAAAGAAAAAAAATTGATAATTTGTTTCAAGACTGGACGAATTATACATTTTTTTTATGCATACATTTATAATTAAAAAGACAACTTTTCTTAACAAATTTGTTCCTTATATGTGTGATTAGGTTTCGATTGCGTCACCGAACTTTGCTGTTGTCATGTGTATCATTCTAGCTGTAAGTATTTTTAGTTTTTTAGCATTAGCACTTTTCGGTTTTAATTGCAATATTTCAAGATGTTTATACTTTTTGTTTTGTTTTTCTTTTTTATTTTGTAGATTTTGTCCTGTAACAGTATTAGCACTTTTCTTTTGCTGTTATGCGGGCATGTTGCGATTCTTTCGGGATTTCTTATTTTACTTGGTTCAATGGAACCCAAGGAAGAGATAACGTCGCTTGAGGAAATGGATGTTGATGATGCTCAAATGATCGATCAGATTCCTGTTTTTATGGCGCATTATGAAACAATGCATGTTGATATGGATGTAACCTCTGCATCTTCATCTCATCCAACAATTGTAAGTTTTGTCTTCTTTTTTTAATTCATTTTCGTGATATGGATACTTGTATTATATATTATTTAATTTGTTTTAACGGGTCAAATGTGTCGGGAAAGAGCTGTTTTGAAAGGGGAACGGGTCAAACGGATTGAAATTTCGTCTTTTTTAAAGCAAATTTTGAAATCGTTTGTTACTACTTAGTTTTGTAGATCAAAGCTGCATGAGTTATAGATATCTTCTTCGTGTACGTAATTATAAAAAGGACAAAAAAGTGTTTGCAGACATGACCCCAATGGATACAGAAAAAACTTTTATAGGGGGTATTGAGCACCTATGGGGTTAGATAACGGGTTCCAGTTGGTCTTTTTTGTATGTGTCAAAGCTATTCGGGTCGTGTAGACTTCATTTAAAGAATTTTGAATATATATGAATTAATAAAAATTATAACCTTTTTGATTATATCTCATATCCAAAGGGTTAATCACATTGGTGGTTCTATTTTTATAAGCTGATGAGAGCAATAGTTTTTGGAGCAACAGCCTGTTTAGTCTAAACCTAAAACATCATTTTGAGTAATTACATAACAGCTGTAAGGTTTTTGGCCATTGATCCTGAATAGATCCTCCCCTGCCTAAACGGAACGACCTGTTCAATATGTACTATTTAGGTCAATTGGTTTGATCCACGCCAAAAAAATTTAGAAAAATCAGAGGTAAAAGGCTAGTGGCTTAATATTCTTGAAAGTGGTCTGCATATTCTGTTTCTAAGGCATACAGCCTTTCACTTGTCATATTTAAAAAGAGTTATACTCGATATTGGTTTTGTAATGTATAACGAACTTGTTTTGTTATCATAAATAACTATAGCAGTTAACCAAAGTCCAAATTAATCATATTTATGGTCTGATACCTCTACTGTCATTGAAAAGTTTCAACTTTTTTGTTTGGTATAAACAAAATTTAAGAAAAAATGCACATACAACATTGATCAAAATGCATATTTTTACACATCGACCCTATTAAAGTTTCTTACAAAGTTTTGTGTGATATGGTTTTTTAATTAGGTTTTGGGTACAGAATATCCACCCGTGCCTGCCAGAAAACAGGAAATGCCCGCTCTAATATCACTGAAGCCCACCATTCTGGCCAGAGAAGTTCCAGTCCGTACTGAAGATTCACCAATATGTAAATCCTCGACGTTTGAGCTCAAGCTACCAATCCCTGCCAAGAAACTACCGTCCCCTGCCATTATGACGAAAAAGATGCCAGTTCCAAGTGGAGAACTGCCAATAAGTGTATCCTCTGCTTCTATGCCTAAACCGCTGTACTGTGCCAAAAAAAAGCGGGTCCCTGTCCGAAACCTGCTGGTCCGTACCAAGAAACCGCAGGTCCTTGTCCAAACACTGCTGGTCCGTACCCAGAAACCACGGGCCCCTGTCCAAACACCGCTTGCCCCTACCCCAAAACCACCGGTCTCTGCCCAAAAACTACAGGTCCCTGACCACAAACTGCTCCCTGCCCCAAAACCACAGGTTGCTACCCAAAATCTGCGGCTCCCTGCCCCAAAACCGCCTTCTTCTCGAACATCACAGGTTGCTACCCAAAAACCGCATGTCCCTATCCAAAAACCACGAGTCCCAGCCCAAAAACTACGGGTCCCTGACCAAAAAGCACTCCCTTCCCAAAAACCACAGGTTGTTACCCAAAATCTGCGGGTCCCTGCCCAAAAATCACTGTTCTCTGTCCAAACACCGCTTGCTCCTACCCAAAAACCACCTGTCTCTGCCCAAAAACTACTGTTCCCTGACCAAAAACCGCTTCCTGTCCAAAAACCACAGGTTGCTACCCATAACCTGCGGGTCCCTGCCCAAAAACCGCCCTCTTCCCGAACATCACAGGTCGCAACCCAAAAACCACAGGTCCCTATCCAAAAACCACGGGTCCCTGCCCAAAAAATACGGGTCCCAGACCAAAAACCACTCCCGTCCCAAAAACCACAGGTTACTACCCAAAATCTGCGGGTCCCTGCCCAAAAACTGCTCTCTTCCAAAAAATCCCAGGTCGCTACCCAAATACCACAGGTTTCTGTCCGAAAACCACGATTCCCTCCCATCCTGGCCAGAAAACCATTAGTTCCAATCGTATTACCATTACGTGCTTCCACTAATTCTGAGGTCAAACTGCCACATGCTAAAATACCTCATAAATTTGTTTCTTCTACTTGTGAGCTCAACCGACCTGTGCTTCAATGGAAGTTCTAATTTCAAATCATTCTTTGACCTGGTATGTTCTATTATGGGTGACTTTGCTATTGTAGATGTATATGAGTTGTTGAGAGCTGACTTTTTATACTTTTAAATGCAGAAGACAATGGTGAACAGGGCTTGCAGCTGAGCTACAAGCAAAGCCGTACTACCTATACAGCTAGGGATGTTCTTCTACGCATGATTTTGCTATATTTGGTAGATATTAGCTGGTTGAAACTTAATTTTCTACTTGTATTTGTAGGCCACAAAGAGTGCATGCAGCTCAACAGATCATCTTCAGTTGTTGGATGTGGGACCAACTTCAGTTATAGCTAAGCAAATATAAGGGTACCGGTATGTCATTTTTGAATATTCCCTTGAACATACACTTTAATGTTCTTGACCAATGACTTGGATACAAGGTATAAATGTGGAAATCTGTAGACTTAGGTAAAAGCAGAAACAAGATAAATGTTTGAACTTTTGATGCCAAGGTAATCCTATCAGTACTAAAAGAATAATTGTGGTTTTTCAGCTTGTGGTTCACTTGTTTTTGGGGCTTTAGGAATCCTATTCAGTTTGAAACAAGCAAGTATATCTGTTGGGATTGCACTTCAAAAGAATTCCTCTTGTATGTTTACTTGCCGTCCTGTTACACTTGATTTTTGTTGAAGCAGTCCAATAATTGTGTTTGACAATGCTGGTGTTGGTAAATGTTTATTCTGTAGAGCATTGCTTTTGTCTCTATGTGCCCTAAACCAACATTAAATGGATCATGCTATTATTTTTGTGCTGTAAGCAACAAGCTTTTGTCTTATGTACAAACAAGCGCCGAATGGGCTAATCTGTAGTGCAAGATAAATATGACTGCCATGTATAAAAGGTATAATTTTATTTTGTTTTATTTTTCTGTCTGTTTTGGTTTTCATGCTGATGTTACTAAAACTACCGCTAAGGAGTTCTCTTGCACAAGGCCAAGTGGTAACAAACATTAGGGCATAGGGTTGGGTAAGCAAAATAGTCCCTTTGCGAGTGAACGGGAATGTTTGTAAAGAAATACTTTTTTTAATCCCCATAAATCCAATGATATATTTATGTGTAAAACATTGTCGCTCTTTGGTAGTCCGCTGATGTACTATGATTTTCATCTTTTAAATTGTGTCCACATAAGGACTAGTTATCTTTAAATAAATGTCTTTGTATTATTGTTCTTGTATCATCTGCTTATGTGCTTTGATTTTAATCTTATAGACTAGTTTTTGGCATGCTGCAGGTGTTTCATGATTTTGATGTTGTCGTGGTGGAAAGTTCTATCAAGGAGTTGTTATTGTTCAGTTTAGTAGTTGTCGGCATGCTGCAGGTATTTGCATGCTGCAGATTACTTGGAATCTTCCACGTCCAGGAACTGTTGTAAGTGTTTAGTATCAATAATCCTGCCATACTACTACATTTGTTAATAGATTCAGTTTGGATGAGTTTGTTATACTTGCTACATTAGAGAGATTATTGCTGAAATCTGAAATTTTGTATTTGTATTCACAGATGACGTAGAGGAATGTGGTTGTCATCCCCAGTTCTTTAATTACGGCCCAACTCCAGGTATGTCAAAATAAGAAAAACCTAGAATATGCACTTCACTTTATATTTAAAGCATAATTTGGATTTAGTATTTGAACCAACTTTCTTTTGACATGTTAGCCATTCTGCTGTTGTGAACTACTTTTTCAATGTGAAGGGTGCTCTGCAAACATACACACTGGGCGCTTTCTTTTGAAATTTTATAGAAGTGCATTAGGAATGGTTTGACACACTTGGCATGGTAGTCTAAGCTCTATTTTTATAGGATTTCTAACCCTTAATATATCCAAGAATCAAAGATCTGATCTGGATAACTTATAGTTTTGTTAGACACTGCTGCTAGGCTCACGTATAGGTCTAGTCCATTAAATCTAGGCTCACATTTTCAACAGTCTGACCGGTTTGGTTCATTTAAAGTTGTTGCATTAAGCTCTCTTATCTCACTCCCACCTTCTATAAGAATACGAAGCTATCAACTCTAACTTTAGTCCAATCCTAAAACCTTGAACTGCTTCACCGCTTGATTCCGGGTTTGACCAAATTCCAGTTGTAACTCAATAAAAAATGTTTAGAATTGATGTTATGGCCCTTTCCTAGTCTGACCAAGCTGTTCCGGATGCGTTCAAAACAACCACCCTTACCAAAGACAAGCAAGCACCTTAGCACCTCTACTGCAAACTTCTCATTCAATTGCCTACAATAGTCATTTTTCTTGGAAGTTTAGTGTCTTGTGGGTATACCAAGTAAAAATGAACACATGATGAGTTTTCAAATTCAAGTATGTGTTTATTTTTACTTAACTTCTTAGTATTTCAGTATGAATTTAACATTTGTGTCTTATTTGGCCCCTGTTCTAGATTT
Source organism: Erigeron canadensis (assembly GCF_010389155.1). Classification (NCBI taxonomy): domain Eukaryota; kingdom Viridiplantae; phylum Streptophyta; class Magnoliopsida; order Asterales; family Asteraceae; genus Erigeron; species Erigeron canadensis. The sequence continues at coordinate 5,405,767 of NC_057763.1, forward strand.
GGCACCCCATATATTAAACCATGTCGACGAGTGAATAGTCTGGTTTGAGTTGATATATTTTTTCATTTTGGCTTATGAAACTCATTATAGTTTTTATTGTCTGTTTTTTCAAACATCACTTGATAGATCCCGTTTTCATTTTGGGGCTCATTAAGTTTTTCTTATTTTTGTATGTGTTTTCTTATGTGACTTCATGGACTCGATTTTGTTTGCCTATATTTTTTGTCTCACTGTATTTCATCTTGGCATGTTCTCATCTTCTCAAGTCTATGTTTCACATTAGAACTCTCATGTATCAGTTAGCTTCTTGATAGTCATTTTTAGATTTTATTTTTAATAAAATTTAATGCCGTTCAAAAAATTTTAATATTAATGGAATTATTCAGCAATAAATGCACCCTAATATATCCAACTTTATGGAGCTGTTAATAGAATAGCTTGAGTTTAGGGACCAAGAATAGAATAACTTGGTAGTGTATATGTGTTTTCATATATGAGTTGATAGACTAGTTTTTTTTGCTTGTTATTGTTGGTTCTCAATTTCATATATTTTGGTTTGTTCACTTATTATGTGGTTATTATGGTTTATATGCTTTATTTGAACTTAGTTTGTAAGAACACATTAATGTGCCCTCATAAAAATCGAGCCAGGGTAATTCCTTTTACCCAAAAGATGTGCCTACATATATTTGAGATTGTAAAATTGTTTAATTAGTCTAGGTTTGTTTGAGATATCCTTTATTAGTTGTGATCCTCATCAAATCTTTATCTATCCGGTAAAGATTTGTGTTTTCGACAGACTAAATTTGCTGTAAAGAACTTTTCATATGTGAAGGGCGCCCTGCAGCATACACACAGGGTACTTGCTGTTTGAAACTTTATACAACTCTAAGCTCTACTAGTTTAGGATTTCTATACGTCAAATGTTCGTTGTCCGCTGACAAAATAGGATCTGATTTTTATAGCTTATAGTTCTGCTTAGACACTTTTAGGTTCGCATATGAGTCTGGCCTAATGAATCTAGGTTCACAGGTCCCACCAGCCTGAGCGGTTTAGCAGAGTGAAAACATATCCAAATTTACCATAAAGCAGGTGTCTAGAGCAACTGTTAAGGCTTGCAAACTGTGTATGTTTTCCTTATGCTTGAGTTCCTCGCAGCTTAATAAGGAAAGTTTATTCACATCAGTGGATTAAGCTCTATATTTGTCCAAAAAGCTTGAACTGGTTCACTGCTTGGTTCTGGGTTTGACCAACGTGTCAGTTTTGACTGGTCCAGAAACAAGTGGTGTAACCGTTCAACTAGAACCGTTATTGCGGCCATTTTCCTGTCTGACCGGCTAATCTAGATTGGGTTTTTAACATCCCCCTTTATCTGTTTCCTGTAGTGGTCATTTTACTTGGTTGATATAAATTGAATATAAATTTTGTAGGCCTCTGTTATAGATTTGGCACCCCCATATTTTAAACATGGTTGAAAAAACATATAGTCTACTTTGGGTTGATATGTCGTTTTCTTTAATTTTGCTTGTGAAGCTCTCACTAAATTTTCCATAACCTTTGTTTTCATGCATAAGTTGACGCTTGACGTACCAATGTCCTTATAGTATTTGCTCTCTATCTAAGCTCTCTTGTTATTGGACTACGCTTTTGGTTGCTATAGTAATTTTTCTTATCTCTGTATGTTTGTTACTTATGAGACCTTCCCTGGATTTTGCTTGCCAATATTTTGGCCTCAATGTATTTCATCCAGGCATGTTCTCATGTTATCAAGTCTTGCGTGGTTTCTATGTTTAACATTGACCTTGAATAGACACAAATATAAGTGCACCCTTTATATCCAGCTTCTTGGGGCTGCTAATATATTAGCTTGGGCTAAATGACCATAATAGAGTAACTTAGTAAGTATTTGTGTCTTTGTAAATGAGTTGATAGACTAGTGCATTGCTTGTTATTCTTTGTTTTCAATATGATTCATTTTGGTTTGTAGTCCTCTTATGCGGTTGTTATGTGTTTTACTTGAACTTAGTTTATAAGAACACATAAATGTGCCCGCATAATTTTTAGTTTGTAGAATCGTTTTATTAGGCTAGATTTGTGTGAAATAATCTGTACTAGTTGTGATTCTCATCGAATCTTTGTCTATCCTGTTAAGATTTGTGTTTTCGATGGACCAGGTTCTTGTTCTATTAATTATTATTTCTTTTCACTTATCCAAACACAGACGATCGACATAGATATAACTTGTAGATCTAATGAATAGTTTCAGTTGATAGACTATGGCAATCAATGTATTTGTTACTTCATTTATGAGTTGATAGACTAGTTCTTGCTTCTTATTCTTTGTTCTCATTGTGTATATATATATATATATAATTTGGAATTTTATCTCCCTTCATAATTGGTGGTGTATTTTCATGTTTTTTATTGATGCTTAGGTTCTATGTTTTATTTTAGGATTTAATTATACAAGCATATAAATCATTTGAGCGACCAGATTGAGATCAGGAATGGATTCGTATCATAGTAGTAGTTGTATCTTGTCACTATACTCCAAAACTCCATCTTGGTATGCTCTTAATGTTATGTTATTGTGGTTCTTTTGTGTTCTACTTTCTAGACTTACTTGATACAAACACATAGCACCACCATATATTCAAGTTTGTACAATAGCTTGATAGGCTGACTTGAGTAAATATACTAGTTAGAGTCTTTATTATTTTCTTACTTTGATTCATTCTAGTTTGTTCTCATGTTTATAAGGAATGTATAGTTTCTATGTTTATAGACAGTTTATAGTACCCTAGTTTGAGCTGATAGATATGTTAATTTCTATGTCTATACATGATTTATTTGACCAAGTTTTCCTTGTTATAAACTGCTTTCGTTATAAAGACATAATGCGCCCCCATTAAGTTAAGCTCATAGGATCGTTTAATTGACTAGTTTTGGTTGATAAATATCTATTTCTTCTGTTGCTTTTGAAGCTCATTATATCTTTTATTCATCTACTGAGTATATATAAGTTGATTGACCACTTTTTTCTTCTTATATTTTTATGCTTGGCAACACACACGCCACATTGGGTAGACTAGTTTAAGTTGATAGACATTTGTTGTATGTTAAGGTGATAAATCATTCTTGCTATCTATGTTAATATAAATAAGCGGGTAGACCAGCTTTTCTTGCTATTAATTGTTATTAGTATAGTTTATCTTGGTATATTCTCTTATTTTGAAGTTCATGCTTTCCATGGTTTATTTTTAGTTATTCTAGGATTATACAGGCACTTAAAAGTACACCCCGTATATTTAAATTTGTATAATCAGTTGTCAGGCTAGTCTAAAAGTTGATAGGCTCATTTTTGCTTGTAAAGCTGAAAAAATGTGTTGACCCATGTATAGAAATCTGTAGAAGGGTTATACAGGCACTTAAAGGATACGTGTTTTCATATGCTTGTTATGGATTACATGAACTCATAAATGTAACCCATGTATTGATCTGTAGAAGGGTTCAATAGAGTAGTGGTAACTGATATACCATTACTTGATTGCTTGTTAAACTTATCAAATCATCTGTCTATTAGGTAAGGATTTGTGTTTTCATGTATCAGTTATAGACTGGTTTTGTTTGTTTTAGGTTCATTATAGTTCATCTTTCTTATGTTCATGTCATATACTATTGGTTTCTATCTTTTGTGTTCAGCTTGGATTGTACAAACATAGGAATTCACCACCATAATTCAGATTGTGAGATCATTATATGGACTACTTTTTGAATAATTAGCCATTTTAGGAATTTTTTTTCCCTTTATAATGAATGAATAGTGGTATGTTATCATGTTGTTTATTGATCTTTAGGCTCTATGTTTTATTTTATAATTGCATTGTACAAGCATATAAATACATGTAGAACTGTTTAATTCGCTGCTTTTAGTTAATAGACTCATTTTTGCTTGTAAAGGTCATTAGTATTTTTATTTATACAAGCATATAATTACATGGCCATATATTTTGAAGGATGTAGAACTGCTTAATAGGCTGCTTTGAGATAAGACTCATTTTTGCTTGTAAAGGTCATTAGTATATCTATATGTGGATGTGTGTTTTCCTTAGCTTTAAGTTTTTCTTGTCTTTGTATGTGTTTTCTTATGTGACTTTATGCACTGGATTTTGCTTGCCTATATTTTGGTCCCATTGTATTTCATCTTGACATGTTCCTATGGTATGGAGTCATGCGTGGTTTCTATGTTTAAATTAGATCTGGAATTTATGCAACTATAAATGCACCATTGGAGCTATTGATTAAATAGTTCGCGTTAAATGACCATTTATAGATGGATTGGTACTTGTGTGTGGGTGGGTGGTTGTATTTGAGACTTTAAGATCTTAGGTTTGGGTGAGAGCAAAATGCCCGGGCTGGATAATGAAGTTGGTGCTGGGTATATGAAGAGGCAATGCCTATGAGCCCTAACTTACCGTTAAAAATGACCATTAGCAGAATAATATAGCAAGAATTTTGTGTTTTCGTAAATGAGTTGACTGAATACATATTTGCTTGTAATTGTTAGTTTCCAAGTTGATTCATTATAGTTTTTCTCTTGTTATGTGGTTGTTATAGGTTATATGTTTGTTTTGATGTGGTTGATATGTGCTATATGTTTGATTTGAACTTTGTTTATAAGAACTCATAAGTGTGCCCACATAGTTTAAAGTTTAAAAATCGTTTAATTAGACTAGATGTGTTTGAGATATTCTTTATTAGCTGTGATTCTCATGAATTCTTTATCTATCCACTGAAGATTTGTGCTCTCAATAGACCAGTTTTTCATTCTTATTATTATTTCTTTTCACTTATCCAAACACATAACACACGTCATAGAAGTAACTTGTAGATCTATTGAGTGGTTTCAGTTCATAGACCTATGGTAATCTATGTGTTCGTTTATGAGCTTATAGACTAGTTCTTATTATTATTATCTCTTTGTAACGAATGCATAATGTTTTCATGTTATTTATTGATGCATAGGTTATATGTTTTATTTTATAATTTAGTAGTACGAGCATATAAATAATGTGAGCGACCAGTTTGAGTGTATATAGATCAGGTGTTTCTTCTTATTTTTATTATCCAGCAGTAATGGTTTGTTGCTTCATTTTATTTGCTCTCATTAATTCATTATACTTCATCTTGGTATGCTCTTCATGTCATATTGTCATGGATTCTTTGTGTTCTCTTTAAGACTTAGATGATACTAAACATAGCACCACTATATATTTAAGCTCGTACAATAGCTTGATAGGCTGATTTGCGTAGATATACTCGTTATGAGTCTTCTATTTTTTTTTACTTCAGTAGGTTTTGATTTGTTCCCATGATTATTGGGAATATATATTACTTATCAATCAGGGATCATTTTGGGTAAGGATATGTATTTTCATACATGATTTGATTGAATAAGTTTTCCTTGTTATAATCTGCTTTCATTACACTTCTTTGGTCTGCTTACATGTCATATAGTCATTATTTTAATGTTCTATCTTAGCCTTCTGCTATTTGAATACATAAATGCATTCCATTAAGTTAAGTTTCTTAGAATCATTTAAATGACTAGTTTTGGTTGATAAATCTGTATTTCTTCTGTTGCCTTTGAAGCTCATTATATCTTTTTTATCTAGTATGCATATTTTTTTTGACTACTTTTTTCTTTTTTACTTGAGTAAACACATAAGTAAGCAACACATTAGGTAGACTAGTTTGAGTTGACAGACCAATTGTTTGTATGTTAAGATGATCAATTACTCGTGCTATCTATGTTTTTATAAATGACCACTAAACCGGCTTTTCATGTTATTATCTGCTATTAGTATTAAATTTATATTGGCATGTTCTTATGTTTTGTAGTTCATTCTCTCTGTGATTTAATTTTAATCATACTATGATTTTACAGGCACTTAAAAGTACACCACATATATTTAAATCTGTATAACCATTTGTCAGGCTAGTATAGAAGTTGATAGGCTTCTTTTTGCTTGTATAGCTAAAAAAAAATATATTGATCTGGTAAAGATATGTGATTACTAAATGAAGTCTATGTGTCGATATTTGCAGAAGAGGGTACAATATACTAGTTGATATACCATTACTAATTGCATCTTAAGCTTATCAAATCATTAGTCTTTTAGGTAAGGATTTGTGTTTTCATGTATGAGTTATAGACTAGTTTGTGTATCTTATCTTCACTATATATAGTTCATCTTTATTATTTTCATGTCATGTGGTATCCGATTAACATAGGAATGTACATTATTTAATTAGTGAAATCATTTCTTAGACTAGTTTTGATTGATTGAGCTTTCTTTTCTTTTTTTTTTTCTTAGGGAGTTCATTAGCTTTTTTCTTCATATACAAGTAGATAGACCAATTTTATAAATATAGAAATAATAATCATTATTATTATTATTATTATTATTATTATTATTATTATTATTATTATTATTATTATTATTATTATTATTATTATTATTATTATTATTATTATTTATATCTGCTCTTTTGAACTCATAAACGCATTACATATATATATATATAACCTTGTTGAATCATTGAATAGACTAGTTTAAGTTCTTTGTTTCCAAAGGTTGTTAAAAAGTTTGATTTTTATTTTTCATCCATGTAGTCATTACATTTCATCTTGAGTTAAAAGTTCATATAATGCATCCTGATCGGCTTGTTTTTGTTGAGCATGTGTTTCCGTACTTTGTTCTTGTGTTTTTTAAGTCATGCATCACTTCAGTGTTAGAGGGGTAAACATGTACTGCTACTCTTTATGAAACATATGTATATTGTGATTCCATCGACTAAAGAGGAATTTGCTTCGGGCGAGGAGTTGGCATACATCTCTGAAATGAAGATTGGCAGCATACTCTTTTGGTTAAAAAGTTAAATTTATCACTAGTTGTAATTACCTTGCAAGTATTTATAACAAACTTTTTTCGATGCTATAAAACCACAAAGATGGTGGAAAAATTCTGTAATGATAGTTTTTGAATGTTTTAAAGCTGGGTTTAGCTAACTAATATACATGGTGATTATTAGGCGGTGTCGTATAATTGTGTGATGATAACTCTCTTATCCTTGCTCGCTAACTTTTAATTAGCTATTAAAATTAATTTTCTTTGTACAAGTTCATTGGACTTCGGTTATGTCTTGTGATGATTCTTGGTGTTTAATAACAAATTTACCACAAAAGTGTAATCCGTAGCAGTTATCTATACTTTTATCTATACTATATTATAAAAGAAATAACCCTTTTTATTTATGAAAGTGTTGAAAATATGTAATATTTTCACTTAGCATCCCTTAAAATATTTCAACATACACTACCCTATAACATTAATGATTAATATACATTACCAATCATTTATTCTTTATTATATATTTTCATTAACCATTTACATCAATTATCCACAACACTCGACGCCGTCTTCTCCACCAACATTCGGCCCCCCACTAGAACGACATTGTCACGACCACCGTTGCATTGCTTCCAACAATTTAAAAAAAACTACCCACGCTATTTTTTTATTCATTAATTTACATACATTCATTTAATATACATATAATATTTTTAATAAAATTATTATGACATGCATTTCTCAATGTTTAAAATTATTACATTATCTACTTATGCGTTAATTGTTTTTACATTAATAATCTCACTACTATTGTCGCCTCCGCCATCATCGCCAATCCCACCACCACTATACCGTTATCTATAGTATATTATAAAAGAAATAACCCCTTTTATTTATGGAAGTGTTGAAAATATGTAATATTTTCACTTAGCACCCCTTAAAATATTTCAACATACACTACCCCATAACATTAATGATTAATTTACATTACCAATCTTTTATTATTTAATATATTTTCATTAACCATTTACATCAATTATCCACACCACTTGACGCCGTCTCCATCACTAACACTCGGCCCCCCACTAGAACGGCATTGTCACGACCACCGTCGCATTGCTTCCAACAATTTAAAAAAAAATACCCACGCTATTTTTTTATTCATTAATTTACATACATTCATTTAATATACATATAATATTTTTAATAAAATTATTATGACATGCATTTCTCAACTTTTAAAATTATTACATTATCTACTTATGCGTTAATTATTTTTACATTAATAATCTCACTACTATTGTCGCCTCCGCCATCATCGCCAATCCCACCACCACTATACCGTTATAATTCATTTTGAATTGATTTTAGAAACAAGATACGTTAAGTAGGCTAAACGTGGCTGACTTTTGACCTGGGTTTAGATACTAGGTTCATAATTATCTTTAGGACCAGATATATAAGTAGACGGTTGCATTGATTTCCAATAGTAGAAAGTTTAAGAAAAGTGACAACATATCTTATACTTCCATGTTTTGTAGATCATATGAATCAACACAAGTAAACTGGTTTTAATAGCAACTCGGATTATCTAAGTCCAACTAAGTGTCGTCTATTAACATTGTTAAACTGTTTCAAACAATCATTTCGAGATTTAATCACATGTTTTACCTTAATTTAGTTTAATACGAGTATCTTGCAACGTGACAATTGATATGTCGTATTTTAGATTCATTTCCCACAATGAATATAGTTGTTTTAGCATGGTTTATAAGTTGTTTTTGTATACATTTGGTGCGTTTATGTTATTTGTTAGTGTTTCAGGCTACTGACAGGTGTTTAAGCGTAAATCTGGAGAAAACGACATTATTTAGGTGAAATAAGTGCTAACGGATGATTCCTGGAGTGTTTGGATGAAGATAGCAGAAAGTCAACGAAAGTCAAAGCTAAAAAGTGGGGAGTTGCCTCGCAACTAGAAAACAGAGGAGAATCGTTGCCCCGCAACACCTTCAGCTTTAAATCATTGGACGTCAACAACTCAACGTGAAGCTGGACCTCGTTGCCCCGCAACTAGGTCCGAATTCGGGCAAATTTTTGGAAACTTATAAATAGCTTGCTTAATCATTCCAAAACCCTATCTCATACTTTTCAGCCGTTTTTAAAACCTTTTGAGGAGACTTTTGATCAGATTTATCATCCTTGAAGATCGATATTACGATTGGATTATTCTCGTTATTTCCATTCAATTCTTTGTATTCGGTAACGATGAATTCTCTCTATTTGATTTGTTATTTCATATTTAATATGAGTGGCTAATCGTCTTTTCATCCATCTTGATGGAGTGTGACATTATGTAGGGATTGCACAATAATTATTAATTCAAGTGATTTGATTTAACGTTTTGTCGTGAACTTTATCTATTAATTCTTTGTTATTCAATTATTGATTACGGATAATTTGTATTCATTGCTTAGTGACGACTAGGATTTGGGTATAAGTTATTTTGATTGCTTGGTTAGAAGCAATTGGTTCTATGACGGGTACGGTAGAGGGTAATCAATATTTGATAAGAATTAACGGGTTGACGGTTGGGTACAATCGATAGGCAAAATTGTTATCTGAAATGACCAAAACCATTGTTAAACTAGAGTAGTTATAAAAAGGCGTCTCGGGGTACCGGTCTTAATAATGAAACTAGTTTATACAAGAGAGTCGAATAAGTTGTTAACTTGACGGGTACGGGGTTGGCGATTAATTTGAGTCTCGGTCGTTTAATCACTAAATTGAATTTGAACTTCATCAAACGTGCAATCTTAACATTTTGTCGAGCGAAATCAAGATAGGTGACCTTTAAACTATTGTTTAAAACAACAAACTCTTCTTTCGATTAATTTTGAGGGATTACTAACAAATTTAACTGACTTTGCAAAGTGACAATTCGGTCATAAAACCCCCCTTTTTCTCTTGAATCACATTTCTTAAAACAGTTGCTTACAAAAAGTCCTTGTGAACGATCTCGGCTTACCAGTTTTAACTATATTGCATGCGATTAGGTACACTGCCTGTGAGTGTGTAGTAGTCAGTCTTTCGGTAAATCGTGTTTATAAATTTAAAGCTAGATTTTGCACATCAAGTTTTTGGCGCCGCTGCCGGGGACTTAGTTTAAGTAGTTGTTCAATTTTGTGATTCGATCCTTTCTTACTTGTGAGGAAGCTATTCGTTTTAATAGGTAGATTTTATTTTTTGTTTATTTTAGTTTTATTGTGTTAGTTTCTGGTGCGGTTAACGGTATTTCTTGAGGTGCGTGTGCAGGTGCTTTGTAGTTGATGAACACAAGAGCCTCAGGTAGACTTTTGCTTAGTCCTCAATCTAATCCAGGGAAAGCCAGAAGACGCTTACTTAGATCAAACAACACGAAGCCCTCAAACACCGAAAACATAGACTCAGGTACCGAAAACCGTGATCACCCGGACGTAGATTTGGATCAACATTACTCAAAGAAAGGTTCAACGTCCGAGGTGCACTTAAGTTCTAAATTCTCCGAAGGTAGTGGTTTATTCAAAACTGGTAACAGTTCAGAGGAAGAAGATAATCAGGGTAAAACTTATCAACCGGATTTAACAGAGAATCCTAGAGAAAACCTTCAGGTAACTCAACCAGTTAGAGCTAGGAGAATGGGTGATCAAGAACCGGTAAACCCCAATAACTGTCTTTACGATGACCGTAGGAGAAATGTCCCCACTAATAGGGGCAAACCTATTCGCCTTCCAACCACCAGAGTTAACTTTTCTCTTAAAGGAAGTCATTTGAAAAGTGTGGAGGAAGAGAAGTTTGATGGGGCAACTAATAATGATCCGTATGGGCATTTAGAGAGGTTCGAGAAGATTTGTAGGTTTTACCACTATGGCGCGAACCAAGATGATAATGTGAAGCTTGAGCTTTTTCCGCTCACTTTATGTGGAGGAGCCAAGGCATGGTTAAAGGAGCAACCAGATGATCTGTATACAACTTGGGATGAGCTTCGTGTTGGGTTTATTGATGAGTTCTATTCTATAAGGACTCAGAGACAGTTGGAGAATAAGATCCGGTCATTCACTCAAGATCCAGGGGAAGATGTAGTAGATGCCTGGAAACGATATAAGGAGATGCTCAGGAATTGCCCAGGAAACAATCTGAACATAGAAGCAGTGGTTGAGATCTTCTATGATGGTTTGATAAAGAGAACTCGAAGGGAATTAGCCGGGGCATTTGGAGGTAGTTTGAACAATGTGACCCCGGCTGAAGGGTACAAAATCTTAGATGATATGGCCAAGGAGTTTTCTGATCTCGATGAGCTTGTAAGCAAGAGAACTAGTGGTAAGACTGTGGCGAAGTTGGAGAGTAGTGAAGAATCAAGCTTGGTTGCTGAAGTCAAAGCCCTCACAAAGCAGATGAACGAGAGGTTTGACAACCAAGACGTGAGATTCAAAAGCATTGAAAGGGATGTTAAGGTTATTGCTGATGGGTGTGACTACTGTGGAGACATGCATTATTCAGAGGATTGCCCGGATAAGCCGGCTCAAGAAGTCAACTATGTCCAGAATCAGCAAGGGAACTTTAATCAGAATACCGGTTATCAAAACCGGTCATCAGGTACTTCTTTTCCTTCATCTAATTTTAATGCTAATAATTCTGGTTTTAGTGGAAGCAGGTTTAGCAGGTTCAACAATCAGCAGAATGCGAATGCTGAACTGAGAGATATCATGAAGGATTTGGTAGGAGCTCAGAAAGCTACTAATGAGAAGATGGCCTCTCAATGGGATGCTATGACTACCAGATTGGATGGTTTGGCTAATAAGCTTGAGCAGAGCACCAAGAGTACTCAAGCGACTTTCCAGGATATAGAAGCTAAGCTCGAAAGGCTAGGAAATTCGAATAGGCAGCCCGGTACTCTACCAAGTAATACTCAACCGAATCCTAAGCCTCAACAAAACAATCAAGGATCGGGATCGAAGTACAACCCTCCCAATGCTCGAAATGAGCATGTCTATGCCGTCACAACTCGATCAGGTAATACGTATAATTCTGCAAATCATTTTCCTGATGAATCTACTCCGCTTGCGCAGGTACATGAAGAAGAAGAGGAGGTTGCTGAAGAAGTAGAGATAGAGCCGAACCCAGCCGTGCAGACACCGGTCGTTCCATCAAAACAGGCTGAAAAACCTGAAGTAAAGCCGGACCAGCCCAAAGTCTCATTTCCTCAGAGATTGGTGAAACATAAACTAAAGCAGCAAATGGATAAATTTGTGAGTCACCTCAGTAAATTGCATATTAACATTCCATTTTTAGATGCAATTGTGCAAATGCCAGGTTATGCAAAGTGTTTGAGGCAAATCTTGATGAATAAGAAAAATCTGGCGGGGGTGACGACTACAGTGCTTGAGGATGTTTGTTCAGCAGCAGTGACAGGTAAGTTGCCCGAAAAATGCGGGGATCCAGGTAGTTTTACCATACCTTGTAAGATTGGTAATTTATCTGTGAAAAGAGCCTTAAACGATTCAGGAGCAAGTATTAATCTAATGCCTTCATCGATTTATTCTAAACTGAATTTAGGAGAACCGAAATCGATTAAAATGAAAATCCATTTGGCCGATAAATCTGAAATTAGACCAATGGGAATTCTAGAAGATGTGTTAGTTAAGGTGGGCGGTTTGGTTTTTCCTGTCGATTTTGTGATTATTGAAGCAGATGAAGCATTAGATGTGCCTCTTATCTTAGGGAGACCATTCCTTGCCACGACTAATGCTAAACTTGAGGTCGGTCGTGGAAAACTTACTTTGAGAGCAGGAAATGAGTCGGTGACATTTACAAACACCTATTCTGTATCTTTTCCTAATGTTGCTAACTCAGTTGAAACTGCTTGTGTTAGTTCTTTGGATTCGCAGGTTGATGAATGGTTAGATAAGAAGCTTGAAAAGGAGGGTGAGTTGAAGAAGGCAGCAGTGCCAGTTTAGAACTTAATGGATGGCCCGTGTGCTAAGATTCGTAAATTTTATAGCCGTTTGAAGTCTACTGTCTCTCATGGGAATGTTAAGTTGTCAGAAGAGTTGTGCTCGAATTTATCAACAAGTGAGAAAGAAGAGCTGATGATGGTTGTTGATATTTCTGGTCGAGCAAATGATTGGATTACTGAAAAGGTGAAAGGTAACTGTTTCTCTCCTTTCAAGGGTCGACCTCTCAACACTTTAAGTATGGGGGTGTCGGAGTCCCATTGGTAATTCTGTGAGGATGGAGTCTAGCTAACGACTCGTTAATAAATTAAGCGCTTCTCGGGAGGCAACCCGTGTGTTGTATTTTATTTCCATTTCAGTTTTAATAAGTAGGATTAGGATGAATAATGCATGCTCTCTTATATATCAGTTGGTTTTTAATTGTGTGTTCATGTTGATAGCAAGTTGAATGTCATATGCATATGCTGGCAGTAAGTTCAGCGGCATATTTTGTTGGCATCATTTTCAAGCATGGAACACCATTTATACCCGGCAAGTTTTTCTTGTTCTTAATTTTCTTTTTGTTTACTTTCCCCTATTTCCCATAGTTTGCCTTAGTTTATTGGACATTGGGGGCATTGTCCAACTCAAGTGTGGGGGGTGGTAAATAGGAAAAAGTCGGGTATTTTTAGAGGAATTTTGAACTTTTGCATGCTTGTCCTTGTAGTTATTGCTTTTGTCACCTAGTTATAGATTTTAATGAGCAATTTAACTACATCCTTGGTACAAATTTTAATATGTGGAATGTGTTTTGACTGATTAACGTGGCAATCCCTTCTGGATTAATAACATTGCTAGCATGCTTATAGCACCAAAACACCAAAAATGTGAGATTATTGATTCATTTCTAGATATGATAGGTGTACGGTTTTGGAAATATTAGCCTTGTAAATTTGTCCCTCTCTTAGGCTTTTGGATTTATCCGGAAGTAAGGGTCTCTTTTTGAGCTCTGAACTATGATGTTCAAGTTTGAGGTTGATTTTCCATTTTCGAGTTATTTCATTTGCTATGAGTATGCCGGTGATAGCGTTGATTCTAGAACTTGTCCTGGTTGATCGTTCTGTGGTTTTCTATATGAAGAAGAGGCAAATTTAGAATTAAACCTTTGTTCTTTGTATGTTTTACCTTGTGTTTCGTAAAATTTGTTATGTGCATGTTTTGTAATGTGCTTAGTAGCTAACTACACTGGTTAGTGAACCACCCGTTTAAAACCCTTATGTTGCACTCACTTTTAGTGCAAGAAACAATAGAAAACATGTTGTCATTAGCCTGTTCTTTGTTAAATCTACCTAAATATAAACTTTTACTAGCCATATCGATAGTCGAAGTCCTGGTGGGTCATTGGTTGCCTATGCTTCTGGATAGTTTGGGTTTGTCTTATTATGTCGGGTTGGGATATTCTCATCCAATGGGGTAGTTTGATTTCGACATGGTATTTAGAACAAGTCTGGATTGTTCATGTTAGCATTTTTGTAAATGATTTGTCACTGTTTCAATATTATAATGAGAATACCAATTAGTCAGAGTAAAAGTAGCTCACAAAAAAAAATCAATAAAAAGAATAAAAGATTTGAAAAACAGAAAAAGAAAAAAATATAGAAAAAATGAAAAATGAGCTTGGGCTGTCAGTTGGTATTTCTCCTTTTTGTCAAATCATTTTATGTAAGTTGGTGCATTGTTGTAACCAACAAAGTGTCTTGAATTGATATATCTGATTAAAATGTTTTAAGTTGGCAAGTTTGTTTAAGCCAATATTGGTTAGGTTTGGTTGGATAAGTTGTTTGATGGAGAACTTTTTGGGATGTGGACCGTTGGCAACTAATGACATGGATTTGTTTGGACTAGACTATATGTGAAAAATTTGTTAAATGTTGTGTTAGTTATTTGTTAACACTAATTGTTCACCCCAAATTTTCATATCCTGTTTAAATACCCTATTTAGCCTAATGTTAAAACCCTTAAAGTCCTCTTCTGATAGACGTTATAGGGCGCTAGTGCCTTGGCGATGAAGGAACGAACCTAGTACAAGCCTATGGTTAAAAAATTATGCATTACGACTTGGCTATTGAGTGATTATTCAAATATTCAACCCCAAAAGTAAGTTAGTTGGAGTAGGATAGGCAAGATTTCACTTGTACGTTTCATTTGTGCTTAGTCGTGTTATTAAGGCTTGTATATCGGTCAAATATTGTCAAACGTTCCAGTTTTCATTTAAGATTAAAATTGCCTAACCATTTATTCTCATTCTTGATTATGGTTGAGCTTCTTTTTGATTACTGAAATGTGGTTCCTTAATGTACCAAGGTTTCATTTGTTTTCAGATTGGAATTGCTTGAGGACAAGCAAAGCTTAAGTGTGGGGGGATTTGATATGTCGTATTTTAGATCTATTTCCCACAATGAATATAGTTGTTTTAGCATGGTTTATAAGTCGTTTTTGTATACATTTGGTGCGTTTATGTTATTTGTTAGTGTTCCAGGCTACTGACAGGTGTTTAAGCGTAAATCTAGAGAAAACGACATTATTTAGGTGAAATAAGTGCTAACGGATGATTCCTGGAGTGTTTGGATGAAGATAACAGAAAGTCAACGAAAGTCAAAGCTGAAAAGTGGGGAGTTGCCCCGCAACTAGAAAACAGAGGAGAATCGTTGCCCCGCAACTTATGAAGTTTCCCCGCAACACCTTCAGCTTTAAATCATTGGACGTCAACAAGTCAACGTGAAGCTGGACCTCGTTGCCCCGCAACTTGGTAGTTGCTCCGCAACTAGGTCTGAATCTGGGCAAATTTTTGGAAACTTATAAATAGCTTGCTTAATCATTCCAAAACCCTATCTCATACTTTCCAGCCGTTTTTAAGACCTTTTGAGGAGACTTTTGATCAGATTTATCATCCTTGAAGATCGATATTACGATTGGATTATTCTCGTTATTTCCGTTCAATTCTTTGTATTCGGTAACGATGAATTCTCTCTATTTGATTTGTTATTTCATATTTAATATGAGTGGCTAATCGCCTATTCATCCATCTTGATGGAGTGAGACATTATGTAGGGATTGCACAATAATTATTAATTCAAGTGATTTGATTTAACGTTTTGTCGTGAACTTTATCTATTAATTCTTTGTTATTCAATTATTGATTACGGATAATTTGTATTCATTGCTTAGTGACGACTAGGATTTGGGTATAAGTTATTTTGATTGCTTGGTTAGAAGCAATTGGTTCTATGACGGGTACGGTAGAGGGTAATCAATATTTGATAAGAATTAACGGGTTGACGGTTGGGTACAATCGATAGGCAAAATTGTTATCTGAAATGACCAAAACCATTGTTAAACTAGAGAAGTTATAAAAAGGCGTCTCGGGGTACCGGTCTTAATAATGAAACTAGTTTATACAAGAGAGTCGAATAAGTTGTTAACTTGACGGGTACGGGGTTGGCGATTAATTTGAGTCTCGGTCGTTTAATCACTAAATTGAATTTGAACTTCATCAAACGTGCAATCTTAACATTTTGTCGAGCAAAATCAAGATGGGTGACCTTTAAACTATTGTTTAAAACAACAAACTCTTCTTTCGATTAATTCTGAGGGATTACTAGCAAATTTAACTGACTTTGCAAAGTGACAATTCGGTCATAAAACCCCCCTTTTTCTCTTGAATCACATTTCTTAAAACAGTTGCTTACAAAAAGTCCTTGCGAACGATCTCGGCTTACCAGTTTTAACTATACTGCATGCGATTAGGTACACTGCCTGTGAGTGTGTAGTAGTCAGTCTTTCGGTAAATCGTGTTTATAAATTTAAAGCTAGATTTCGCACATCAACAATTCTATCAAAAGACCTCATTGACTTGTTTTACCAAGATTTAACTAAAAGAAATGCTTAAATGACAATCAAATATTTAAATATTTTTTGGAGAACAAGGTTTTCCCCCAATTAATTCGGGGTTTCTACCTCCATGTGGTGTATTGGAGTTATTGGAATGAGTAACATTTTTGCCTGAAAAACTTCTAGCTAAGAGTAACCCAACGATCGTTAAAAAAAAAATGTATTTAAATATTTTTAAAAACCATATATGTGGTATCAATAGATTTCAATAAAATTATACTTTTTTTTCTTTTATTTTATTTACTCTCTTTGCTTGATCAGTGCACATCAGTTTGTAAACATTGTTTTTTATTTATTTTTATTATTATTTTTTTATAAGTGTAATATTTCTCTTTAATTATAAACTTACTATAACCATACTTTTTCTTTAAACAATCAAATGTATATATTAGAAGAAACTAGCATGAAGCTCGAAAAACAAGGATTCGAGATACTACGGAGATTAAATACTAACATTATACCAACGAGACCAATCTACTTGGGACATTGGGATCGCTTAGTTACCCATAAAACACTAACAGATAATGCATTCGTTCTTAATATTTCATATCGTCCAACATAATGCTAGGATGACTAGATTGATGTATTTGCTCTTGCTTGGGATGACGCGGGGCTCTTTGTGAAAACTAAACACCTCGATCTCTCGTATGGTGAGAGGTTTGGAAACATTCGAAGTAGCTAAATGGATATGATTGACCAGAGAGTACTTGCGAAAGAGCATTGGAGGAATAAAGTGGGTCGTCATTTCATCAAAGTAGTTGCAAAGGAACACGCTCTTGAAGCAAAGGGAATGTTTTTGAGTGGTAGATTGAACCGAACACATTATATATCTTTATTATATCATAAAACATTTGTTCATTTCAAAATTTTCAACTAAACAATTGATAATCCAAAATGTCTTTTTTATCTCCACTAATTTAAACATATTTCTCTAATATATTTATAATACTCTCAATGAAATTATATACAACATGCATCTCAACCTTTAAAATAATAATATCACTCCCTTTTACATCAATCATTTTTACATTAATACTCACACCGCTACCACCACCGTTTCCACCACTACCCGTCTCCATCGAATCGCGCATGCATGTGTCTACTGTCTAGCACCTTATAAAAGGGGAACCCCTTTTCCAAAAATCTAAAAAGATGAATTGATATACTTAAAATATCTCTCATTTTTATTCATTAATTTAAACATTCCTACCTAATATATATAGGTTAAGTGAATATTAGGTTAAACTATACCCAAGCTTAGATGTGAAACACTCACATATCAATTATTTAATATATGTTGTATAACAAATAAATTACATGGCCCCATGAATTTTATGGTTTTAAAAAAATGGTATGTGAGGGGTTTCATACTTACGTTTGGGTATAGGACAACTTTATATTCACTTTCCCCAATATATATATCTATATTACCTTAATGAAATAATTAACAAAATAAATCTCTCAATTCTTCCCAAAAATCTAAAAGGATAAATTGATATACTCAAAATATCCCTCTTTTTTATTCATTAATTTAAAGATCCTCACTTAATATATATATATAAGAAAAGTGAATATAAGTTTGTTTCACACACAAACTTAGATATGTGAGGATTTTCATATTTAAGCTTATGTACTAGACAACCTTATATTCATTTCTCCCAATAAATATACCTATATTATCCTTAATGAAATAATTAACAAAATAAAATAACTACACTACCTTCTTTAACATAAATTAATTATACATTCACCATCATTGCCGCTCTCACCACCCGTTATTGGCACCTCCGCCATCACGCCCACTGCCACTACCATCCACCCGTGTCCGACTATCACCATCGCCGCCGCATTATGCGGACATATATATGAATCGTTTACTTTGAAGCGGGCTTGACAATTCTAAGGAAAGAATCCAATTCAATGGGATGGGTCGTAGGTTGGCTTTTGAAAGTTTACTGTTGTTGGGTTTTATAACTAATTATCACAACAAATCACAAAGCATGCAATGGAAGACAAGATCTATGTAGTTTAATTAATTAACCAAAGTATAGATTTTGTACCTTATAATGGAGAGATTGAAGATAAGAACAAAGTTTAACTTAACTTCTCTACGATTACACACTCAAGGTGGAATATATGTATGCTAGTACTTGATCACGAATTCACAAACCCGTTGTGTATCTCCCTTGATATGAAAACCCATAGAACCAAAGCATATGTAGTCGACAAAACAAGATCCATAATTAATGTGAACATTAATTAATGTATATAGACATTGTTGCATGTGTTTTCGAACGGCACAAAACCAAAACCCTTAAAGGGTTTTGGTCGAACCAAATAAGGAGAAGAGAGAAGAGAGAATTTCTTGTGTGTATTGATTTCAAAACCCTTTGAATTAAGCCCTCTATATAGGGAATAACTAGGGTTTTTATCTTGGTGACCAAGTAATCTCAAGGCTAAAAAGCCTTGTAATTTTCGGCCCCCATGTTTAGGGAATTAGAGTCCAACACTAATTTCCTAATTCCACATTTAATCCTCCATCTAATTAATTTAAATACAATTAATCCTTTAACTTATTTAAATTAATTATTTCGTGATCAAATTAATTAATAAATTACATTTAATATATTAATTAATTTATAGTTACATTCACGTTGAGATGTGACCCCGTAGGCTTAAATATTTTTCAGACATACGTACATTTTACGTGATCATGTTATAACAACTGTAACTATAATAAACATGATATAAAGTCTCATTTGCCGGGTTTTGTGCCGGTTTATTAATGATATTTCTTGTTTGTTTCAAAACTAGAATTTGCATATCAATATTTATAGTTTTTTTCTTTTTAAAAGCGTTTACCTTAAATTTATGTACATCTTTGAACATTGACAATATATATATGTATAGATATTTTACATAATAAATATACCCTTCGAGTTATATATGATAACATCTTTCATGAGACTCCATTCTAAGACTTGATTTGTTACTTGCACAATGTTTTTGTTTTTCATCATCTTAATTAACTGGTTTTACCATATGTCACTTATTTCATACTTTTTCAAGCCTAATTTGGTTTAAAGCTGGAAAATATGATTAATTTAGATCATTTTAAGAATGAAAATAGATTTTATAAACCTATCAATGACGACGGCCCTTAAGTTTGCTTTGACTTAATGTGTTTGATTTCCATATCTTAGACCATCTCTATATATGACATCTCTAATGTATAAAATAATATTATAGGTGTTTAACCAACTCTTTGTAGAAGAGTTGGTCATTAGTTGTCACTTTCTAGGAGCAATTTGGGTTCGAATTTGCCAGAGGCATAATTGAATTAATTAGGTACGTAGTTGAATTATCTTGACACTTTCCATACTGGGGGTTATGTTGGTATCAATTCGGTACATGAGATCAAACGGTTCCTATCAATCTACCATTTTTTTTAATTTTGTGTTTTGATGTAGAAAATCATTTACACGTACAAATAATGTATAAAATATCATAAATTTGATGTAATATGTAAACATGCACTAAAAGTTTAAAATAAAGTTTTTTACACCAAATTTTCACATCGTTTGTTTAAAACATTTAATACAATATCAAGAATTCCTATACCATCCCCCAAAACTTAAGATGGATGTCGTGGCCAAAATCAAAGGGTTTTTTTTTTACATTTTTCTTTCTATATATTTAGAAAGGATGTGGGTTCCAATTTTTGTCGTCGCTATATAGACATGCAGCAGCTAACAAATACTTGTTTGCACGATGGACGGTGTGAATGTGTGATGGTGGTGGTGACGGCAACAATGGTGGCCGTAAGGCAGTGACGGATGATAGTGGTGGCGAATGTGACAGTAGCAATGTGGTTATTAATATAAAATCAATGTTAAAGATAGTACTGTAATTATTTTAAGAGTTGAGGGTACGTTGTATGTGGTAAAATTAATTCATTAAAGATATCATAGACATTTCAAGTAAAGATGCTTAAAATAGTAAATAAATAGGAGACACATTGTAGGTTACCAAATTTCAAATCTCAAGTTAGAAAAAAATAGAAGGATTAAAAGTAGATATAGGACTTGGCATATATCTACAACCAATAAGTGACGATGGTATCGTTGAAAAATAGAACTTTAACAACGACACCGGCGGGCTAATAGTGACGACGTATGTCAACGCTTAATTGAAGTGTGTTCTTCTATTGTGGCCGAAAAAGATAGACGTACTAGCTAGGCGATGAACCACCATATAAAATGTATGTTGTGTATTTTTATTTTTTTTACCGTAATGGATCATATTTAGTTATAGCATATTAACTTTCAGCGTTAAGCTATAATAATATAAAAAATAGCTAATGGAAAATCCTGGTTGTTCCTTAATTACCTATCTCTTTATATAACTAAGAGAGAATGATTTTTTTTATTAGCTGTCAATTATGAGAGAATGTCATATAGAATTTTTCATTAGGTGTAATACTTTCATAAATTTCCTAATTTTAAGTATTGCTTTAAAAATTATTCTTTATCCTAATCATCATTAATTAATAAATAAGAGTAAAAAAAACTATATATGTAGTAAATCTCATCGTAATTTTTTCATTTATATTATATATATATATATATATATATATTTATGTTTTATATTTATTATTATTATTTCTTTTTTTATTATAATTCATAATTTTATTGTATTAATATTCGATTAGTGATTTAGTCGAGTTAATCAATAAGTCAAAGTTTTGATTACGAAAGGTAATTCATTCGCTTTACTACCAAATATATGAATGGTCTAACAAAAACATTATATTTATATATGTTGATATTTGATAGATGTTTAGATTAGATATAGTGGTTACCATTAGATACATCAAGAAATAATGATAATAAACTAATAATAATAGTAATAATACGAGTAACTAATTTGTTAAAGTTTTTTTATTTAAATTGAACTGATTCCTTTTACATTTATCTATTAATAATTATATTTTATATAAAATTATTACTATTTTAACAAGTAATTATACAAGTAACATCTCTATTTATCAAAATTTATTATATTGTCTATTCGTGCAACGCATGTGTTTAATCTATTTACTTATAAATACTTTAGGTTCGATCGATATGCATAAATTGTGACTTCCA
The DNA here is from genome assembly GCF_010389155.1 of Erigeron canadensis. NCBI lineage: Eukaryota > Viridiplantae > Streptophyta > Magnoliopsida > Asterales > Asteraceae > Erigeron > Erigeron canadensis. Next base: position 5,427,748 of record NC_057763.1, read on the forward strand.
CATTTTAATTTTGGTTTCCAAATACAGAAAAGGTAAGCTAGCGCGCAGTACCACACCGTTGATGACTTTGTCATATCATATGTAGTTAATTTTACTGGAGCAGAGCCAGAATTTTCAGTCTATGCGTCGCTGAACAGTTTTCATGATACTAACAAATGTAAAATTTAAACTACAAAATAAATTTTAAATCAGCCTGGGGCTGACTAAAAAAAATATATAAACATAGTACTAAGAAAATATAGTTTTATAGAAATCGTGGGTTGCTATGGTCACCCTTGGCCACCAAATAGATTTTGCCACTGCACGAATCATTACATATTTAAACGAATGATCATACATATATATATATACTGGAATTCGAATTTTCAAAGTAAATAATTTGATATATATATACTAGTATATATATGGGGGCGTTTAGTAGGAGAGAATCATTGAGAATGGAAATGTAATAAAGAATGGAAATAGTAGGAAAGAGAATGAGTATTTGGAAAGAGAATAATTACATTGTTTGGTAACAACATAGAATCATAATAAGAAAAATATAAAAAATAAACAACTTAATATGAATTTTTTTTTAACAAAAACTAATTATAATATCATAATACAAATAATTAAAATTAATAATTAAATACATGAGAAAAAAAGAAAAAAAAAAGATAATTTGATTTAATTCTCACCATTCTTCACCATTTTAGGAGGAATCATGAGAATGGAAATGATTTCCCCTTTTACCTCTTCATTTCCATTCTCTTGTGTAACCAAACAAGGGAAGTGATTCTCATTCCATTTCCACCCTTTCTATTCAACCCTACCAAACACCCCATATGAGTATATGACATTAAAAGTCTAGATATGTCGAATTTAGTGGATGAAAGACCTCACTTCCCTTAGTCTCGACTATCTCCAAATGCTTTTCCAAAAGATACATATAAACAATCCAGTCTCCATTACTTTTTGCACTTGGCATCGGCATTACATATCCGGTTTGCCCGCCCCAAGGGAACATATACGACCCAAATCGTGGCTTTCCCCATCCAAAATCAACACTTTCCACCGGAAAACGTTGCCCTGACGACACCACGATTGCATCACCGTCGTTTTCTTCTATTTTGGTGTATATCTTTGCAACTGCTTGTTTGGGTCGTTTCAACTCGACCCAATCAATGAGCCCTCTAAAATGATCTTCCGTTGTAGCAACATTTATAAAATCATCGACTAAAGTAGTCACTTGGCTAAGTGGCATGTCCCTTAGTTGATCCGAAACCACTTGACCATATGGGATAGATAGTATGTTGCCAAAGTAATTTTCCATAGGCAAAGAGAGCTTATCAAGCCTTTTACGCCCATCCACTACAACGCCCATCCTACAAGTTTTCGACCCATCTTCACACTCACTCATTAGCCTCCATAAATAAGCGGTCAACGATACAAGCTTGCTTCTTTTAGGATTTCCATTCAAGCTAGAAATAGATTGAAGATTATTGATAGCTTCAGATTTGACGTAGTATATGCGGCTTATGAGAGGGTTGGTCGGGACAGAAGGATTTGGTGGAGGGAGTGATGACAAAGGAACGAATAAGGTGTCGTAGAGGCTGTCAATAAGTAGCGGGCGTCTTGGGTTCAGCATCGAACGTCTAAAAGATGGGACAGTTGATATTGCTTCAGACTTGCTAATCTCGGCCCATGCTACCAAGAACATGTTCATTGAGTAAGCATCCGCTACTCGATGATCAAACTTGCATCCGATAACTAGCCCTCCACAGTTTAGCTCGGTCACCTGTTTCACAAACAAACAATCAGAAAAAATAAATAATGGAAAAAAAAGTAACTTAATTATAAGCCCAAATTTCTAGCTCGTTAAAAGAAAAAAAAAAACCCCTTCATTGTTTATCTTATCATTTTGGGTTCGTTTATATTATTAGAACATCAATAGAAAGTACAAGAAAATTGAGGACAAAAAACTTTTTGTGAGGTTAAATAACCTTGCTATAGAATTAAATACATAAGTACCTAGTCTTTTATAAAAATATATCAATTTAGCTGAATTTTCTTTTATTTATAAAAAATACCAGAAAAAATCGCAATAAAAAAAATTTTTAATTGCAATAATGATATTTACAAAGCAGTTTTTGTATAATTTGACAACCAGCGTCTTGCTAGTTACATTATGTTAATATAATATAATTTTGTTGTTAAAAAATATATATATTTACAAAGCAGCTTTTGGTGTGAAGCAAGAATAATTGTACGTAAAGGTACTTGATATATATTTAATTACCTGAACTGAAAAAACACCACTTTTCTTAACAGGAACAAATTTTGTTTTAACAGAATCATCAGGGTGATGAAGATCAATGTCCTTAAGCATGACATCAGCATAGGCATGAATAAAATCGACACCACGGCTATTACAAAGCAACTCGGGTTCACCGTGGATGTTTTGGACAATTTCTCCCGCAAGCGGGTAAAAGGGGGACAGTGCTTGAGCTAGAGACTTCTTGAGGAGGTTAACATTTTCTGTATAAAAATCAGATTTCTTGTAACAAAAGAAAACTCCAACGTCTAGCTCCGGAAGAAGCAAGTCGAGGTTTGACATCGGTAGCCAATGGTTTTGTACTGGTAATGCCGCGACAACGACGTCCTTTTGCTTAATAGAAACCGAGAAATTAGTTCCATATGAATCCATGAAACTATAATGAGGTAGAAAGTAGTAAAAGAGAAAGAAAAATTGTCAAGATGTAAATAAGATGAAGTTGATGAGGTTTTTGTCTTTAAGGAAAGAAGAAAGAAGTTATAATACCATATGTTGAAGGCTTAATGCTTTATATAAGAAGCGGATCGAGCCAAGTTGGTAGGGGCGTTAGTCAATATAATTAAGATGGAAGAATGTATTAATTAATTACCTAATAGTCACATATCGTTTTCCGTTGAATATGTTCGAATCATATCAACAAGATTAATAAATGCTTGAGTTTATTATTATTTTTTTTAAATGAATTTCGCTTAAAACTTCGTATCGTGGTCTAATTCGAAGAAATGAAGGTTTAATCGGATTTTTAAGTTTTTCAGCGAGTATTTGCCGTTTCCGATGAGTTTGAAAAAAAATAATCTGTTATTTTTTAATTGTATGCATAAACTAATCACAAAAAGTTATTGTGTGCATAAACTAATCCCAAAAAGTTATTGTGTGCATGTCACATAAGCAGTTAACGGGTCAACGTGACCTGGTCACTTTTGCATGCTATAGGACTATTGAACAAGTTTCCTGTATACAATAAAGATGACCTAAAGTTCGTGTACACAATAACTTTTGAGCATTAATTGACTGCATTTCTGGGTACTTATCCAAAAAAAAAAAAAAAAAAAAAAAAAAAAACAAACTATCTCAAAAACCAATTCCAAAAAAAATATAAAAATCTATTAGGGTTTGATCTTCTCAAATATCCAACCGATTATATTATTTTAGAAACTAGCATGATGCCCACATTATTTGTCACGTCAAATGAGTGATCAATGGTTGCAGTTCATTTTTACATAAGTCTTTAAGTAATTTCTTCATTTAATTCGATACAAGTTTTTTTGTTGGTCATGTAATTTATGTATTAATTTTAATGTTCAAACTAAGCCATTAAGGTACATCATAATTACAAATATAAAAAATAATAAAATATCAGAAAAATAGCTTAGTTGCTTTCTAATAAAATTGATATGCTTCTAACTATTGCTTGGAAAAAAAACTTCATTTCGGTAAAGTTTATTAGATGTACATATTACATTTGTCATTTAAATTTGTTTTTGGCGGTGGGGGGATAAGTTACTTATTCTCATAGTTTGCTAATTGACATTTATATAGATAAAAATTTAACACTAATTAAGGATTTAGCTTAGGGTTATATTTAAAAGTTAATCAAAATCAAGATTACCTGCTAAACTTGGAGCGCAAAAATTCAATTCACAGTAACACTTTTTGTACTGAAGCTCAACAAAAGTCATCAAATGAAGATTACCTACTACAATCCAGATGGAATAAGTCAGAATATCCTATGCAAAAACAAGACTACATAACAACTTGTTCAATTAATAAAAATGTATTCTCTTATTAGTATTAGCCTCCATGAGTCAAGAACTTGACAATAGCCTTCCCAATTCAGAAAACATTTAGTCAATGGTGTGAGTACATTTTTATATGAGAAAAGTAAGTATAAGGCTGTCCGACATCTAAGCTTAGATGTGGAACTCATCACATACAAATTTTTTAATATTTCTTTATTAATGAATAAATGTTTTGGCCCCCATGAATTTTATGGATTAAAAAAAAACAATATATGAGTGTTACACACCTAAGCTTAGGTACCTAACAGCCTTATATTTCTATCCCCTTTTTATATATATTATTATGGCTGCTCAAAGATTTTTCTTGTTCAGTGCATCTCAACATATATATATTATTTTTTTTAACTAAAAATCATTTTTTTTTCATATTTAAATACAAATAAATTATGAAATTTTCCATATTAAACATTGTATATACTTTTGTAAATTTTCATGCATCAGTTATATATACTTCTGTTTTGTAAATTTTTATACAAAAAATGATTTTTATGTCTAAAACATATACCTAAAGATTTGTCTAATGAATTAGATGTTTAACATGTGCATGTGTTTTCTCTCTTTTAATCTCACCTTGCATCATGCAATGTGTCATCATCTTATCTTTATACATAGTTGTAGTCATACAAATTATGACTATTTAACATTATACATTAAACAAGGCATGTTTATACATCCTTTAATGTAAGAGTTATATAAATATTGTTTATATCGTATTATATTTAATCTTATTTTATATATGCAAATAAACCTAATAAGTTATAAATAGTTTTTAAAGTAGCAAAGTCAACTTTTTAATAAGTTATATAAAACTTGGCATAGGCCATAATATATGGAGTAATTTTTAGAAATACATGTAGAGTGTAATATTTTGTAGGTAAGTAGGCTTTCTAGTATGGATTCGGTTAGCACAGCATAATCTAAACTGTTCGTTAGTATTATATTCGATCTGCACCTGTAAAAAAAAAAAAGCGGTTAGTACGTTGTTAATATAATTAATAAATCGTAAGGACTTTTCAAAGGGTATTGTAAACATAACCATATGTGTTGTTAAAATGCATGAAGTAGTGTACAGTTAATTATTATCAATTCGATCGGGCATGAGCTTAACATTTCCTTAATTGTTTGGCAAACCATATTTGTTAGAAATATTAATTGTATAGGGGTAATTTGGATAGAATGGAGAAATAAAGAGTCAGCATCATTCGCTTTGTATGATATTATAGATAATGATATTAATATAATTCTTTTTGTACACTTTGCCTTTTATAAATCAAGAATTTTTCAACAAATTAATTCTACATTATTAGGTCTTAAAAAGAGAAAGAAAAAATAAAATTTGTAGTTGGCTATGGCTCATTAGTGTGTCTCAACTTCTATCTATTTTTTAATACTGATTTTTCCCCTTCTTTTAATCTCTAGCCAGGGGCGGTGTAAAGGGTGGACAAAGTGGACGACGAGCCGAAGTCTGATTTTTTAAGGGGTCCGATTTTTTATATTTATTGTTATATTATATAAAATTAAAACTTATATGCGGATTATAAAGGAAAGTAAGAAGGGATTGTTTACACAATTTTAATTTGTCAATTATCTCCACCTTTCATTTATTTTGCAGGTGATGATCTTCTAATATTCTATCTATTGTTTTGTGTAGATAAAAACTAATTGCAAACTCTATCCATTTTTATCTTTCTTGTTTATTATTTGTAGTATGTTAATGCATTAGTATGATTTTGTTTTTTTTTTTAGTTTCTTTAAGAATAACTTTTTTGTTATGTTTATTGATATAACGTTTAGCTCATATAATGTAAACTTCCTATCTTGATATATATATATATATAATATTTGTTGCGCTTAGCCGATGGACCTTTTTTTTTCTCTCGGCCAAGACCCATAAATCTTCGAAGACGGCCCTGTCTCTAGCTTTTCGCACAAACACCCTAAATTTGACCTTTCACCCTGAAAAAATTAGAGATTTTACGAATTAATTAGTATAATTTTCCCTTGCTTTCAACCATATATGCACATAGTAAAATTTGGGGTGTTGAAAAGTTTGAATTGGGTACTAGCAAATGATACGCAAGCTTGTGAAATTTTCTATGTTTTACCAAAATCAAATACAGCATATATTTTTAATTACTTTTGTGTGTTTAAGTTGACCTTTTGTGTTATTGTGGATTAAATAACTAGTTTTAGAATTTTTCAAATATGTAGACAGTGGACATAGATTAACCAACAATTTCATGGGACCATCAACTATCTTTCGATATAGTAAAAAGTACAACCCAAGGCTACACCATGCACTTGGCACAATACAATGTTTGAAACTAGAAGTGTCATTATATTATCAAAATTAGAGTATTACAATATAATGAGTATGGTTTTTATATAAATCGAGAAAACACGTACTAAAGTGTTGATAACTAATAAACGGGCTTAATATTTTAATAGGCTAATAAAAAGTGGGCCTACCGTACGTATATGCTAACATCCCCCTCAAACTCACAATATTTTTGCTAAATGCATCAAGAGTTTGTCAAATAAACTTCTAGAATGTGAAACAAGATAGATACGCCTTTTTGTAAATATACCATGCAATCTATTAAATTAAGTAGAATGAACAAATGGTAGCTAGGGAGATGGCGTCAAGCTGAAAACGATAACGGATAAAATCACAATCAACTTCTAGGCACTTTTTGGTATTACAATGTCATGAAGTTGAACCTTTTATGAGTGTCACACTGTCACCCACTTACCCATAGATACACGTAATCAGTGTAACCAACCAATGTAAGTCAAGAATTGAAAATTCAATGTTCAATTCAAATGCTAAAATATTTATATAATAGTAACTTGTCTTCATGTAAATGCATAATGCATAGCCTTTTTATAGTATTTTTTGTTCCTTTGAATCTCTGTATTTAGACATCAAACTTCTTGTTTAATTCAATATAAGAAAAAGTATACATGACAAAAATAATTGAAATAATGTTAAATAGGTTTGGTAAAAAAGGACAGGTAGTATTTGTAAAATTAAATAGTACGTTTTTGGAACAAATTGTATTTTTTTTGTCACTATGATATATATCACGCGATTTGCAAGACTGATCCAGTGATCCAACTTATTGCAAAGTGACTATTTTAGTTCAGTTTTCATGTTTTGGCTGCAATCTCAATCCAGATAGTAACATCCATCTATTTTCCATTGTTGATGAAGTCTTTTGTCCCTCACGTTAGGGTCAATATCGTCTTTTTACATATAAATAAGCATAGAAAAATATCAAAATATCATAATTATTTATTAAACAAACGAGAGTAAGTAACCGCGCGTTATGACGGTGAGATGGTGAGGGTGATAGCTAGGTCATAGAGTATGATAGTCAAATACCTTAGCCGTACGGGCTTCTTCTCGGATTTAAAAATTCTTTGAAAGTATATCGAATGACATCTCTAATTAAAGAGCATGAAATTTTAAGAACAACCATATAATTTTTATAATTTATCGATGTATGGTTTTTGAGATAAAAGATTTTGAATGAATTGGAGTAATAAATGATATATGGAAGAGAAGAAAAAAAAGATTGGTTGAAATTTGAGGAGAGAGAAAGGGTATTATAGTTATTTTAGATAAATATAAAATAGATAGGAGAGACATTTTGGGGAAATACTTAAAATCAATATTGAAAATTTAGAGGCTTTTTGCTTTATAATCCGAGAGCAAGTACTCGCGCGTTGCGGTGGTGAGATGGTGGGGTGATAGGTCATAGGTCAAAGAGAGTCATAGCCAAATGTCTTAGCTGTACGGGCTCCGCTCTCAAATTTAAAAATTCGTTGAAAGTATATCGAATGACATCTTTAATGAAAGAGCACGAAATTTTAAGAACACCCATACAATTTTTATAATTTATCGATGTACGGTTTTTGAAATAAAAGAATTTGAATGATTTGAAGGAATAAATAATTTATGGAGGAGAGAGAAAGAATATAATTGGTTGATATTTGAGGAGAGAGAAAAAGGTAATATAGTTATTTTAGATAAATATAGAATAGATAGCAGTGATATTTTAGGAAAGTAAATGTTGAAACTTAAAATTTAAACATGGTAAATTTGCTTTATAATATATTATAGATATAGATAGTATAGATATAAATATAGATTATAAGATAAACTTTAATCTAAAAAACCAAAAGTCTTAAACATTATATACTCAATGCGCCACAAATTTATTCAATTACATAGTTGGCAAACATAACCATTGGTCGGAAAACTAAACCAGCGGCCAAAGGATCGGATAATTGATCGGTGGGCTGGGAAAACACATTGATCGTGGTGGGGTTCTGGCAGAGAGTGGTGGCGTTACAATGGTCATCATTTTTAAACCCAACACCCAACAAACCCTTAACCATCTTCACCGCCACCACAATCGCTCATTGTTTTTCCGGTCAACACCCATTAAACCCTTAACCTTTGTGGTTGTCACTCGCTTCGTCTTCGGAGATGCTTTTAAACAAAAAGTCAGATATTGGTCTTGTTAATTTGTTATTGTTGAAGCTTTGAGTGTTTAAACAAAAACGCAGATCTTGGTCTTCTTGTTGTTATCTCCAGAGTGTTTAATCAAATTAGATTTGAGAAATATTTTTGCTTGAAATGACATAAATCTGTTGAATGGAAAGCGGATTTGAAGAATAAAAACATTAACAAAAGATAGGAGGGTGATGATAATTAAGATTGAGTTTGTTTTTGTGGTGGGTTTGATTGGTTTAATTGGGTTGAGATTATATGTAAATTATGTAAGAAGGTAATATGGGCTAGAAAAAAAAAGAGATGGATTTATATGGGAAAGAAATGGGTTCTTGGCTGAGTGAAAGAAAGAAGAAAAGGTGAAGAGAAGACTATATTGCCCATCACATGTAAGGGCACATTGGTGCTTTAACGGTTAATAATCAACTGAATCGTTAACTTGGACCGAGAATGCAACTAAAACATGAAAACTAGACCAAAATCGCCAATTTACAATATGTTAGGACTGTTTTTGCAAATGGGATGGTATCACATTCATGAGGACCAATAACACAATTTGTTCATTTTTTTTATATTTATTTTCAAATAAGTTAACCTTCATCATTTTTACATTTGATAAAAAAATGAAGGCTCGATGTGGAGTTAGTCTATTTGATAAAAGCTTTGGTTTCTTGGAAAAAACACTAAAGTTCAAATTCTGACAATGGAATTTTTTGAAGTTTATAATGTAAAGTAGGAATAAACTAAGATTTGTTGTTATTAAAAGAAAAAACTAATCAAAATCGGGATAAAAAGATATATATTTCTTATATACCACGTATCTCTTTTGGAAAATAAATTACATATTAATTATGAAAATTGATTGGTGTTCTAACACCTAATCGGGTGCTATTGTAGTTGTTTGCTAACTTAATATTAAAAGGATTTTTGGAAGGATAATTTGGTGGATTAATCATTTTTTAAATAAATGGGTAATGATATATCTTCATAAATCATCTTCCGAAAAGTCCTCCTAATTATAAGATCATGACATTCGGCAAAATAAAAAGATATTTGGAATGAGAATAATTGTAATCCACATGTCATTTTTTGAGGATTGTAGAGGGATATATGATTACCTATCTAAAGATATAAAAATATATTAGAAATTATCATCTTACAAATTTGTATAAAGAGAAAAAAATATATCTATTTAGAATAATAATTTGTTTTTATGTTAAAAAAAATATATATATTTTGCATATATCTTTTTGGGGCAATGATTAATCCTCCTAATATAATAGCCTAAAAATCCTCCTAACTTTTAGATGAGGACGTGTGTAACATCCCAAACTTTTCAAGTTTGACTTATCGTTGACCGTTAGTTGATCCTTAACGTCGTTAGTCTCTTTAATTGCTAGTTGATTAATAAGTTGTTAAATGATAATTAAGGTGCCTATATGTGGATATGTTATAGAGTATGTGATGCTAAAATGGTGTGTTGGTTCACCATTATGTGCTTAAAACGTTAATTGGCCTTCCGTTAGTGTACATATTAGCTTCGGGCCTTAGTTATTAGACCATTATGTGTTTTTGGACTTGTTTGAGTGGGTTTTAGTCAAGCCCAACCATAGTGAACGAAAATTAAAGCCTAAATGGCTGGTCCATTAGTAACAAGTCTAATAACTTCCTTTTAATTCATTCTTATCATTTTATAACTTATTATCACTAGATTTTGTCATTCTCTCTTATTTTCTCCACCTTATTCTCCCATATTTCATTTTGAACTCCTGGAAATCAGTAAGTAAATTATTTTCATATGTTTATGTTCATTACAATGATCCTTGCTTGTATCTAGAGATTTCCATGCCAAAAATTAACGTTTTCGGAGATATTTTGGGATCTCAATGATGACGGATATACAAGAAGGTTTAAGCACAGTAAAATCATTCTTTTTTGATGTATTTTAATGTTATGTATTTATTTGAAAGTATCTTGATTAATACATATGGATTTCAAAAGCCGATTTGTACCGTGTTTAACGTCTTTTTCATTAGATCCGAAGAAATAAATATTTAAAAATGGATTTTCTTCTGAAATTAGATTCTCTACTGAAAGTCATGAGTTTTGCAAAAAGAATCACTTGATTTGGTTGAATAACGAATCGGGAATCTCGTTTTAAACTTTTATAAACGTGTTGTAACATCTCTGTCGTTTTATTATTAAAATGAATATTAAAACGAAATATTTTCTGAAGTTATATTCTTTAATGAAAAACGAATATTATGCAAAAAGAATCAATTAAATCCGTTATCTAACGAAGTAGAAATCATGTTTTGAAGTTACATATGCAATAAGCATTTTAATGTTCATCATCAACAAAAAAAAAAAGAAAGGAAAGCAGCTCACGAATTTTTCCAAAGCCCCGTCGAGACCTGATGTCACATCAGACGCTGACATCATGCTGATGGCATCTTGCTGATGATAGCGTTAACCTGAATTTACGTTTTAGTCCATGCAGTTTTAGATCTATTCTTTTTAGTCCCTGCAGTTCCGGATTTGTCAGTTTCGGTCCCTGATGTTTCAGAAAAGATGATTTTGATCCCTGTAGTTTCAAAAGTGAGTTTTGATCCCTGTAGTTTTGAAAGTGACAATTTTGATCCCTATAGTTTGAAAAGTGACAGTTTTGATCCTTGTAGTTTTGAAATTGACAGTTTTAATCCCTGCAGTTTTGAAATTGACAGTTTTGATCCCTGTAGTTCTAAATTGACATATTTGGTCCTTGCAGTCTAAAAGATTGAAATTGTTGTTTTTGAATCTTGTGAGATTGAAATTGTAATTTTTTATCTTTATGGTTCAAGATTGAAATTGTCATTTTTGAATCTAGTGGTTCAAGATTGAAAGTGTCATTATTGAACTATAGAGGTTCTTGAATGTTTAGCAGTTTAAAGTAGCTAGTATTTACTAAAGAAAGCATGATCTTGAGTCTTCGTTAAAAGACAATGATAGTGAGTATTTGTTAAAAAAGAAACTCAACAAATTAGCAATTAATTGGACTCTTTTGTACATCGTAGGTTCTAAAGATTTGAGCATTCACTATTGAGTCTTAATTAGTGTGACACTTTGTTATTGCTTACTTATTGAGGTAAGATAACATCTTTCGTCACCTGAGGGTACAACAAAACATAATTTTTAAAATTTAAATCTCAAATGGATATAATTGCATATTTGTATGATTATGGGATTATATGGGAGATTTTATGGGATATGTATGATTACCATTGATGATGTATGATAAAATATGAATGCTTCAAAGGTATGATGTTATGCATGTGAAATGAAACGATGAAATGTTTTTATAAATGTTTGCATGACTTGAACATCTAGTCATTAGACATATGAATAGGATTGCCATGACACGTACACGATTAAGGGCCCTAAAGTAAAAGATGATATATGTGATTAGTTTAGGTGAAAGTGTAGCCTAAGCTAATATAATTAAGAAGTCTCGAGCATATTTAAAATTTTGTGTTAAGCTTAACCCGTGCTAGTTCTTCGGAGCTAGGGCGTACGTGGTCACGTGGTTTGGGAATCATGATACCTCCCGTGGCATAGTTATGTTTGAGTATTCCGGGTGGAGTAACTAACCACCATTGCATAAAGGCATAAACGGTTTATTCAGTTGGAAATGACTTTGTCAATTCCTTAACGACGTCGATGGACCACCGAAAGGTTTACCCATCATGTCGGGTGTGAGGACTCCATGTATGGTCTACGACCGCCTGCACACAAACCCCACATCCCTATGTAAGTGGCATAAATCATTTAGCCTACGTCTAGGCAAAGATACAAGTAAAGAAAGAAAGATACAAAAGTAAGTTAGGCACATTTAAGAAAATGATAATCCTAATGTGACATGTTTATTGTGTGCTATGATATATATGTGATATTAACATTTAATTCATGCTTTTGTTAATACATTATGAAATGGCAAATGTTTTCAAATTATGTTATCTTACTTAGCTAATTTATTAGCTAACACTTGCTCTTTGAAAATGTTGTGCCTTCAGGATAAGCAATCTTGAGCTAGGAAAGGATTAACTCGGTGAGATGGGTAGAAGTAATAAAGAAGACTAGCATAGAGTGTTGAATGCTTAGACTTCCCTTATCCTTACATTTTGGCTACTTTCATTTATGATTTATGAACATATAATAATAATGGCATTTTTGTTGGTGCTATAACTTGGATTTTATTTATATTGTTTTGATGATGCACGTTAGTAACACAATTTTATAAAGATACCATCCGGTTACGAATGAGACAGTTTTTAAGTGATCCTTTTCCGCTACTTTTTAAATGCCATTTGGCAAAGTTTTTTGAAATCCAGATTTTTAAATGACGTGTGTTACAACATGTGGAAAAATCAGGGGGTGAGATTAGGAAAGAGAATTAGTGTTATCCACATGTCACATTATAAGCTATTAGGAGGATTTTTAGGCTAATTGTTTAGGCGGATAAATCATTTTCCATTTTTTTCCTATCTATATCGATATCTATACTAATATATAAAACAAACTACCCCTCTTCCTTTAAGCAATTCAGATTTTGAAATGACAATATTACCATTCTTTTTTATTCACTAATTTATACATTTTCACCTAATACACTTATAATACCCTTAAATAATTTACACATAGATCCTCCAGCCCTTAAGTAAACATACTAGCCCCTTTTGCATCAATTAATTTTACACTCATCACCATCACCGTCACTGTCGCCGCTGCATATGGCCACCACCACTACCGACGTCGCTACCATTATCGTCACTGCATCACGTGAGCATACAACATCCTTTAATTTTTTTTTTAATAGACACATCTTTAAACTTTTTATTCGAATATTTTCTCAAAGTATTTTATATAATGGTCCACAAGATCTTATATGAATATGATGTTAAAAAGATAAGTTTTATAAGTGTAAGTATAATAAACAAGACATACTAAGATAAAAAAAATAATAATAACCTCTTATATATACTATTTATAAAGAAAATTTCTTCTGTCTAAATTTTAAGTTTCAATATTTACTTTACCAAAATGTTGATAAACGCCTACAATGCATGATTTTAAGATGTAAAACCGACTTGTTTTGGAAGATTAATAGACGATTAGGGGAACCTTTATGTTTGTTAAGTGTTTCAGGTAATAGGTTGCAAGTTGAAGCCATTTGAACCAAGAAACGAGTCAAAAGAGCCAAGGATGCAAATCTGGAAATTTGAAGGTACATAGGGAGTAAGCTACGCCAGTTTTGGCAGTAGGTTACGCCAATTGAAGTTACAAGGGTAGTAGGTTGCACCCAGGAGGGTAGTGGCTTACGCTAGTTGCTGTGCAAAAATCTGAATTTATTGGATTTTATTTAATTTCCAGTTTATATCACATCTTGGACGACTTGTGGAAGTTACCATTCATATTTTCACACACAAGAATCAGTTTCTAACATTCCCAACACTCCAATTTCATCATCAAATCACAAATTCATGGAGATGACAATTCAAACTGAAGATTCAATGATGAAGATGATAGGCTAGGTTTTCTTTTGATCATTCTCATGTGAACAATTATGTAAGACATTTATGTTCAGCCTTTCTCATATTCATGTTGGATTAGATGTTTAATTTCTCATTAGTCTTTAACATCTAATGTTGTTTGGATTGTTTGAATGATTACTTGTTTATGACTTGAATGAAATTCATCTATCTTTTGATTTCAAATTAATGTTTATCATGGATTATTGAAAGAATCTCTTATGAACTTGTAATCTTATTAATGAATTGAAAATCTAGTTGTGTCAATTCTCCGGTTTTCGTTATCATGAATCATCACAACCGATTACTTTAGTTCTTAAGTTCATTCAATCTAAATGTTATAACAAATCATGTCTATGTGATTTCCAACGAATACAAGTTAAGTTACATATTTGAAGACATGCTTGGGAGCATGAAAATGGTCTACTTTCTTTTTATTGAATTATATTGTTAAGTTCACAATTAGTTTTAGTTTTTAATCAAATCAAATCAACAATCAATCGGTTTTAAGTTTATGTTTAGATTAATTAATTCTTGTAACTTGTTTAACACTTTCCCATGATTCCCTGTGGAAACGATACTCGACTTACCCTAGCTAATTAATGGTATTTAGTTTATATTTTTGACCGGTCCAACGACAACGATCAAATGTCCTCTAATCTACTCTATATTTACCTAAAATAACTATAATACTTTTTCTCTCTCATTAAATCTCAACCAACCAAATTTTTCATCTCTCCTTCATAAATCATTTATTCCTTCAACTCATTCAAAATCTTTTATCTAAAAAACATCGATAAATTATAAAAGTTATATGGATGTTCTTAAAATTTCATGCTCTTTCATTAGAGATGTCATTCCATATACTTTTGACGAATTTTTAAATCTGAGGTCGGAACCCGTACGGTTAAGACTATCATATTCTTGTTATTATAAAGCGAATAAGGTTTCAACTTTCAATTACAATAATGTAAACATGATAATGCATGATATACTATACATCAATGTTCCATAACTTTTAACTTTCATTTTCATATCTATTATCAAATCTCAACAATTTATTTTTTTCTTTCTTGCATAAATCATTTTATTCTCCTAATTTCATTCAAAATCTTTTACATCAAAAACCATACATCAATAAATTATAAAAATTATATAAATATTCTTAAAAGTTAATGCTATTTAAATCCGAAGACGGTACCGGCTAAAAGTTTCTCTCGTTTAATACGGAGTAATATACAAGGAAAAAAAAAAATAAAAGTCAACATATTTTATTGATAATATTATCCGGCGGCTGGCGATATCGTTTGATATTCAACTTTTATGAACGTCTTCAGTTTCCGGTAAACTCTTTTCATTTCCATCATTTCAACTTACTGTCTCATTAGTTTTTTTTCTTTTTCTCTTTTTTTTTTTTTTTTTTTTTTTTTTTTGCCGTGTGATTATGATTGTCTTAAGTTTATAATGGTTATTAGTTATTACTCTATAAATTACATGATTAGTGAGTCATAGATTGAACTGTGTATCCAATATCAAGCATCCAAATCACTATAAGGGAGACTAGTGATTAGACATTTTTATTTATTTATTTATCATTTGAACCTTTCTAGATAAACATTTTAGTCTGACAATGTATTGTATTTAGTCATATCTATCCATATTCATTTACCTACCTTTAATTACATATAGTAATAAGTTTTAAATCAGTGACACTTTGATGAATGTTACTAGTATAAGAATTGCCCGCGACGTATATCCGTGCCATTGGTAACTCTTTTTAGCTAAAATTTTACCTTGGTAGTCTTACATGAGATTAAACTGGGTAGATGGCAGACGAGACATCTACATACACTTTAGATGAAGCACTTGAAGCCATTGGGTTTGGCAAGTTTCAAGGATGGATATTTGCTTATGCGGGTCTGGGTTCCATTGCTGAGGCAATGGAGGTGATGATTCTTTCTTTCATTGGATCATCGGTCAGGTCTGAGTGGAACCTATCATCTACTCAAGAAAGCCTAATAACAACGGTCGTCTTTGCTGGTATGCTTGTTGGAGCATATTCATGGGGTGTCGTCTCAGACAACTTTGGCAGGAGGTACAGATCTAAAAACTAAATAGGACAAAAAAAAGTCTTCTGATCATCACTTTTATGTTTTGTGAAAGTTCCGCTGATATCTGTGACGGGTTTTCCTAAAAGCTCCTCTCATTTGATGAACTTTATTCCTTCTATGATATGTAATATTTCACTTATGTTAGTTGTAATGTAATGACAACTGGTTATCTGCATTTTTCCACTAGAAAAGGTCTTCTGAGCATCGCTCTTGTGACTAGTGGAGCTTCAGTTTTAAGTGCCTTCTCTCCAAACTATATTTCATTGGTCATTCTCCGTTGCATAGCAGGCATTGGTCTGGGTGGCGGTCCCACTTATAATTCTTGGTTTTTGGAGTTCATTCCTGTTCCAAACAGAGGCATTTGGATGGTTGTCTTTGCAACATTTTGGACGATCGGAACAATAGTTGAGGCTTTTCTTGCTTGGGTACATCACTAATCACTTGCTCATTCCGATTTATGTGGACATAACATGTTAAGTAATGACTTTTTTACACCTTGTTTAGATCGTCATACCTCGTTATGGTTGGAGGTGGTCACTCGCAGTTTCTTCAGTTCCTGCTTTGGCTGCTCTCATCTTCTATAGACTTGTACCGGAATCCCCAAGATATCTTTGTATGAAAGGTCAAACAACTGAAGCTCATAATATACTGAAAAGAGCAGCTGCTGTCAACCAACGTCAACTTCCTTCCGGGATCCTTCTTTCTGACCAAATTAAATTTTCGGATGATTATCTTGATACACAGGAAGATTACCATTTGCTATCCCAAAAAGGAAACAAAAAGATTGCTTCTAAAAGAGGTTTCTCAACCCCAAGGATGCTATTCTCACCGAATTTGATTAAAACAACCTTCTTATTATGGATTCTATTCTTCGGAAATGCATTTGCATACTATGGGATCATTCTGCTGACCTCAGTACTGAGCAGTGGGCAAAGCCGTTGTACGCCATTAACTTCGTTTTCAGTGAATAACACTGAAGATTCCACCTATAGAGATGTATTCATAACAAGCTTGGCGGGTGCGGCACTGTCTTTTCTTTATTTTCCCATTCTATAATTCCCCGTCTATAGTCTTAACATTATCAAAAGGACATGTTTACTGTTTTCAATCTAGCTCATCTATCTAAATTAATGAGTTTCTTCACGTGTTCGTACTTTTGGTGATATATTATGACCCATGTCTTTTGATTTTATCTTGCAGAGGTTCCCGGTCTTATTGTTTCAGCATTTATAGTGGACAGGATTGGGCGCAAGCATTCAATGGCACTCATGTTCTTCATAGGTTTTATATTCCTTCTTCCACTGCTTTCACATCAATCCGAGATGTTTACAACGGTTTCATTATTTGGATCCCGTATGTTTCTCATTGGAACGTTCACTGTTGCCAATATCTATGCTCCCGAGGTAACATTCGTATATCTTAATCGCAACCACATACCGAACTGTTACTTTTGTCGTATCATCCAGGTGGTAAAATGGGTGGGTCAGATAATGAGTTAATACATGTTCAGGTCTAAGCGAGTAATTTTTGGTATTGGTAAGGACCGGGTCATGTAGGGGTTGACTGGAAGTATTTTGTACAAAATTTGTCAACTTTTCAATGAATAATTAGTATATCAAGTACAATCATAAAAGATACAATGATTTTTGTATTAAAAACTCACTTTTTGACCCGTTTCACCTGCTCATGTTTAAGCTAATATTTTATCTTACTCGTGGAAATATTAGAGATAAACCATAATCCACTCGACCAATAAATAAGTAATGGGCCAACTTTGGCATATCTAGTTGTATGTTTTGCTTACACACGTCTTTCTGCAGATATATCCAACCTCTGTGAGGACAACTGGCATCGGTGTTGCAAGCTCTGTTGGTAGAGTTGGGGGAATGATATGCCCTCTTGTGGCCGTCTATCTAGTGAATGATTGTCACCAAACTACTGCAATCATTGTGTTCGAGGTTGTGATAATCCTTTCAGGTTTGTGTGTCATGTTCTTCCCACAAGAAACAATGTCCCGGGAACTAGCTGATAACATCTCTTTGCCTAGTATGACAGAGGAATATAATGGTGTTTAGTTAAAAAATAAGTATTCATGTAAAGTGTTCATTCATATGTCTTAGTTTGTAAATATTACCGCAGTTTGGGCATACCCAATATGATATACGAACCCCCGAATAGTAGGTTATAGCAACTTGTAAGCAACTTAATCAGTTGCGCAAGCTAAAATGTATGTTTAATAGTGGTTAACAACTTTACATCCCTTCTGAAATAAAAAGTTTCATGATGATTTCTTTAGCTTCTTTTTTATGTATCTATGACATTACAGAATAGGAATCTTGTATACATTGAAAGTTCGAATCAGGGGTAAATGCAATGAAAAGCAGCAAAGTACTCCCATGTTCGCTAATCGATAACAAAGGGCTTGCATAAATGCATACTTTAGCTCTCAAGAGTTGCGCCCAGTGGCAAACTTGAGGGGAGGATAACACAAATTCGTAAATTTCCGGTGTTTAAATCTATGGTGCAATTGTGCAGATAATTGGGAGCCACATGTCAAGCAATGAAAAGATAGTGATAATTCCCTTTATTTACAAGTGCTTTATGATCATGATAACATTGACAGTGATAATTCCCATTTATATGCAAGTGCTTCATGATCATGATGACATGTTAGCACTTCAGTTTAACTTGAAAAACTGAACGAAAAGTTCAGTTTTTGAATCAAAACATGAAAAACTGAACGAAGTCAACTAACAGTCTTGTCGCAAAAATGCAACTGAAGATCTAAAGAACAGAAAATACATCACTAATCAAGTTGCCAGCTTTTGACAAAAAGTTCGCAAATTCAAGTGACAAAAACAGTCTCAAAGCCAAATTAAACCCAAAAGTCGCATACAAAATTGAAGAGCTCAAATTCACAATTTGATTGATGCTCCTCACCATAATAAGTTCATTGGTTTGAGACATAAAACAACTTAAGTCATTTACAGAACTGTAAGCAATAAAAGAACCAGTCCTGCAAGAAATCCACCTGAGCCAACCCTTCTGTCAGCACCCCCATAGTACGGCTCGATCATGATCCCAAACCTGCAGGTTCCAGTTGAGGGGTCGTCTTTTGTGATCGTGGAAACATTTGGGAACTTACATGCTTCATCCAGCTGATTGTTTATCTGGTAATAACTATTAAAAGCATATGAAACATTCTGTTCAATATTCAAATTGCCACAAGAAGTTCCATACCCTAGACTCGTGCAATCACCAAGTGCGCATGCATAACTCACTGACTGAGCTATTGATGGGTCATCCATCTTAACCGAATCCTTAAGCACACACCACTTCCTCTGCAAGTATTTCAAGTTGCGGGCAGGGACAAGAGCCCCATTGGTGGTTGTGCCAAGATTCAGTGAGTATTTGGGCTGCCCGTCAAAGTAAAACACTCCCCAATGCCTTTCAAAGTTTCCGGGTTGAATGCTTTTTTGATCTTCATCGATTAAACTAAATAAATATGCTTCAATCGGCCCCTGTCTCATAGGCGTCCCTTTTCCAGCAGCCATACGAGTCATGAACCCTTGCATGAACCTTTGAGCATACTCGTTATTACCATTCCGATCCCCATCACTAGGCCAACCAATTTCCCCTACTATGATTCCCATATTTGGAAACCCATTCTTTTGTAGGGCCCAGACAAGGGTATCATAATTTGCATCAAACATGTTTGTGTAGGTTGCCCCACCATCGTTCACGGGAGTTGCTTGACCATCAAAGAAAGCATACTCAACTGGGAAGTTGGAGTCAATATAAAGACTTATGAAGGGGTAGATGTTGACTGTGAAGGGGGACCCGTTATCATTTAAGAATTTGGTGATTTGGAAAATGTAGTCATGGATATCGGCTCGGAAGTCACCACCTGATGGGGGATCATTCCCGCTCGTGTAGACATCTGCATTTTGGGGCACTGTGACCTTAACTTTGGTCCCTAGTCCGGCTTTTACCAGAGCAGCCTGGATGTTTCGGAGGGCTGAAAAGGTGTATCTTAGAAAAGTACCATTATATGTTGCCAAGAATGGTTCATTTCCAACCGCCACATATCTGAAATGACAATATGCAAAGTGAAATTCTAAGAAAGCTTGCAAAGTCTAGTCAAGAAAATAGTTCAAATGTACACATGGTCATACATCTACCAAACCATTATCAAACATAGTGAACATTGATAGCAAGTAGCAACAAACAACAAAGAATTTCATAATTCTACAAAGGATACAATTTCAACGCCATCCAAATTGATCTAAAGTTTCAAAACTTTAATATTTATATGATCGAAAAGCCATCTTCTTCTTGCCTTATAACCTCATAACACTTGCATCAACTGATCTACAAGCGTATAGATCCAAACAGGCAGTTTAAACACAGCTCCAGCTACATATTTTGATGATTTTCAAATCCCTAAAAGGTAAAATGTTATGTACCTATGTGTTTACTCTTTAGGACCAAAAATAACATATATGAACACTATCCATAAGTAAAAGCTTCCAACTTTTGCCTTTCTAGTGGCCACCAAACTCATGTTTTATGTAGCAAATGAAAGATAATGACATTTCAAAAGCCACATAACCAAACATTAGCATCAACAATAAACATGTACCAATAGTATTTGATAAAAAAGGAGCCGGCCAAGCAGTATTCGAAGCACTATAACAAGAGGTCATGTATTTATGTCCGTTGTACATAAGTGTCTAGAAAAATATGTGTGAAATATGTCTTTTTTTTTTAAAATATATAGGTAAATTGGAGTTCCAAATGGGGCATTCCATGAGCATTTTTGAGCCCTTTCCGCCACGAAGATGTTTATCTAGGGAGATTCAAACCAGGTGCCTCAAGACGCCTTTCCAATATAAATTTCTTAATTTCAAACTCCAAACAACAACCATACTTAAAAAATGAAAAAGAAATAGTACAAACTATCATAAACATAAATAGTAAAGTAATGAACAAGTATTAACCTGATGTTGACACTATTAGAAAGATGAGCAGAAACATTTTTTGAAACCCAATGATCAGCAGCTTTCATATTACTAGCCATAGTAGCAAGCATGTCATTAGGTATGCCAACCATAACTTCAATTCCAGACTTACTTAAAGCTCTTAGAGCACCATAATCTGCATCAAAAAGCTTCACTTTTTGGATCCCATTATCCAATAACATCCTCACTACTGTTTCAGGAGGCAATGGATGAGATGTCTGTGTTCCCCAATTTGCCCCTATTCCATTAACTGATTCTATTAAAGATATGAATGGAATCAACACAAATATTGCCCAAACTTGACAACCCAATAATGGGTTTCTCATTGTTAATGCTTAAAGTTGAACAAGATGTGGATAAGGTCCAAAAAGGTGACTTTTTTCTTGAAAAAACCAAAGTTTGTAGGTACCCCAGATGGAAATAGTGCTTGAAAATGAAAACCCACAAAACTTTTAGCAAGAAAAAAATAGCAAGATATATAGATCCACAAGGAAATATAGTACAAGTAAGTAAAAAAGCATGGATTTTTTTTCAGCCAAAATGATACAAATAGCCCATTAATGAAATCTTGACACTCATTTAGAGCTAAAAAAACAAAACCAAGATGAAACACAACTGGGTTTTAAAGAAAAAACAAAAAAAAAAAAAATCTTTAAAAAAAAAAAACTAAACCTTCAGTATAGGTCTTGAATGCAAGAAAGTGACTAGTAGCAACTAAAAGACTTTTAGATGAACAATAATGGAATAGATTTGATGTGATAGAAATGAAGTTATCTGGAAAAATATCCCAGCTTAATATTCTTTAATCAAATCATGGGTAGCAATAAGTATCTAAAATAATACAAAATTCATAAGTGATGTTTATGTTTATGGCTAATGATAAAATAATAAGAAATACGAAGTTAAAGGACATCCAATTATCCTAGTTGCAAGAGGCCCATTGTGAGGTGAAGTCAAGAAAGAAGCACCACTTGTATGTATGTATCAGAACAAAAAAGCAATGTTTCACACTGTTTTAGAGAGAGTGACAGTAGCTCACACTTATTGATTATTATATATATATATTTATCTATTTAATTTAATATTTTTTGGTTTGGTTCAAATGCTTTGCCTGGTGGTAATTCCATTAAAACTCGAAAGATTCGACCTTTTTAGTTGGAAGTTTTAAGAAAAAAAGGAAACTAAACAAGCACGAATTATGTTCGGGGTAACCTGATTACTAAGAGTATTTACAGTTGTAGGCTCATCCTTCAAGGACTAGTCCCTGTTAGCACCACATCAGCTCAAAGACTAGCCAAGGACTAATCCCCCAAAACACCCACAACCCAAAGACTAGTCTAGGACCCACCATTTATATAAATTTACACTTTCAACCCAATATTCTACCATCTATTTAATTATACACTTTTAACCCTCTAACTTATACAACTTCAATAATTTAATAAAAACACACTTAAAATTTCATTAATAAATAACATATAATACAGTAAAATAAAAACATTACTACATAATACGAACACGTTACTAATAAACACACTTAGCACTAACACAATACATAAGACTAAGCCTCGGAGTAGTCCGAGTCCACAGTACTGTCGCCGTCATTGCGATGAATATACGGATAGCGTTCAGGAGAACCGACACGGTCGCCTGGTTGCGGAGATGCGTACTCCTCCCCAGGGTCGGTCAGATAATCATCAGGACGACCACCACCGATAGCGCCTTGCCAGTATAATGCGTGATCTATAGTGTGGTTTAACGTGTTAGTAGCTGCGGTAAGCTGGAAAATAGCTTGTGTGTGCCAGTCGATGTGCTGCCGAAGATAAACAATGTACTCAACTTCAACGGCGTTGCGAGTGTGTTCTGCAGCTTCAAGTCGTTCAATTGCGGCTGCGAGTGTCGCTTTGTTGGCAGTCAAGTTGTCAATGACATTGTTAACAGCAGATCTGTTCACATCATTCTGAAGCATGTGGTCTTGCATCCCCATTTTTGCAACGTGAACGGTCATGTTTGATATGTTATTTGCCATGTTTAACTTTCGAATGTGTGTGTTTTTTAGATAAATTGTTTATGGTTTGTGTAAATGTGTGTGGGTTATATATATATATATGATAAATAGGGACCAAAAGTGTCAAATTCGTATAAGTTACAAATTAGCCGTTTTAGGGGCCATTTGTGTAGATGTTTTTGAATTTTAAAACCTAACCGTTACTTAACAAAGGGGGAAAAAAACGAAGCAACGGCTCGTTTCTGGGGGGACGGACGCGCGAGAACGAGCACCGGGACGAGCCACACCTAACCGTGTGCGCTCGTCCCTCAAGCGAGAACGAGACAGGGATGAACCAGGACGAAACCGTTGTGAAAGCTCTAAAGGTCAAAGGCTACCACCATCAATCCAGTTCGGCAAAGTCAAGAACCATTAAGTCGTGTTTGGTTCACAGAATCTGATGGAATTTGATGGAATTGGAATTGAATTCCATTCCTTAGTGCGTTTGGTTGCACAAAGATGAGGGAATTTCATTCCATAGGAATGTAAACATTCCATCATTTGATGGAATCTCCATTCCTTGGGGATGGAGGAAGGAATTTCATTCCTTCTATCACTTGAATTTTTGAAAAATAAAAAACATTCCGTCAAATTTCATTCCTTCAAATTCCAATTCCTTTGAAAGATTCCATTCCTTCCCAAAATATTATGTGAACCAAACGCCCCCTATTCTTATAATCAATGAAAAACCCATCAACCCGCCCATTTGCAAGCATAACGACAAATTAATGGTAAAACCCGATTATCGCTAAGACAACCTTGAACATGTTCTTCCCAAGTCAAGGCATTAATTGGCTCATTACAAGACTTCCATTCCTACCGTTCTATGAAATAATTGACTTTTTTAGTCAGATGTTTTTATCACTGTAGCTTTCTAGCTCGTTTAAGATCAATAGTTGAAAATTTTCTATTTATTTAAATGAGTGGGACATTGGGTTATTTTTGGTGGGCGAGGAGGACTTTTATAGTCCAACAATTTCGTTTCGATCCTTGATGTCCTGACAAGGTAGTGCTTTGTTCATTGAAGGTTTAAATTGGGACTTGCTCGTTGAAAGGTTATTGTTAGGTCAAAAACGACCAAATATAATTTGTCCAAGAAATAGTTGAAGATTAGTGAAAAATACTTGTACTGTATAAGTTTCATAATGTTCACTAAGGCATTAATTGGCTCATTACAAGACTTCCATTCCTACCGTTCTATGAAATAATTGACATTTTTTAGTCAGATGTTTTTATCACTGTAGCTTTCTAGCTCGTTTAAGATCAATAGTTGAAAATTTTCTATTTACTTAAATGAGTCGGACATTGGGTTATTTTAGGTGGGCAAGGAGGACTTTTATTGTCCAACATTTTCAGTTTGATCCTTGATGTCCTGACAAGGTAGTGCTTTGTTCATTGAAGGTTTAAATTGGGAGTTGCTCGTTGAAAGGTTATTGTTAGGTCGAAAATGATCAAATATAATTTGTCCAAGAAATAGTTGAAGATTAGTGAAATATACTTGTCTAGGATAAGTTTCATAATGTTCATTGAGTTTCACTTCAGTTCCGATTAGCCCTAACTGAAAGCATTCATCTGAAGTCGAAGACTGAAGACTGAAGAAAAAGAGTCATCTTAGGATCAGAACTCAGAGAAGATTTCACTTGATCGAAGACTGAAGCATCTCAGTGTAAAGTATGTACAACACTTTATACTGATTACGAGGCTTATCTTACCATTTGCAAATTGTTCAAAACTTTAGGATTGCAACTTGTGAGTTATACTCTAAGTAATTATTACAAATATTTTCAAGTTTATTAGATCACTTGTATTTCAAGGTTGTTTAGATATTATACTTTGGTGTTTATCTTTGTTCCGCAACAACCTTTATATTTTATTTAACCCACTTAATAAAATACATTGAAAAGTATATCGTATTCCAATGTTACATACTTGATATATATATATATATAGTATTTATACAGTTTCTGTCATTTTGTTTCTTGCATTTACTTTTATCTACTTGTTCAACCCAAATTGGGATCGTCACATCTGAACTGGTTACTTTATCAATGTTATTTGTCAGTCAGTGTTATTGATATTGAGTAGTTTTATATGGTGATAATGATGTGTTATTTTCATTGTTGGAATATGATAATAGAATTTGACACATGGGGATCGATTTATGGAATTCAGGATCTATCACCACCACACCTAGTTACACGACCATGAATAAGCCAATAAATAACCATACGAAACAGAAAAACAATCATACTTTTTTTGAATAGAATACTGTAATGTATAGAATTTAAGCTTGAATGATGGATTAATTGTGATTTAGATGTAATCTCTTTATAATAAAAAAAGAAAATTGTCTTCCTAAAGCATTTTTAGAAGAAATATTATATGACAAGCCCACAAAATTTTTTAAAAAAGTTTCTTTAATTTATGATGTCATATATATATATATGAAAAAAGAAACCATTATATTAAATACTTATTTAAAATTCCTAATCTTTTATTAGAGACAAAGAAAGTTATCTTTCAACATAAATCTTTGAAATTTCTTTTTGTGTTAACCCAAATGGTAATATTATTTTATGTATTTTTGTCTTAGTCGATTCATTATCTTTATATCAATATCAAGTTATAATATATTAATAACAAAAATTACATACCTTTTTTTTACTACATATTTTTCATTTCTAAAGTTTTAATTAGAATACCCGGGTTAATTAGCTAGTAGAGTATAAAGGAGGATGAGAATATATTGAAAAATTAGATTTTACTGTGTGAGAGTCCCCCACTTTACAAATGTGTTGGTAAGGAGTATTTATTAGTTTTGGGGAATTTTATCCTTTGACCAATTTTCCTCTTTATCCCCATTAATCATTCGATCTTCTCTAACAAATAATTAATCCTAAAATTATTTCAGAGCAATTTCTCATTTGAACGAATTATCTTAACTTCTTGCTCCCCTTAAACAAACAATCATTTCAAAACTTTTTATCAATCATGTGTTCTCCTTTGTTCCCCATTGATTAAACAAACAATTTGTCCCTTGTGATTAATGTGAGAACCACATACATCATGCATAATCGGTTGAAATAGTATCTTGGTTTGGAATAAAGGAAATGCTTTGGTTTGAGAAAAGGGACGGTTTGTGAAAGCTAGAAGGTGTTTTCAGTCGTTTGAGATTGGAAAAAGTATAAAATGTTGTTGGTGTTTTGGGTACGGTCCATTGTATAATATGGGTTGTGATCATTTTAAAAACTAAAATTTTCGTAAAAATTATATATATATATATATATTGTTGGTAGAACTAAGAGAAAAAAATAAGATTATCTTTTGATCATGACCATTCAAATTAATTCATAGATTAATCCTAGCCCTTAGAAACTAATAGTCAAACTTTACTTATTTATATATGGAAATGCACTTTAATTTTGGTTTGGTAGTACTGGAGATGAGTAATTCCGTATTATATGCACTTATGGTACCATTAAGTTTGAAATTTCAAGAAACATATATTTAAGTCATGTATACTATGTTCAAAAAAAAAAAAGTCATGTATACTGAATGTTTGCACAATTGTATCAAATAGATAAATATTAAATTAAAGAAACCATGCTAATTAAATAAAGTAGAGAGGTGTTCGTGCAACTCGACAACAATGACGACAACGATACTGAGTGGTTATTAATAAAAAGTAATTGATGCAAATGAGGATAGTGTAGTTTTTTTACGAGTTGATGGATGTATGTTATGAATAACTTTGTTAACAGTATTATAAGTTTATTAGGTACAGTCGTACAAATATTTCAACTAATGAATAAAGGATATAGGCAGTTTGGATAGATAGGGATTGAAAAATATTTTAAGGAATTTTAGGTAGATGTATTATATGAATTGAGAAAAGGATTGAAAGTTTAAGGTATTTTTGAGTTTTTTAAAGATATACAGTTAAAAAAAACAAAAGGGAGTAAAGATATAGATTGTTAAATAACATAGTATATATGATCTTGATGAAAAAACGATGTTGCTTGATAAAGTTGGGAACATTGTGCTATCCACTAACCCGGTTTAAACATTAAACGTTATTTTCCATCGGTGGTCCACAACCTACTTGAATCCGATCTTCCAACCTAAAAAAATTTGAGTTGGCGGTTCAAATGGACTGATGGGTTCACTGGTTAATTTTAGGTGAAACATGTATGGGTTGTAAGTTGATGGGTTGGCAGATTGAATTTAGGTTAATGGGTTGTGGACTTTCGGGTTTGTTCGTCAAATAGGTTAGTCGATCGATCTATTAAAATTTTTATCATTAGAAGAAATACATCTCTCGATATTTACTGGGCATTTGTGTATAATCTCTTTTTTAAAGCAATAATGCTGGAGTTTAATATAAAAACATAGATACATGAAATATAACTTGAAGCAAATAACGACGAACTGATTTGTGAGTTAATTTTTGACATTGTTTGACTAGAAGTCGAAGCAAATGCGTGTACGATAATACTCATGGCATAATCAATTTTCCGAATGTACGTTTTTGTAGCCCATTAGTGCAATACATTTACTATTACAAAATCGTCGACTTAAAAATTTTTAATGTACGGGTAAATAACTTTATATAGAACAACCACTAAAATACATACAAGTTTTTTTTTTATATAACGACAAAAAAAAAAAAACACAATAACTAAATGGCTTGGTGGGTTGGTCTCGGGTCATGTGAGTTGGAGGGTTGATTTCAAGTCAAATAGGTTGTGAGTTGTCAGATCAATGAGTTGGTCGGCCGACCTAATATAAAACATTATATAAATTTAAGTATTTTTGGGTTGACAGGTTAAGCTTATAGCCCGAAAGGTCAACCTGATCCAGACCAAAAAAAATTAAGTTAGCGGGTTACTGGGTCAAGATTTTACAACCTTAACCCAGTTTTCCTGAGTTAATTTCAAGTTGAATTTTAGGTAAGATCGAGTATTGACAAACTTAATATATATCAAATGAACTCTATATATGTTATATCGAAAAGTATAACATTATTCTCAATTTCATATTAAAATTTATTTTTGAGTAAAAAGATTTTAAGTTTACTTGGTAACCCGATCAACGACCGGGTATTAATCAAGTTAGAAAACTGACCAAAGCACACGGTGATCTGAATTTAATACAATGTGTTTTTTATTTTTTTTGTTTAGAAAAGTTCAAATTATAGTGTGTTTGAACAATTTTCTGATTTTCACTCGTTATCAAAAATACACTATGATTTTAAACTTAACATAATGTGTTTTTAGATTACACAAAAGAAACATAATTAAACATATTGTGTTAAATTTATATCACAATGTGTTTTAGCCAATTTTATAATTTTCATAAATAAATTTATTTTTAAAATGAGCATTTCACATAGTAATATAATATACTAGTTTATATTACAAAGTTGAAAATTACTTTCAAGTCTCGATATCCTCACACCACTCAACGGTAGAATATAATAACAGAATTTGCGGCACCATAAACCTCTCGGTCAAGTTAAGTTAATTTCAAAGTTACCTTAATCTTCGATTCTCAGAAAATTAAAATCATACACCAATTGGTCGTCATTTCATTAATTTTTTTCTGTATAAAGTTAACATATGAGTGAACAAGATAAACTTTTGAAATTTTAATTCAATAATCATCAGTTATACGTAGTACATAAAAGGTTTGACCAAAGACACATTTCACAACATCATTCTCTTGAACTCGTCTAAATCCAATAAGCCATCGGAGTTCAAATCATAAGCTTTGATAATCATATTGACATCTATTCCGTCACGTTCGTCGATTAATCCCAAGATTGACAATGCATTACACAACTCATCACAAGAAATGAAGCCATCACGGTTCTTATCAAACACTTCAAAAGACTTCAACAGATCATTCTCCGAGTCATGTGCCTCTTGTAGGCATATACTATCAAACAAGTTTTTAAACTCATCGAAGTTGAGATTCTTTTTGCCGGCAACACACTCAAGCTCTTTTGGACTTGAACCAAGTTTCATAGAGCCAAGAAGCCATTGTAGCTCGTCAATGCTCACGGTATCATCACCATTTCGGTCTAGTTTGTTGAACATTAAACGGATGTCATTGGCACTAAAGGTAGTCATTGTTGTAAAACTTGAATATGTTGTGTTAGTTTGATGGTTCAGTAATAAGTTCGGAATATATATACACACAAATAGATCGTATAGTTTGTGTTTTTCTTGACCTTATCCCCTACGTTTGGGGCTAATTTAGGGAATAGTTTTTGGAAGTTAGTTTTATTCATATTCGCTTTCTTGTTGGGCCTCATCTATTTTTCCGTTTGGGCAGTCTGCAAACAATAAAAGGCATCAAAAGTAGAACTAATATAAGCGACCATTGACCAATAAAATAGGTCTGTTTACCGGTAACATGTTCTAAAGTTGGGTTTCAACTTTATTAGTAAGTCGAAGGTTTTTAATCTATAGCTTAAAACTAAAAATTAAACTTTAAAAATTATCTTTGAATTTTGATTTTTAGTTTTAATTTAATGGTAAAAATAATCAACTTTATTTATAAAGTTAATATCAACCAGTGGCGGAGCTATGTGATGACCAAGGGCCGTCATGACAACCCCACAATATCTATAAAACTCTGTATTTCTAATACTATTTTTTGTATTTATTTAGTTGCTAAAAGGTAATTGACAATCTCAGACTAAGGTAATTTAAGTATGTAATTTAATTTTACTCTTGTTAATATTATTAACTTTAAAAAATCTCAATTCTTTCAGGTTTTTTTGTTTGGAAATAAGATTTTATTAAAACATCAAGAAATTGCAAGTTGAAAATCTTAGGAACATCAATTTAATTACAATCATAAAGTTTGGGCGGCTCTGTCACACAAACCACGACGAGCTAAAATTACAACAACAATTGGACATCCAAATAAATGCAAACTGAAACAATATTTTTAAATACGTCTTCACTCGGTTCAATATAGCGAATTATGCATGTGTTTCCACATGAACCACCATCACACGAAACAAATAGGTTCCAAGACTCTTTTAAACTTTAGGGAAGCATGAAGATCCAATCAATCTACCTAATCCACAAGAAATCACACATGTAATCCTCTTATGGAACGACGCTTAACATTTAATTTTTAAACAAAATTAATTTTGCATTGTAAATGTGAAAATAGTGTTTTAAACACAAAGTTGTTTTATTAAAGGTAACTATTATCTACATTTGTCGACTTAATCAATTGAAAGAGTGTCATAAATTTATACAGAGAATTACTTTACATTGACATAACACCCATCATCCCAACTAATGGAATAAAAATTAGGGTACATACTCTTAAATCAAAAAACTCTATAATCTTGACATCTTGAAATCCCTTTTCACTATCAATTCTTCATTCTCGTACTTTCTAGTTAACTCAAGTGGTTGAGCACCTGCTTTACAAGCAGGAGGTCTTGGGTTCAAGATTTGGGAAGTACATAGGAAGTTTTTCTATGAAGGCTTGGTTTGGGTATACCTAGGTTCAAGTCTGAGAAGACAGAGTTTATCCCTATTGATCGTCGTGCCTTTGGTCGGATTAGTAGGGGGTTTTCCCCCCATCGGGTATTTGAACTAGGCATTTCTACTTCGAGGGAGCTCTCTAGCACAGACCCGGTTAAGACAACGTATGTTAGACCTTCCGCTACGACACGAAGTTCTCAAGCGAAATTTACCTTTCAAAAAAAAAAATAAAAAAATTAAAAAAATTTCTTGCGTTCTCAAACGGACCCGGTCTTAGTGTTTTCATTTTAAAAACACCGACAAGTAATGAATATAATCCTTTAAAATGCTTTCTTTATGGTCTTTTCCATCCTCATAAAGGTAAAAGGATTTGGCATTTTGAAAACACCAACAAGTAATGATAGCTTTCTTTTTTTGGTATTTTGTAATGCAAAATACGTAGAAACTTATGATTGCCCACACATCATACACTAAAACTTTTAGAAGATCAAAAAATTTCATCCATCTCTTTATAGGAGAGTGTACCTTGACGGAGATGCCATAGAGTTAAGGCATTATGTCCCTCGTCAAGAGTCTAGGAGATACGGACCCACAACGGGGATCAATGTGAAACGTATATAGCGGAACTTATATATTTATATCTTAGTAGATTCCTCATTATTATTAGGGTATATCCTCAGTAATTATATATATATATATATATATGGCTAAGAGAAAATATTATGAATTTGTTTTCATCTTCACCCTTCAAATTAAATCAACATTTAATCTCAATCATTGAAAATAAAAGACACAATTTAGGAAGGAATGTGTTATATTAAAAGTTTAAAACATGTATTTAATAAGAATGAGAATAAAACATGTATTAACTATTGATGAGAATTAAAAAACAAGAATGAGGCTAATATTTCAATTACACGTTGTTGATTAATTTCATGCCATAATATGTGAAAGCATCACTCTATATATGAAATGTTCATTGTGTAAGTACATAATTTTGAACAAATAGAAGTTTTTATTGGGGCTTATAATGTATTATATGTTTTTTTTAACAAATTAACAAATAGTTTTTATATTACAAATAGGAAAGCAAAAATATATGTGATACAGGCATTAGGAAATGAAATTTCTGTTTATTAATATGATAATTAAAATAGTTTCACCATTTTGATTGGATTATTCTTTTATGTTATAAATAGTAGTTAATTAACCCGGGCATATCAATCAAAGTTCTATAAAAACACATTTTCGCCACCGAAGCTGTGATAGTTTAACATACTCGTATCCTCAAAAGTCAAAATAGTACATCTTATAAGTTATAATTAGTTTATTAACTTGCATAATATGTGGATAATTAAAAATCTGTTATGACAAAATTATTTAGATGATGAAACTTAAAAGACAATGTATAATTTATTAGTGTTTTTTCATTAAAAAAATTAAAATATATATATATTTTAAAAATAACATTATAAAATAACAAAAATAAAAATGTAATAAATTGTAAGAAGAAAAGTGATTATGACATCATAAATAAATTTTAAAAAAAAAATCTAACTTAATTTTAAAAAATAATTTGGATGTGACAAAGAAGTAATATTTATGGAATAATGATGTCACAACAATCCTCTTTTATTTAATATAAAGATGGGTAAATATTACAACCATTGAAACGAATTAGACAAATTTGATAAAATCCCTTCTTAGTGAAACAAATTTATTTTAAAGATAATTATTAAGAAAAATGCACGCTAAATTTTAAAAAATATATATTTAGTTAAAAGCTATGAGTAATAATCAAATAAATGCTTCCTAAATTTGGTATACTTTTTTTTTCCATATAAATATCAATTGTAAAAACTTTATGCTAATTATAATAAACAAAGCCTTCAGCAAGAATAACCATACCTATACATATGGATTGACTAAAAACTAAGAGAATTAAAGTATTTCTAAACAACCTACGGAGCAAAGTACCTTAGGCCGCTAAGGTAAACTAAATCTTAGTCTACTCACAAAAACGCTCACAAAACGACAAAGGAAACCTACACACCTAGTCCTCTAGAACTGTCTAATGAGTACACCCGACAACAAAAGAATAATGAAAAGTAGTAACAAGCGACCTTATTAACTAAAAGCACAGGTTTAACAAAACATATATAATAACAACCAAATAGAACGTAGACAAATTTAAAAGTGTTTCAAGTCAATAGTAGTTATAGTTAATTCATTTACAGACCACTTTTCAATTAGTTTATCTGGACTTGATCTCGTGTGAATTAAAGAGAACAAATAATTGTCTAATCATGTTTATGAAATATAATTGATCATAAAATGTCTTCATTGTCTAACTAAAGCAGCGTTACAAAAACCGATTTAAACGGAATAGTTTTATAGATATTCGGTTAGTTGGCCGGTTTAACTAAGACCATTTCTTTTATAGTTAAACTGGTGGAAGGGACCAGTCGGTTTTTCAGTTATATCTATATAATGGTTGGAGAAAATCAGTAAACAAAGAATCAAACAGGATATATGTAATCTTTGAAAGCGTATAATCACTTTCGGATTTAATCAATTCGGCAGTTCACCTTGTTAGAATATGAGCACATAAACATATAACAATTCACGAGTACGCAGCGGAAAGAAACGTATATGCAATACTATTAATTAACAAAGAGAGAATCGAAACGTGTACCTTTACGCAAAAGTTCCAATAATATTATTAATAATATAACTATTATTAGTTAGGGTCTAAAGTAAAACCCCTCAATGATCGCACACTAGACACCCCTTATACCGTATGCTAGTATTCCGATCACGAACTAAACAACCTTTTGTTTATACCCTTTATTCGAAATCTCATGACCTGAAACCTATAGTGGTCGACAAAACCAAAGCTCCATGATGGGCATTAGTTATATGCATATGTTTCTTATGGATTTCGAAAGGCACAAACTAAAACCGACTTAGATAGTTCGGCCGAATAGAAGAAAAGGAGAGAAGTTGAGAGTTTTGCTTGTGTGAATGAATGCTTAACCCTTAGATTTAAGCCTCTATTTATAGGGAAATATTAGGGCATAATGACTTGGTAAACAAGTCAATTAAGGCCTCTAATGAGCCTAGAAAAACCGGGGCCCCTTTAGTCCAATTAGAGTCCAACCCTAATTATCTTATTTCACAATTAAACCCCCTTCTAATTAATTTAAATACAATTAACCCTTTAACTTATTTAAATTAATCATTTCGTGATCAAACTAATTAATATATTACTTTAATATATTAATTAATAATATAGAGTTACCGTGTCATTTCGTGTGACCCCATAGGCTTAAATTATTTCCGGACATACGTTTTATTATTTAACATGATCACACTCCAACACACCTAAACTATTTAATCGGATATAATTCAAAGATATTTTGTGTGTTGATGTTTAAGAATGTATGAATCAGAGAATGCAGAATCATCGAACCAGATTAATAAATCACATGTATAATAATGGTTTTGGCAGTGAATTACATTAGTTTACAAAGTTGGCAAAATCAACCCCAGCAGTTGTTTGAGACATTTTTACCATAAAAAATGAATTAAGATTTGATATAACATGTCATATTTCAAAATGGGTAGTGATATTTTCACAACACTTTTCAGCCATCCACAACATATGTATATATTTTACTATACAATGTATAACTGTGTAAAACAATGATTGTTGTAGATGGCTAATTTGTGTTGTGGATTGCTGTAAGTAATTCTGTTGGGTGGGTATCCAGCAGCATACATTATTTTCCACAGCCGCTAATATGAAATTATCTTGTTAGAACTTAGAAAGCTCATATTTTATTTTCAATGAGAAATTCAGGGTTTAATCCTTGATATGGATAATTTAAAGTTAGTTCAAGAGATAAGTAGATCTTCCTTTTATAGAAATATCATTTTCCTAAGCTAAGAATCATACGAGTATAAAATTTAAGAATGGGCATACATATATAGGAAACAAGCTAGCATTTGATGGAAGGTTTTTCATTGGTGAACGCTGGACACGATGCCTGATTTGGTAACAAGCCTCGATAATATTATCGGGCCATTTATATGTACTGTACTTTTTAGTTCCAATTTAAATATTATAAAAATCGTTTTAGTATTCTTCAAAATGAAATCTTCAATTTCAAAAACATCAAATGATACTTACCCTAATATGCTTTGTAATGCTAAAAAGATGATACTATCCTCGGTAATTTGATACTTGTGTTCTGAAGATATTGTAATCTTCAATTTGTATATTGTATCTATTTTTATGCATGGATTCGTACGTTCAGTTCTTTTCGATTATTTTTGTCGTTAACCATCTTAATAATGAACACAAATTAACATAAAGATGCCTAATTGGACGAATATGAACATGTTTATTTGGCT
The DNA here is from genome assembly GCF_010389155.1 of Erigeron canadensis. Taxonomy (NCBI): domain Eukaryota; kingdom Viridiplantae; phylum Streptophyta; class Magnoliopsida; order Asterales; family Asteraceae; genus Erigeron; species Erigeron canadensis. The sequence continues at coordinate 5,463,050 of NC_057763.1, forward strand.
ACTATTTTGTAAATGTACAAGAGGACAAAAAATCGTTTTATTAATTTATCCATTCATGTACATGAAAATTTAAAAAAAGGGAAAATTGTGCAAGAAAGCAACAAAAAAACCCATAGGAAAAAATTAACCCCGAGCGAATTCAGTTGTGACAAAATCCGAGCAATGAAACGGGATGCGATGTGGTCGAATCAAACTCGTCACATCACAAAATCACTATTAGTGTAGAACATAATTAGCTTATTCTGTTAAAACTAAACAAATAAACACAAGCAGATATTATTTGTATGAGATTACAATTTACAACCAAAACGTTTCAACAACAAAATCATTACTTGAGCCAATTCCCGTCACAATTTCCTCGGCAACCAGTTATTCAACAATGAATTCTTCAACAACCATCATCGAAAATTTCATCACCACCACACTTGTCTAAACTAGACAAATATCTTCGCGATACGGCAGTGTGGCGACGACGACGACGGTTGGTGGCGGTAATGACGGTAGCGGTGGTGGAGGCGACGGGTGGTGGCGGCTGTGGCGGTGGTGGTGGCACTGGCAATGGCGGTCGTGTGATTATCCATTTAAAAACAATTGATGTAAAAAAGGTAGTGTAGTTATTTTCATAGTTGAAAGATGTATGTTAGTAATTAATTTCATTAAGGTTATTATAAGTATATTAAATAGAGATATTTAAATGAATGAATATAAATGAGAGGGTAGTTTGAGTTTATCAAGTTATTTTTTGAAAGTTTTGAATAGAGTACATGCATTATAAGGTAGTGTAGAAGATAAATGACCACGATATTTTTACTTACGAGTAAACCAAAACAAAACAAAACAAGCGGAAGAAATCCGGTTCAATAACAAAAGAAAAATAGAGCTGTAAAACACAACCTTTTGGTGAAATCTTGGCTAAATATTTATGTGGATCCATACCTCGGCAATTTTGCAATCAATCGCTACCTTTTGCTGTAAAATAATGGGCATACACAATCCTAAGCACCTAAAAAGCGGACAGAGGAGGATCTCTCCTGAAAAGGAAAGATTTGCGTATATACTCATTTGGTCCAACGGCGAGTGTGTTCATCTGATCACGACTACGTTGATATTTTTTTTATTTCAGCGACATTTTTTTATTATAAATATAGCCAGAGGCTAAGAAAATACAGCAGGCCGAGATGGCCTAATAAGAAAATAGATACACTTAATAATAAAATCTAACTTGAAAGTGCACCAATATATAACTTTTTAAAAATAAAAAAAAATGTATTCTAAATGTATATGTATTAAGCTGAAACCGGACATAGCTTTTAAGTTTCTCAATGTTCAACTTTGGTGAAAAACAAACTAAAATGGTTGCAGCTTGAGCTTGTGGTATTGGTGTAAAACATTGATTTGAGGCAAAAAATTTCGAACACTCATAACATCAAAAACTGATTCAATCGATCATTCAAATGATTAGTTTCACAACAAACCTTGTAACTAGTTATAACAATCTTATTTTTAATACTCCGTAACATATTATTCTACTCTTACTCCTAAACTACCTCGAATGTCTAGAATAGAGTCCATGATTTTCTAAGCCTAAGTACTCCTCTCCACCCTACCCCGGCAATGTAAGGAGTGAATCCTGAACTCGATAGCTGATCCCAAGGTACTTATAAGAGCTTACTGATGAGTCATTAACTCCACTGACAACATATTTTATCATACTCATTTATATATAATCAACTACAAGCTAAATCAAACATGTGGTATTATTGTATTTAAACATGTATAACCCAAATAAAATCATCAGGCTTATATACTTTTTAACAGTTTTAGTTACAAAAGCACAAATACGAGCACCAAAATGTTGAAGTTGTGAAGTGTATGTGTGTTGTATTTGTAGGCCCAAACCAAATAGCGACACAACCTTAAACGCCAATAACTATAAACATAACAAATTATGGGATATGTTGGTCCCTCACTTCCTTCCAATTATCAATCATACTTCCCCTCATTTTTCAAGTTGTAGTGGCCGGTGGGTGATGAATATAAACATAGGTAAAAGAGAAGTGATATTAGTACCACTTATTTTGATATTTTTATTATTATTATGCTTATGAATTTGTACAATCAGTTGTAAAAATTGTATGTTGCGATACATTAATCAAAATTCATGGTACAAATATCATCTACCATAAGTAAACATATATATTTACCTTATCCCAAAGATCATTCATGTAAAATTTTCAGGAGACGGGATTAATTTGTTTGAATTAATTTATTACTAAAGTGTTAAAATATGTTGTGTATGATTTTGACCGCTGAATTATTATAAAACTGATAATATGTAGAACACAAATATATATATATATATATATAACTAGGTCTTTTACCCGCACGATGTGTGGTTGCTTAAAAGTATAGTTGATTTAAGTCGGCTAAAAGTTTAGAATGTCAACAATTATTAGTAATTTGTTTTTGCGTTTTATAAACACTGATAAAAACTCATCTAAATATTATGTGGTGGCATCATGTATTCATACGTTTAACTTGTAGTTTTTGATGATAATTTATCAGTTTAAAGAAAGTTTTTACAATCTTAAAACCCTTTAGATTTTATCATGTTAACTATAACATTTGTTACTTGAAATCAAATAAATTTTAACAAATCAATTGATATTCTGTTGCGGTTGTGATTTTATTAACTAAATAAAATGGTGCTTGTTTTTAGTTAAAAAGAAGATTTGATATTTAATATGACTGGTAATTGTTGTTAAAAAGAAATATGCCTAATAATCAAAAACTACCTTTTAAATATCTTTTTATCTTTGCTTAAAAATAATTGTCATTGAAGTTTACGATTTCCTTTATAATTTTATAAGATAAATAATTTTATTTAATTGTCAAAGAACTGATATGATGTACCTAATTGCTATTTGAATGACAAGTTAACTCAAGAAGACAATGTTCTTAAGCTAACATTAAAAATAACATCATAAATAAAGTAAAAAGCAAAACAAAAAATTAAGTAACAATATTAAGAAAACATTGTTATGGTCTTATGGATGTCTCCATCTTACTAAAACATGAGGAAAAAGAAAATCAAAATATACTATGCAAGACAACAAAAAATTCTAAATGAACCTTAGGATCAAAAACAAATTCTTTTTGTGTTTTGGAAAGTGAATCTTTTGGTTGGAAGATAATTTTAAGAAATTTATTATGAATATATATTGTGATTAAAAGTGATCGAGTTTTACAATTGAAAACATATATTAGAGATATTTATTATTAAATAATATTGTAAAAAAATTATAAAGATGACACATAAGCTTTTATCCCATGTGTCAATTTTAAAAAATAACTTTAAATTGAAGATACCTTTAAAAAGCTAGGATTCCTACTGTTTTAATATGTATATAGATATTATATAATAATACACAGAAGATTTTCATGATGCCTAATAATTTTAAATTATTAAAAAAAGTTATTTTATTTGTTTTATTTTTATATTTGTTTTAATTAAACTGAAACTTTAGTATCCTTAGTAGAAATGACTGCCCATGTATCAAGAATAATATCCCAAGAGTCATTCATGTAAGATTTTCGAGATGGGAACTGAAATTGTATGGTTGAGATAGCATATTTGCACATGAACCATTCATAATGTAATGAACTCTATTTTTTGAAAGATGAATTTCACTTGAAAACTTCGTGTCGAGATTCGATAGCGGGAGGTCTAACATACGTTGTCTTAACTGGGTCCGCGTTAGAGAGCTCCCTCGAAGTAGAAATGTCTATTTCAAATACCCGATGGGGGGACAGCCCCATACTAACCCGCCCTAAGGCACGGCGAACAATAGGGGTAAACCCTGCCTCCTCAAACTTGAACCTGGGTATACCCAAGCTAAGCCTTCATAGAAAGACTTCTTATGTACTTTCCAAGTCTTGAACCCAAGATCTCTTGCTTGTAAGGCAAGTGCTCAACCACTTGAGCTAACTAGGAAGTACTGTTATGAACTCTATTATTTACTATTACTATATTTTAATTTTGAACGACAAAATTGTTTACTACTAATTATTAATGTATTTTGATTTTTGAGGATATAATGTTAGTTTATAAAATCCCATAGTATCTTGTTTACGTTTGTTATTGATGCGATTTCGTCATGCTAAAATCTAAAAATTGCATACAAAAAACGTATAAAAATTTGCAATATCGATTGGGACAAATTAAAAAAAATTATATCGTGGTAGATTAACTCTCATTACTTCGGTGCTTGGAACACTCGGTACTTATCTATTCTCTTTATTTCGTGTTCCAGCATCTATTCTGTGTAAACTGGAAAGCATGAGAGCTAAGTTTTTTTGGGGAGGATCCGGGGAGTGTAGGAAATTAAACGGCTTGGATAAAATGGCCATTGATTCTTGCAGAAAAATCTGTAGGTGGACTTGGTGTTGGAAGCCTAAAGGCATGTAATTTGGCTCTCTTATACAAATGGAGATGGCGGATTCTTACGAATCCTAACGCATTATGGGCTAAAGTCATTATTTCAATTCATGGTATGGAAAGCGTATTCAATCAGCAAGCAAAGCATAATGGAATATGGTCAAGGATTTGTAAAACGATTACTTATGCCCATGATCAGTTCAAGCTTCCCCAATCAGTTATCGGGCGTCAAGTTGGAAATGGATGTAGCACTAGACTTTGGAAAGATATTTGGATCGGGGAAATGACTTTGGCCAGCAGATACCCCAAACTTTTTGCACTCGAAAATCAGCCTAATTGCTTTATTTTGGATTGGTGTATTGACAATTCTTGGAAATGGGAATGGAGAAGAAATAATTCTTGGAAATGGGAATGGAGAAGAAATCTTAGAGTGGGATGTGAGGAGGCTCAACTGGTAAACCTACTAGCTGATCCACAAAACAAAAGATTGTCTAATGCACCTGACTCATGGCAATGGAAATGTAAAAGTAACACGTCTTTCTCAGTTAAAGATATAAGAAAAGACCTAGATTTGGCAATTCTTTCTATTGAAGATCAGCTGACATGCTGGAACTCCATGGTGCCTAAGAAAGTCAATATCTTCACATGAAGATTGTTGAGAGATCATCTACCCACGAGGCTGAACCTTAGTATTAGATGCATCGAGCTTGATTCTATTAGTTATCCGATTTGTAATATGGGGGCTGAAACATCGAATCAGATTTTGAAGGATTGTACACAATCAATCGAGGTAAGAATTCTATTATCAAATTGGCTTCAACTTGATATTCCCGACGAGCAACAAAATAACATCTTGGAGTGGGTATCGGGACTTCACGTGACAACGCGATTTAAGACTATTATTCAAGCAATATGCTTTGTGTGGTGGTGGGTTATTTGGAAACATGAGAACAACGTGGCCTTCAATGACAATAAGAATTACTAGTTTAGATCTTTTTCATGACATTGTTTCTTATTCTTTCTTTTGCATTAAGTACCGTACTAGGAAAAATAACATAAATTGGTCACTATGACAGGTTTGCCCCCATTTATTTTTTGTAATTCTTTGATGTAATTTTTGGTGTCTTTCAGTCTTTTGTCGAAAGTCATATCTGATGATGTACCCACCTAGACCTCCAACACCTAGAGAGACGCTGACCACACGCAGGGTACCACGTATAGACTTCACCCAGGCTACACTATACAGCCTGGGGAAAAAAGATAAGCACAAAAGAGATATCACCATATCATTTCCTTAAATAATGGAGATCGTTGCTAAAGATAAGGAAGATAGAAGACGCGTGAGAAGACTCCTTCTCAAAGGAGTTCACTATAAAAGGGGGGAAACCCTAAAGCTAGAGGTAAGTACAATCTCGGTGAAAAACCATAAACGTATAACAACACTTATCTAACCGGCGTACAAGGGAGGAACACTCCTACCAACGGGGAATCGCCAACGAATCATCCCTAACACTTCAAACCCTCACGCCCAATCCGCTGTACAAACAATTGGTGGCATCCGTGGGACACCCGCTCTCTACCAATATAGAACTCACAGAAAACCCTAAAATTTTTCTTTTCCCTCATCCCGATTCCCCGTAGTAAAACTTGATTCCCAAAATGTACACCGCAACAGAAAATAATCAAACATCCATTAAACGAAAAGATCAAGAAGACTCACAAATCCTGTCAAGAGATCTGTGTTTTCCCGCTTTAGGAAAAGCAAAGGCAAGTAAAGATCCATTAATAATACACGCACAAATACTTAATATCTCTGTACGAAGGGTTTACATCGATAACGGAAGCGAGTGTGATATTATATATGAACACTGTTTCCTGAAATTACCGAAGGCGATCAGGGCAAGAATGACGAAACCCGCAGGCCTGCTAGCAGGATCCGCCGGAGATCGTGTATGGCCCCTAGGGGAAATAGATCTAGACGTTACACTGGGGATCCACCGTTTTGTCGAACGGAAACCCTAGATTTCACCGTGGTACGAGCACCTTCACCACACAACCTCCTCATAAGGAGGCCAGCAATTCAAAGAATGGAAATGGTACCCTCTACGGTTCATGCCATGGTACTATTCCAGATGAAAATGGGCGTGGGAATGATAAAGTCATCCTACGACGAAATAAAGCAAATAAATGAAGTCAAGAAGGCGAAGAATGAATTTGAGGAAGAAAAGCAACACAACCAAGCCAATCACGCACAGGATATGCATGTGCCACAGTTTTTGTGTAAAGCCCGAACAGAGTCAAATATGCGCCAGATGCATGTATGCATGTGCCACATATTTGTCAAAAATCTGAAATGCTAAATATGTGCCACATGTAGTAATGCATGTGCCACAGTTTTTGTGTAAAGCCCGAACAGAGTCAAATATGCGCCACATGCATGTATGTACGTGCCACATATTTGTCAAAAATCTGAAGTGCTAAATATGTGCCACATGTAGTAATGCATGTGCCACAGTTTTTGTGTAAAGCCCGAACTAAGTCAAATATGCGCCACATGCATGTATGCATGTGCCACATATTTGCCCAAAAATCTGAAAAAGCTAAATACGTGCCACATGCATTTCCTACGTGCCACATATTTGCTAATTATGTATATTTTGTGTTCTAAAGTGTCTAATCCTTAGTTGCTTAACCCAAATTCATTCTTACATTTTAATGATCCATAACAAGGCGCGTGTAACGCTTTGATTCCTCTGTCAAAATTTAGTGTCAAACCTCAATTCGTGTTCGACCAAAACTTTTATATCTTTAACCAAATGTTCTAGACTCATCTTATAAACCATGTTTGGGGTTGTGGCATAGTGTATAATATAATGTGATGATAAGATGTTGATGTAATAGGGTTGTGATCGTTGTGCTCCTCACTAACCCGCTTAAGCTCATTCTAACGACATCTAAGGCTAAGGTAAGTTCCGTAGCTCCCTACTCGCTTGAGATTCGGGCTGGAAAGTGTACAACTACTTGTTAGTCGTTTGATCGTCTGATTGACTTACTTGACGGTTTATCCATTACTTGGTTGGTTTTTGTGCATGTTTGTGATATCATGATTAGTTAGGATAGTTGTGCCTACATGGAAGTCGGTTATGCTTCTCAAAGGGTTTTAGATGTGGTGGGAAGGCTGCGGGTGACCCTGTATACAAGCATCTAGAACTTGATGAAAGTAAAATCCTCTGAAGTGTAGGTCGTGTTGTGTAGTGGAATGGATGGATATTGGATTGTGCTGGAATGGACATATATGTAATGTTACTCATGATTTACGCGCTTTACACGCAACGTATACTTATTTATGCACTTTACACGCAACGTATACTTATTTATGCGCTTTACACGCAAAGTATACTTATTTATGCGCTTTACACGCAACGTATACCTATTTATGTGCTTTACACGCTACGTATACTTATATATGCGCTTTACACGTAATGTATACTTATTTACGCGCTTTACACGCAAGCTCACTTATCTATGCGAATTACACACACGCAAACCCTTTACGTGACATGGTTGGCTTACATTTGATATTCATCATGGCACATGCATACATACGATACGTGACTTGGACATTTACATCACTTGTACTCATTTATTACACGTAACTATTTTATGTCATATGGTCATATTGTGATAAGACATTGTGACTATAGACAATGGTTCCTTGTGAACCATTTCTACGAACTCACCAACCTCGTGTTGACTTGTTCAGTACACTTTTCAGGTAATCAGGTGAACCCAAGACAAGATGTATGATTTGATAGATTGTTGGACCCGGGCTTAGACTTACATGGATCAAGGATTCACATGCCCTTCTTTTGCATTATGCTTAGGATCGATCGCCATCTTTTAGATTGTTTTGTAACCTTGTGATGGCTACTTTCTCCTTATGCATTTTGTGTTTGTGCTTGTCTTAAACTTATTGAATTCACCGAATTCATTTATTTTCATTTAGTTGCCTACGATAATTTCATCATGTGCTATTTAATTTCCGTAATATTCCGGGCCCTAGTTCGGGGTGTTACAGAAGATAAAGCAATCCTTTACATCTGTATATCACCCCAAGGCAACGAGCAAGTCGAAGCAATTAACAAGTAAATGGTAAAAGGGATGGAAAAAAGGCTAGGGCGCACACCCAAAGGCTGGGTAGACGAGTTACCCTTGGTACTATGGGCACACCGAACAACGCCAAAACAAAGCAATCGTGAAACTCCATTTTCCCTAGCATTTGGATCAGAAGCTGTCCTACCAGCAAAATTACAAGTTTCCACATGCCGGATGATAGGGGTCACAGAAGAAAACAATGACACATAAATGTGTGTCAACCTAGATCTCCTAGAAGAAAGACGGGAAATTGCATCGATAAGGGAAGCTACATATAAGCAAAGGATTGAGAAATACTACAACAAAAGAGTTCATCCAGACGGTTTTAAAGTTGGCGACTTTGTCCTCAGGCTAAACAGTGCAACTCAGGTGGAGTATCAAGGAAAGATGGGGACAACCTGGGAAGGACCATACAAGATCGATACAGTCATCGGAAATGGTGCCTACAAACTCTCCACCACAGACGACAAACCGGTTAGTAGAACGTGGAATGCGCCAAACCTGCGTAAGTTCTATTATTAAAAAAAAACCCATAATATTTAACATTTATTTTTGTAGAAAAGAAGGTTCATCTTCATTCTCTTTGAACGAATATACAAACGTTCTATTTCAATCAAAGTGCACTAATTTAACAAAACAGGCCTGTTAGAAGAAACAACAAATTGGTGGGGATGCCTACCAAAACATAATAAAAAGAAACGGGTAAAAAAACCCTTCATTACACGATATTTAAAACATGGCCGGAAACAGCCATTACTGTGTGCCAGATGAAGAATCTGGGCATAACTTATACACATCAAAATCTTCACGAGCAACTTGGTCAACGAGAGATTTGCCAGAGTGGCGATTCATCTTGGTCAAATGATGAACGAACGGAACGACATCAGTCAACATTTTCCGATATTTAGCTTGAAGAGAAGATTACTCCGACTGCAACACCTGAAGACGATTTTCCCTCTCCAACATCTCATCACGAGCGACTTACAATTGAAGATCTTTTATGTCTAGCGAACGCTTCAGATCTTGTAGATCAACCGACTTCTCATCCTCAACAACTGGTACTGAGTATTGACTCACATCACACAAGCGCTGCTTCAACAATTTCAGATCTGATTCCAACCGATGAATCTTTATCATATCCACATATGAACCAACACCAATTTTGAAATTTTGACGGATGGTTTTTATCCGACCATGTTTACAAAACACACTCTTTTTTTTCGACAACCCCACTTCATTATGGAAATATCAAAATAAAAAAGTCAGCCGCCGATAGGGATTATAAACCAACACATATACATTTAAAATCCACCGTTGAACTTATATCGAGATACGCACCGCACTACCATCAAAATTGTGAAATAGTACCCTCAAACATAAACCATTATGCATAACTACCCCCTGTAAGACTGCGGGCACGGTCAGAAGCACACCCAAGAACGCAAGATACTTTTTGAGCAAGAGACTAACAACATAACCTTGGCATGTCATATTGTTAGTCTGGGGGCTTGATGATGTACCCACCTAGACCTCCAGCACCCAGAGAGACGCTGACTACACGCAGGGTACCACGTATAGACTTCACCTAGGTTACACCCAGACTCTATACAATCTGGGGAAAGAAGATTAGCACAAAAGAGATATCACCATCTCATTTACTTAAATAATGGAGATCGTTGTTAAAGATAAGGAAGACAGAAGACGCGTGAGAAGACTCCTTCTCAAAGGAGATCACTATAAAAGGAGGGAACCCTAAAGCTAGAGGTAAGTACAATCTTGGTGAAAAACCCTAAACATATAACAACACTTATCTAACCGGCGTACAAGGAAGGAAAACTCTTACCAACGGGGAATCGCCAACGAATCATCCATAACACTTTAAACCCTCACACCCAATCTGCTGTACAAACAACATCTAATACAAATACAAATACTGTTTCAAAAAAAAAAGTTATATTTTTTTTAGATTCTATTTAACTTATTGATATTTCGATTAGTTCATCCAATTTTTTGAAAATTTAATTTTGTATTTTTATGTTTGGAAGACAAATTTTGTTTTATTGCGATGAAGAAGGTTATTAATTAGATGTTAGGGATTTTTGAGTTAAATAATGAAAAAGTTTAATTAGTTACATTATCTTTCTTAAATTGAAGGGTTAAAAATGTAATACATTTACTTAAATTAAGTATCCAATGAAAATAGAATATGTAATATGTATGAACTTGGCTTAAGTTGAATTCATTGCTCTTGCCATCTAAGGCTACCTCCCATTCACTCTTTGATGCTAAAGTTCATATGGCGACAAAGAGTTTATAAATGACCATTTAAGATGCATGATAATGAAACTTCAAGACAAAGCTAAAGTCATGATTTTCGGCCTCTGTCTACCGTCATGACGTCATCGATCACTCCATGAAGACTTAAAAGAGGATTATTATCTCACGCGCGGTTGAGGCCTTCTTGAGTTATTGGAAAATATCAAAGAATGATTTGATTTGACCACTAGAAGATGTTTTTTTTTCTTTCTCAAAAGCTTGTTATGAATATTTACTTTAAGGATCAAAATTTAAAAAAAAAAAACTTTGCTCTATTCTGCCCTATCTTTTAACTCATATTATTCGGTGATGATAATAACTGACGATGTCATGCTTGAAAGACATTCTCAACGTTTAATGCATCAAACATGTTGAATTAATATCATGTCTTTGGTCACGAAGCAAAACAACAAGTTCTTACCACAAAACCATCAAGCACGCCGAGCCGTCGGTGGAAGCCCAATCCCAAAAGCAAATGTGGCAAACTATCAGAGTGAGAATGGGAGAGGCATTGGTCATGGCCCCAGCAGATATCGTGGATGTGGACGGAGCAATACATGGCATCGATCGATCAGGAGTCTCATAGCTCTAAAAATAACGATAATGAATCAAATCTACAGAATGCTAGATAACCTCTGTTTGGAAATGGATTCATTGGATGACTTGTTGCCGATGGATGACTTCAACCCTCAATCAATAGATGAAGATACCAGCGAGTTATCAGTAAAAGATAAGTTCGATGACTGATCACCCATTTTGTAAGTCAATTACGGGCGGGAAAGAAGAATGGATATTTGGTCCCAAAGGATCACATAACTGACATGTGGCGGGTCATATGACCTCACTACCAGGAAAATGTCGATTAGTAACCTTTTTGTTTAGTGACAACTAAAATATAGTCACTGATAACATTATTTAGTTACCATTAAGAAAATGGTCACTAAACTAAATTAGAGGCCAAAAATAAACATTTTTTGGCTCTAAACAAAATTTGTGACGAACTTTTAGTGACGAAAAGCGACCACTCAAAATTTTGATTGTTAGTGACAAAAATTTGGTAACTAATGACAATAGTGACCAAATTTTGATTGTTAGTGACAAAAACTTGGTCATTATGATAAATTAGTGACCAAATTTGGAGTGGTCACTTTTCGTCACTAAAGGTCCGTCACTAATTTTTTTTAGAGAACAAAAAATGTTATTTTTTGGCCACTAATTTTATTTAGTGACCACTTTTTTTTAATGGTAACTAAATAATGTTATTAGTGACCAAATTTTAGTTGTCACTAATCGAAATTTTTCTTGTAGTGTCTATTCTATCTCTTTGGGAAAAATCCAAGTCTATGTAAAGTTATACGCAGTTTTTTCTTTCGCCCAAAATGGAAAACAAACAAGAGGATACTTCAGACGCATCAGTTGCAGAGATCTTCAACTATGTATTGCTCCGTCCACGACCACCACCTCTGCTAGGGTCACAACCTTCTGCACGTCAAAATCCTTATCTCGAAGTGTGTTGCCTTCTTTCTGAACCTATAAAAGGCAACACTTGTGAAGATTATTATTTTTGTTGGTCTAAAACTTTTATGTATAAAGGGAAATGATTAATACTTTTAAAAGAATGGTCTAAAATTCCTCATAACTATTAGATAAAGACATATGGCAAAACCAGAAGATAAAATTAAAAAAGAAAATTAATGGATATCACATGTCACATTTTTAAGTTTTAATTAAAAGGATTTTAATTATGATAATCTTTAGAAAAATCTATCATTTTCCTTAAAGATTTTTATCTACTCATTTACATATATCAATTAGCATATCATAGCTTAATTTAGGCTCGGAAAACCAAAATATTGGAAAATGTAAGACCGAATGTACGTATTGGTCTGGTCCGGTCCAGGAGTTTGGGAATTGTTTATCAAGAATTGTTGTTCTGTCTACACTTAATTTTTTTTTCTGTTGTAACACACAGATAGATTAAAAAGTGCATCAGTAGTAGTGTATCTTCTTTTTGTTTTCTCTACCATTATCTCTATTAGTAAAATTGAAGGATTGAATACGATAATTTCATAACAAGCTTAAATTAAATGCGTGTAATCAACTTCTTCCATTCTGTAATCAAAACCTTCCATTCGCCCATTAATGGATTAAACAAATGCGTGTGCCCCACTTCCTCCTACCTCTTCAATGGTAGTAGTAAGTTATGGAAGCAGGACCCACATTGCCCATTTTTAGCTGCACACCATGGTCCTTATCATTAATCTTTAGTCTCTCTTTCTACAACAAAATCATACATTGTGAAGTAATTTACCTAGCTAGCTACCTAGTTTCTTCCTCTATCTATGTAGGGGTCCTCAATTTATATATATTTTAACCTATACATCTTTCTCCCATGCTTATTAACACACACACCATGTGTACACTCACATGCATTACACCTGTCTTAAGCTTCATAAGTCGTTCTCTTCACAAATTTTTTGCATGATTGAAAACTTAGGTCAACTTATAATTACTAATAATTCAATCTAATTTGTCCTAACATGGTTTGAGATTTGCACGCAAAATCTTAATTTTTTTTTTTTAAAAACATTCTATCGGTATACGACATCTGGGGAACCTTGCACGTACTCTAGACAACGAGATGTTGACTATGAGCCGCTATAAGTATTCAGAGGGAAAAACTCCAATGTTTTGGCATCTTTAAGGATCGAACTCAAAAACTTGGGTAAAACATGAAGTGCCTCTTACCAGCTGGGCTGACCTTCAATTCATTTATATTTTTTTTTAACGGCAAATTTCTTACAACACCTACAATACACCCGGATAATCCTACATAAGTCTGTGCAAAGGATTGATTTCTAGACTTACACTGCAAAAGATAAAAGCCACTAGCTACTAGGTGGCCTAATCCCACATATTAGGAATAATCTTAATCTAGCTATGTTAACTTGGATAAGTCCACGCGGCTTGTAGGCATACATGTACTCAAACGGTTATGAAGTGTCTTTAACATGTTTAGTTTGAGATACATATCATTGGTAAATCATCCAATATGTCATGTATGATGCAAACAAAGTACCAAAGCGTCACTCATACAGTGAAATTGCCTAAAAGTTGTAAACATAATTAGAATGTACCCTTTAAGGAACTTTTTGTAAGAATGGTTTCCTTATAGAAACTTACACATTTGAATATAGTACCTGCTTAACTATCTTTACTAAGTGTAAACCATAAAAAGCCTGTACATATTGTTGGTGGGATTTGCATGTGTTTAGAGTAATTTTTTTTCTCTATAAAGTGTGTTAAATCATTAATTATAACATTCTATATGGAAACAGAAGTCAAACAGACAAAAATTAAGTTGCGCAGCTAATCCTTTTTGTATAGCAGACACAAGTTCGTTTAATAACTACATTATTCATATATCTTGGCGAGAGTAATTAGTAATTATCTAAGAAAAACATTGAACATAGTTTAACTGCGAGAGTAAGAAATGTGTGATGTTCTAAAAAAAGGTATTTCTTGGGTGTCCTTCGTATATCTTTTCAAAGTAACCATACGATGCCCGACTAAATATATCCTTAGGTAGATATGCTAGACAAATTAAAAGGCTTGAAGGTGTCTTCAAATAGATGTTAATTATAAGGAAGGTTAAGTAGTTAATTGGTCCTAGCAGAACAGAAAATATTCGATCAGGATTATAATGCAGTGGACCTTGTTAACATAAAGATCATCAATTGCTAGTGACATTTGGAATAATATGTTGAGCCTTAATAATAATAAATAAGTATAATGTTTGAATCTTTTAATATATCTCAAGTATGTATGTACATGGAAGAAACTAAAGAACACATGGGTGAAACATATGTTTGAAAGTATAGAAGCAAGTGAATAAATGTAAAACTTTGAATTATTCATTTGGGATCATTAAACTGCTGGCAGAAAGCGAAATGGCATGGAGGACAGATCAATTACATCAAAGGAAAAGTGATGGTTGATGACAGTGTCATGCATCAAAGTTTTATTTTTTGATTTAATGCTACTTCAACAACCTACTTTACAAAGTAGTTATTGTCACACAAAGGAATACAATTGAAAATGTTTTATAGTCTTTGCAGAGAAAATAATTGAAGAGAGAAGGATTTATAGTGAGTAAATTAATAAAATAGTTTCTGAAGATTTTACTATTACATTTGGTCCTGTAAAAAAAAATAATTTAGTCTTTTGGTTGTTGTGGAGATCAAAGGACAGTAATTATACTTTTGGATGTATGTAACTATTTCTAGTACATGACCAAAAATCATGGGAAAAATGATGATGAATTGTGGTAAAAAAAAAGAGATAGGTGTGTGTTAAATGGTGAAGATGGAGGTAAAAAAAAAAAAGAAGAAGAAAAATCAGAGTAGCAGAAGCATCCAAAGGCATGTGCTTATTTTAATCTGTCTTGGCCAATACTGGCAACTTTAGAATCCACATGGGCAAGTCTGACAGAATGAATTGCTCACAAAAAAGAGGAATGGGAGTATCAAGACTTCTTGTGAGGCCACCCAATAAAGCTTTTTATAAACTGATAGATTTCATGCCTTTTTGTGTAACTTTATAACTGTGACATGAAATACAATTAATCAAGGGAAAGTATTTGGGATGGGAGAACATAGTTTAGTTAAGGAAAACACTTAATTAGGAAGACAATGAATGGATATAATTGAAGTACAAATTGAAAGGTCATTTATTATCTTTTTGTTGAAATTTTGACCATAGGAATTGCCATGGCCACTACTAGCTATATATAACTCTTTCTTTACATTCTTTAACTCCTACAACTTAATTTGGTTGTTGCGGATTCGACATTCAAAGCATGATTCAAACATACATGAAACGATAGCGACACACATATATATAAAAAGGAACACAATGAATTTAGGTGGTTGAGCAGATCGAGTTGATCTGCTCAATTAGTCCACCTTCTAACAAGAGAAATTTTATTGTCTTTCGAATATATGCTCATCATTACATTAGGATCCAAGATACCTGATTTCACGACCAAATATTGCATACGAGTTTGGCCCAATTGTCGCACTTAGTTCCCCTTTGATACCTGCTGCATTGCCCTTGCAAACATCAGACTCCACAACTCAACACTTTGTTAGATTATCTATTGTATTGACTTTAACATGGACATATAACATGAGTATTATTATACATTTATACTTAAACATCCAAAATCAAGTTTGTTTCACAACACGGTAGATAACTAACATTTATCGTTTGCTCATAAACTCGAACCTAGCTAACTAAGAATGACTTACGTACGCCATTTGTTTTTTTCCTGGGATGATGAAACCGATGGCGAGACTAATGAACCGAAAGCAACATTCTTTAATGCAAGAGTGGGGCACACAGCTGTCTGCTGGTGTTGTTTTTAAATGATTGCTAGCTTTCTTATATGGTGCTTTCATCAGCATTTTTCATTTGTTTGTGTGGGTCTCTTCTTGCCCCTAGAGGAAGCCATCTCTAATATATGTTGTATTGAAAGGAGATTTATAACAAAATTTTCATTCACTTACTGTTATTTTTCCATGTACAGAATCTTACATGGTAAAAGACTTCCAGTAACCTTGGAACTCCTTGACCATTACCAAAAGGTAATTTGTTTTATCTTATAATTGTTATAACTAATCATGTAGTTTAACATATATTCGGTATCCTTTTTTGTGCATAATGAAATTTTGTACAAATTTCATGACAGGCTGGACTCTGCAGTGTTTAAAAATGGACCGAGCTTTTAGCGTTTAGTAACCATACCTGAAGTTCATTTCTAATAATGGACTGGAATTTGAATACTTCCACAGAATGGGACTGGGAGAATATAGCCATGTATAGTACCAAAGAAATGGAAGTAGTCCCCAAGAATTTGCAATTTTCTAACCAAGAAACTGGAAGTAACGTGGTCGTAGACAATGTGGATTTCTCTTTCTCGGCTTCTGCTGATTCTTCGTCTAAAGAAACAATCAAGAATTTTGGACCGTTTGATGATTTACCTAAAGAGTTTTTAGAAAAGGAAGAATCTTCTTGGGTAGGAGAAAACGGAAGCTTCCCAACAAACGTTGTGGAAGAAGCTAATTCGGTGTTATCTGGTGAAGCAATGGTTGGTTTAAAGCTTGGCAGGCATTCGGGTGCTTCTAACTGTAATAATAAAACAGCTACGACGACATCAGTACCTTTGTTTCCTACGTCGTCTCCCATGATAAAGAGATCAAGAGCGTCTTACCTTAGTTCACAGTTGCCGCGGTGTCAAGTGGAAGGATGCAATCTAGACCTTTCATCTGCTAAAGACTACCACCGTAGACATAGGATTTGTGCTAATCATTCCAAAAGTCCTAAAGTTGTTGTAGCTGGGATGGAACGTCGGTTTTGTCAACAATGTAGCAGGAAAGTTACGTTTCATATAAATAAGTTTTACATAAAAATTTTTTGACTACACAACTCTTATTCTAACATCTGGTACTAAATCCGATTCTGTTATATGTGTGATCTTGCAGGTTCCATGATTTATCAGAGTTTGATGATAGAAAACGTAGCTGTCGTCGACGCCTTTCTGCACATAATGCAAGACGCCGTAGACCACAGTCAGAAGAGCTCCAATTTGGCTCCACACGGATGTCTTCTTCAATATCTGGTATTCCTTGAAACCGAAAAAAATCTACCAATCATTTTTATAAAGTTTAGAACTTTAAATGAATGGTGACTTTTATATTTCTCCATTCATGTTCATTCTCAGATGAGTAATTTTGTTTTACTGACAGATCGAAGACCACAGATGAACTTTCTTCTAAATAGGACTTCGATACCAATTCTGGATTCAACACCACCCGAAAGTTCTTGTAACTTTAAAGGAGAAGAGTGTCTGTTAGGTCTTGCAAAAGGTGGAGGGATTGATGCCTTGCCAACGACTACTGGTGCCTTAAACTTCAGTTCTGATCAAAGGTTTATATCTCGTAATGCTAATCATAATGGTATGTATCCTGACTTAGATAGAACAGATTAATTATTACCATTACAACTATCTTAAATAAGTTATTTTTTAGTTAGTAATAATCATTTATACCTACAAAATGGACTTTTAACAAGCTTTTACACATATTTTCTCCTTTTCTCCACCAAAGCATATCATGTCACATTAGTTTTCATTAACTTCTGGGGACTACTGCATATACATCAGTCAATTATATAGGTCTTTCACATTTATTCGAACCTTGCGTGCACATGATTGTGCAAAGAAGTCTATTTTATCATTCCGAAATTTAAAACACTTTTAATATGTCCTTCTGTATTCAAAGATTTTTGCTATTGAAATTATCATATTCGTTTCCAACTGAGAGAATATATGCAAAATGATACTCAAGTTAAGTGGTTAACGATCCTTACTCCTTACGAGACCAGAGGTCCTTTTCTACCTTATATAGAACTTGGAAACAGTCTCTCTACCTTTGGTAGGGGTAAGGCTGTCGACATCTCATTCTCCCCATATAGCGTCGTAGACATGTTGGGATCTTAATGATTTCTTTTTAGAATGAGTCAAGATAGTCCTGAGATTCATATGGCCTTAATTAACCGCAATTCTGAAAGTTTCAGGACATTAAATCTCTTGGTTTCTCTGTGTAACAGGTATGGATGCAACTTCAAACTCAATTTTAGCAGGTGATGTTAGGCATGCTTTCTCTCTTCTGTCAACAAGTTCTTGGCCTTCGAGTTGGCCTGAAGAACCTTCGCCAACCTTTGATCAGTTTCCTCACGGAAACAGTACGATCAGCTTGGCACAGCCAGGAATGCCGTTGGAACTGCAGAATGCATCCAACAATACTCAGCTCCAAGACTTTCATTCCTTTAGATCACCTCATGAATTTGAACGCTTTTATTCGAATTGAAGTTGATTGGTTAATAACTTTTCAATAAGCCTTTTTAGAAACATATCTGCACAATTCATGTAAGCAGGGTCCAGGGCTAGGTAGAAAATTCTTAATGGCACTAGAACAAAACGACACGATTGGAACCCCATTGAATAGCTCCTTTAAAAATGAATTTCTCTTCATGATCATGAGGGTAAGCGTTGAGCTCATATTTAAGGATTAAAGGGAGCTCAACTTTAAAGTTAATGAGGATCCAAAGGATCTCTTGTTGTCCATTTCCCACGCTAAAATCCTTGAAGAGGAAACCCGAGAAAGGGGACTAAAGATCACTTGTCGAAATAAAGGTCAGTTCTTTTTATGAAGTTTAGCATCAAGCATTTAAGCGTTTTCTGATTTCTCGGAAATGGTGGTAGCAAAGTCGATTCATGCTATTTTCTTCAAGATATATGGAATTAGTTCCACATTTAGAGATCACTTAACTTTGGAATTGAGGTTTTGGTCTACTATGTTCAACTTTGCTTGATCTGTATCTATGGACGATTTGGTTGTTGTCTTGCTTTAGTTTTTCTTCGATCGTAGGTTATTTATAATTTTTACTTTTCCCTTGATGTCCTCGAATTATATTTTGGTGTAGATTTGTTGGTTTTTTGTTCCATCTTTTTGTGAAGAATTCGATATGTTTAACATATATTTCTTGAAGATGTTTTCTGCAAGCTGCACATTTCATCTAATGATTGTATTATCGAATGTTGGGTGAATGTTTCTGTTACGAGTACTATTTAAGGCCCGGATTATCAACCTTTTCAAAGTGAAAGTTTGAAGAATCTTAACGGATACGGATAATCAGTGTGTTTTTAATTCAAACATTATGTGATCTAGGACTCTAGGAGGAAAAAAAAAATGAAATTTCATATATTCCAGTACTAGTTGTTTGGGCTTCAGCCGCATTACAAACCCTAAAATAGACCAAGAACTTCAGATGAGCCAAAACAAACGGGCCCAAGACTAGTCCACAAACAAAGCCCAAAAAGTTAGTAAAAAACATGAAAATACAAACAACTCATTATACACAACGTTTTTTAAGACCAAAAGGCGACCACCATGCCAGAACTTTCTCCTAGTTTTAAGTTTCAATTTGACGAGCATGTTATCTGCGCAATGCGGCGGCGGCGGTGGTAGGGAAGGCGGTCTAATGGTGTCGGTGATGGTACTATTGATGGTGGTGGCGGTGTCAAGTGGTGTAGGTTGATGTAATTGTGATAGTAAAAATTTTTATAAGATAAAGACTTAAAGTTTTAATTATTATAATAAAAGTTTAGAGTGTAAATTATAATTTATTCAGGGCAAAACATAAAAAGTCAAGGATAATTCTGATAATTCAAAGATAAAATTAACTAAAATAAAAAAAATGCTATTTTTTTTATAAGGGAGTAAAGATAAAGACTAGTCTCGGGGTTGAAAAGGAACCATGTAGCCAAAATTATGCTCATTTTAGCGAAACCCCTTTATTCATAGGATCTTGGGCCTCCAAAAACAAAAATACCCGTTTCTTCATGCTTGGGTCAGCATAATCATCTTTTCTTTCAAGACTATTGGCCTATAAGTCTTTCAAGCAGGATGGAGATTTCCTAAAATTAAGGGGTAAAGTTAAAAGAATCTTGACCTTTGGATTGAAATCAAAGGTCAAGATTCAAAGATCTTATTTGAATCTTGACCCTTGATTTTAATTCAAGGGTTGAGATTAACAACTTTAATCTGGAATCCCCATCCTTTCAAGTAAGGTCATAGCACAACTTCTTGCTAATAGACTTGATAGGAATATAAGATGATTTCATTGGTTTGTATTTTTGTAAGTGAGGCCCTAATCGGTAATGGCGAATCATTACTTGGGCCTTACAGAAGATTTACGAAATTAAAAGCTAGCTTTTAAAAGTCATTCAACTGTTTAAAGTGGAATTTCTAAATGTGTACGCCTTGGTTAAAATTTTAAAATGGAGAGGGTGGATATAGCCATATAGGGGTGTTTAGAAACTGAGCCGGAGACAGGGGGCTAGGGGGTGTCAAGCCTACTCCAATAGGCACAAATTCAACGAATTTTATATAGTACGATCGAAGATTTTTCAGAATTTATATAGTATAGTCCCTCCAATTATTCAAAAAATCCATATCTCGGCTCCACCACTCTCTAGAAACATATTTGGTTCCATTTAGCTCACGGCTCTACCACGTAATGTCCATTCTTGTAGTAAAGCCTTGAAAGGGAAACTAGAGAAATGGAACTAAAAGTCTCACTTGTTATCGAGTATGAGATAATAATTTATAACAAGTTTATTTTAAACCAGATTAAAGTTAAGCTAATTTTTTTTAACAACAATGGTGATTGGACTCAACGGCATGCCTCTTCATCGTCTGGTAGAGATCAACCAAAAGTAACTTAAAAATTCATTTTTCTTCTTCGCATCGTATTTTAATGTTTTACATTTATAATATCTAAAAAGATGTTAATTCAAGAGGGTAAACTTTAATCATTGAGGACAAACCGTCATCTATATCCATGTCAATTTTTATTTACTTCATCCATATCCATAAAATGTGGACCGAGTTAGACCGATATCCAAATAATTAGAGAGTTTTTTCTAAAACTGGCATAGTGACTAAACTTATACCAAATTAGCTAGTATAGTTTAAACAATATTTACCATTATGGGCTAAAATATGACAATTATATATTTTAGATTAAAAAAATTTAAAAATCCCTAACTCCATACTCAGATACCCCATCCCTTCAATCCTGTGTCAGCCAATCACAACAAAGAGAGATTAACGACTTAAACTCATTTCCATTTCTCTTGATCTCTTCATCCATTCATTAGATACAACTTTAAATTCAAATAATCAAATAAAAATACTTGCATCAGGTGAGGGAATTTATCAACTCATTGATTATAGGTGCAAGAAATCCGTTGCATGATATGAAATTAACACCAAGGCATTTAAGTTCGATAGAGTTTAAATTAGCACTTCTCTAAAACCTTTGATATTATAAGTATATTAACTAGAAGTTACATGTAATTGTTGACAAGACAACCAGATTAAAATAAGTAATGAATGTGAAGCTGTATATAACGAAAAAACCAACATTATGATGTTTAATTAGGTTTCAATCCGGCCATAATGGTAAATATTTTTATTTTTAAAATTATATTAACTTGATAAATAAGTTTTTATTCCACTACAATTGTTTGGAAAGAAAAAAAAAAAAAAAAACTCTAGATATTCGTTATCGTCGCTACTTTCAAGTGATAGAGATTTAATCACATTGTTGAAGAAATAAAAAAAAAAAAAATGTACGTTGAATTTTAGTAATGAAACACCATTGGGCCTAGTGTTTTCACTTTTGAGGTTTTAGTTCATCTTTTATTACTCCAATTCCAATGAAGAAGGGAAAAAAAATGCTAATCTAAAGCTATAGGCTCGATCGTCTTATCAAGTGCCAATACACGATCCACAAAAGTTTTAATTTGTTTAGGTTAGGTCCAAATTACTTGACATAAAGGAAGACAAATCAACAATACCCTTTCTTGATGTCATCATGTGAAAGGTCAAAATGAAATACGATTACAAAAGCATATGGGGCAATGATCCGTGCTCTAAGTATTACAAGACAAAACTTTCCTTTTGACCCATAAAGTTTATTGAATATACGTATTGAGCCCTCAATTAATATGTGAGAGTAGTAACGCTCATATATTAGGTGCTGCTGAGTTCCTATACTTTTCCCGAAAGGTATAAGATCTTTAATTGTTTGGTGTTTAGTGGCACAAAATAGAATGGAATAGTAGACGTGGAAGAAGACATTCGACTCTTTGATTCCAAAGTTCTTGATACCGTTTATTATACAAATGAGTTATGCCTTAAAATGGAAGAAACTAATAGAGAGTTGTCTAAAATTAGCTATTGGGTCCATTTTAGAAGATGGGTCGACTACGTTGACCATATGTTTCTTGTTGGAACCATATTTATACCAATATTTTCCTCTTTCTCTTAAAATAGTAATAAAAAAGGAAAATGAACTTAGTTAAAGTAATCTAAAAATAAACTTAAGTATATAATAGTGACGCTTGTCCTAAATTTATACCTAAATAAGAATATACTATAAGTAAAAACTTTCATGTTATAACCTACTTAAAAAGATTATTCTATTCCTTTTTCAAATTAGAATTTACAAGTAAAAACTTTTGGAAAATACTAAATGAATTCCTTAGGTTTCACTTAACGTAAATAAAAAGGTTGCACGTTTCCATATCAAAAGCTCACCCCCTGATTTTTATAGTAAGTGTACAACTATTTAATGCACATTAACGAAAGCCCTTAAGGCTTCGTTTAGCAAAACCCAAAACTTTTTTTTTTTTTTTATCTCCGTTCTCTTGTTAATATCAACTTCAACAACAATCATGTTTTTCTTTCTTTCACAATTACTCAGTATAATTCATAATTTGTACTTTTTTACATTGCTTATGATCATCTAAAACCATAATGAACATTAAAGTTGATGTACTTGAAATATTTTTCATGCAATTCACTTTCCAAACGTATTGTTTATCGGAATAGCGTTATTGTCTAAATTAATAGCACTTGATCATAGAGGCCTTTGTAACCACAAAGTAAAAAATTTAATTATCTATAATATAACATATAAAGTATACAAAATATTAGCTCAAAAAATATGCTTGAAACTTGAATATAAATAAAAGAGAAATCGGAGATTGTTGTGTGAAACAGGGACGAAACTCTTACCGAGCATATCTAAAAGTTAATTCCATTATTAAAGGAAAAACTTAATCTCAGAAAGTTATTAGAATATTATTATTGTTTTATTATTATTTTATATATTATATAATTAAAAAAAAAAAAACTCAAACATGAGTAAATGAAATTATGTCAGTACGATAGGAAAGAGAAGACTATAGTTTTTACTTTAAACAGCAATAATTTAAATAAGGTAATAAGGTATAATATAAATTACGTACATTATAAGGATTTCTGTAGTTTAGAGTAAGATTTTAGATAGGTATCATTATGTTAAGGTAAGTGATATGGGTATATGGGTATCGTTTTTTTAGATTGATATATCAGTGTATTACTGGCTTGTACAGTTAGTTATACTATTTGTACATTATGGTATATCCATAAAAAATGATGGTACAAATTTCAGTTCCTTATGTTAATGGTTAGGCCAATATTTAGGTTTTTTAATGTGGGGTCTAAAAAGAACCACATGACAACATGTAATTGGATTTTGACATTCCTTACTATTATGAGTTGGTAGTAAGTAAGGGGTAAGGGTGTAGAGCCGAAATTGGAATATCGGCAAGTTTTTCAGCCAATAAAAGCGCGCCATGTGGCTATGAAAAATTTTACCAAAAATTTGCTAATGTTTGCTAAATTTATAGGGAATAGTTGTCGATTGGTTTCATGGGTTTAAACACAAAAAAAAAAAAGTGGGTCCCTTGTTTTTGTGAAAAAAAAACTTGCCAAAAAGTAGTCACAATCGCCTAAAATTAGGCGATCCAACTTGCCGATTGATTTGCTAAAACTTGCCGATGCACAAGCTATAATCTTACCAATGAGCCGATGCTATCCGCTCCAACTTTCAGATAAAATAAGCTGACTACACCCTTGCCCTTAATTATTAACAAATATGATATATTATTTTGTAGGTGTCCATAACTAGATATAAAAGCTTAAATTTGATTATTTGAGTAATTTTCAAGTAAAGAACTAATTTTGAAATTATGTAAATCTATAAATGTAAAGGTGAAGTATTATAGAGTATTATAATTTTTTTCAAGTGAACAACTAAAAGCAACAACAAAAAATACAAAGATCCATCCATCACCCAGGCCAGATATGTCACAACCAACATGGTGTTCTTTATGACATCATAATCGTTGTTAATCACACAAAAATACTAATATGGTTGGGAGGATAATGTGAAATATAGTGTTCCAAAGTATAAGTTCATACCTTGCTTAAATATGTTAAATTCTTGTATTTATGTATAAAGTACTTATGTTATATGTTGAGGTTAAACACAGGGTTAACTATGTATGACTAAGGAAGCTAAAGTACTTTTCCTGGGAGAATAAGAAGTGCAAGGAGCTAGAAGACATTCAAGAACATACAAGGATTGAAGATGTATTTTATAGGCACTATATAAACGAGCCTTTAAGATAATTAGGAAGCAGCTTTCCCATTCATTTTATATATCAGCATCATCTCATTCTCTCTGTATCTATATTCATACATGTATATGTATATATCTCTTCGATATATATTCTGGTTTATAATCATCTCTTGGATGATATTTTGATTATTATTCTGTAATAATAACTCTTAATAAACTTTACAAAATACTTCATAATAACTCTTCTCTTATTGTGATTGGTGATTTGTGTAAGTTTCTTCTTTGATTGATAAATTCTCACATGGTATCAAAGCCGACACCGTTGATCGGTGTTTATTGATTCTGTTCTTGTCATATTTCTTTCAGATCTAGGGCGTATTCCGTTGTGGAACCCTAGTTTTCTGATTTCAGGGGTTCTGGTTCGATTATTGTTAGGGTTTCTTCTGGAAAAATATATATTGTTCTTCCGCTGCATTTCTACGTTCTTTCTCTAATTGTTTCCTTGACTAAGTGAATCAAGGTTCAAATTAGGGTTTTCTGTTCATCTTTCCAGATCCTGATTTTTTTTTCTTGACTAAGTGAATCAAGGAAAAAGTTAGGGTTCCTCTACCGTCAGCTTAAAGCACTGTATTGTATTCTTTTCTCTTTAATCTCCTATATATTTGTGTGTATCTACTTGTGTTTTCTTCTCAATCAAAAACTTTATTATATATATATATATATATATTACTGTTTTCTATCTTTAATCTCGTAAAAACACTCGTGTTAATTGTTAATACTTGACCTGCCTTCATTGAGAGGTTAGAAATCCTGTCACTTCACGTTTGTGAGGTTAAGATCTATTTTCATACTATTTTTCTGATTGAGACGAAGATATTTGTAGTATTCTTTGTGTTCTGTGATCTGTGTTTACTTGTTATCTGTTTTTTAATCTGTTTGTTATTCTACTTGCTATTGTGCTAGTTTTATTATTTGTGTGATTGCCTTCTTGGTGTTTATTCTGTTCTTTATTTGATTACTTGGTATTATCCGTGTTTTTAATTTGATTACTATAATGGTGAATACTCCACCTGGTTCTGTTCATGGTCACACTCCACCTCATTCAGTGCATAATGAAGAACCTGATAATGAAACTAATGTTGAGTTTACTAAAATCTGTAAATTGGATTTTGGTGATCCTTTATATTTGCATGCTAGTGACACTGTGAATACACCTTTGATTAGCTTCAAATTACTAGGAATTGATAATTACAAGGTTTGGTCATGTGCTATGGAACTTGCTTTACAAACTAAGAATAAAATTGGTTTTATAATTGGTACTTGTTTGAAATTTGTTGATAATCTTGTACTTGCTAGTCAATGGGATAGGTGTAATGCTGTTGTATTGAATTGGATTCTTGGATGTGTGTCACAGGAATTATACTTAGGTCAAATTTTTTCAAAAAATGCTACTAATGTTTGGCAAGAACTTAAAGATACTTATGATAAAATTGATGGTTCTGTTATCTTCAATCTGCATCACAAAATTAATTCTCTTACTCAGAATGGTTCTTCTCTGTCTGAATATTACCATAATTTGACATCTTTGTGGAAACAGTATGATTCGATGGTTACCTTGCCTATGTGTATTTGTGCTGCTGCAACTACTGTGAAAAGTCATAATTTCTGAGGGTACCAGAATATATGAGAATGCAACAACATTAAATTTGAATGAAAACATTATTTCTGAGGGAAACCAAGAGAATCTTAGAAGGTCTTAAAGGAACATTACTTTGTCTAAAAGGTTAACTGATTTTCAAATAGAGGGAAAGGTTAAATATCCTTTAAACAAAGTTCTTAATTATGCTCATCTTCCTCAAGATATTCACTATTTTTCAACCAATCTGAATAAAAGTATTGAACCAACTTGTTTTAAAGAAGCTGTTACTGATATAAATTGGATTAATGCCATGAATGAGGAAATGGAGGCTTTAAATAGAAATAATACGTGGGAAGTGACTAGTCTTCCTCCTGATAGAGAATCTATTGGTTGTAAATGGATATACAAAATCAAATATAAGTCTAATGGCGAGATAGAAAGATATAAAGCTAGACTTGTTGCTAAAGGCTTTAGTCAAAAACCTGGTATTGATTTTGATGAGACCTTTTCTCCTGTTGTTAAGATGGTAACTGTTAGGTGTTTACATTCTATAGCAGTTTCTATGAATTGGCCTTTGTACCAATTGGATGTTAACAATGCATTTTTGTATGGTGATTTAAATGAAGAAGTGTACATGAAATTACCTCAAGGGTATTTTCATAAGAATGAGAATGAGAATTTGGTGTGCAAATTAAATAAATCTTTATATGGTTTAAAACAAGCTCCAAGACAATGGAACTCTAAATTATGTAGTGCCTTGAATGAGTTTGGTTTTGTTCAAAGTAAGTCAGATTATTCTCTTTTTACTAAAGGTTCAAGCAATAAGTTCGTTGCTTTACTTGTATATGTTGATGATATTGTTGTTACTGGAAATGATATTGATTGTATTAAGGAATTAAAAGAGTTCATGAATACTAAGTTCAAAATTAAAGACTTAGGAAAACTTAAGTATTTTTTGGGTATTGAAGTTCTTGAAACTGAAAATGGTCTTTGTTTATCTCAAAGGAAGTATTGTTTGGAATTACTTAATGATTTTGGTTTACTTGGTTGTAAACCAGTTAACACTCCTTTTGAAGTTAATTTGACTTTAAAACATGATTCTACTAAGTTGATTGATAATGTTTCTGTTTACCAGAAACTTGTTGGTAAACTGATATACTTAACCATTACTAGACCAGATATATGTTATTCTGTTTAATGTCTATCCCAGTTTATGCATGCTCCAACACAAGATCATTTCAATATTGGGCTAAGAGTTCTCAGGTATTTGAAACATTCTCCTGGTAATGGTTTGCATATTACAAAAGGTGATGTTTCTACTCTTTCTGGTTATGTGGATTCAGATTGGGCTAGGTGCTTGAGCACTAGAAGGTCTATTACAGGTTATACTGTTTTCTTGGGAAACACTCTGGTTTCATGGAAGAGTAAGAAACAACCAACTGTAGCCAAGTCCTCTGCTTAGGCAGAGTATAGGGCTATGGCTGCAGTTACTTGTGAAATAATTTGGCTTAGAAACTTGTTACATGATCTTGGTATTACTGTTAAAATTCCTGTGAATCTGTTCTGTGATAGCAAACCTGCTTTGCAAATAGCTGCAAATCCTGTGTTTCATGAAACGACTAAACATTTTGAGATAGATTTGCATTTTATTAGAGAGAAAATTTGTGCAGGAATTTTAAGGACTACTAAGATTAAATCTAAGCTCAATGTGGTTGATATTTTTACAAAGAGTTTGGGTTCTAAGCAACATATTTTTCTTTGTAAGAAATTGGGATTGTTTGACATGTTCAAGGCATGAACTTGAGGGGGGATGTTCCAAAGTATAAGTTCATACCTTGCTTAAATATGTTAAATTTTTGTATTTATGTATAAAGTACTTATGTTATATGTTGAGGTTAAATGCAGGGTTAACTATGTATGACTAAGGAAGCTAAAGTACTTTTCCTGGGAGAATAAGAAGTGCAAGGAGCTGGAAGACATTCAAGAACATACAAGGATTGAAGATGTATTTTATAGGCACTATATAAACGAGCCTTTAAGATAATTAGGAAGCAGCTTTCACATTCATTTTATATATCAGCATCATCTCATTCTCTCTGTATCTATATTCATACATGTATATGTATATATCTCTTCGATATATATTCTGGTTTATAATCATCTCTTGGATGATATTTTGATTATTATTCTGTAATAATAACTCTTAATAAACTTTACAAAATATTTCATAATAACTCTTCTCTTATTGTGATTGGTGATTTGTGTAAGTTTCTTCTTTGGTTGATAAATTCTCACATATGGGCCCTATGTCATCAAGCAAAATAAAAACCAAATTAAATAAACTATGTATGTTTATAACATAGATGAATTTCACCTAAATGTTGTTATTAAATTATATAGACGTATGCCTACACGATGCGACGAGATTGGCGGTAGTGACAACGGGTGGTGACGGCGGCGACGGTGATAGCGGAGCCGATGGCGGCGCGTTGACGACTATGGTGAGACGATTATTAATGTAAAATTTTTTGATTTAAAAGGAATGGTGTAGTTACTTTATGAGTGTGCAATGAAAATTAGTTGGAGTATTTTTGGTATATTAATGGGTGAGATGTAATGAAGGTAAAATATTTAGGGGCAAATTGATCTTAAGATCTTGACCGAAAAGTTTAACGAAAAAAGAAAGATGAAATGCATTATTCAGAAATAAGATAAATGACAGAAAAAAAAAAACCGATACTCATTCTGTCGACCTGTCATAAACGAAATATGGGGGCTACATGCGTGTGTATGTTGTATGTGTGGCTTATATATGAATGAAAATCCGTAGCTATAAATTATATGTCAAAAATGAAAAATATGTAAACATCTAAGCATGTAAAACATAGAAGGATACTATAACCAACCATCTAGATAGATCAGTTAATTATAAAAGGGACATGATATAATTTTTTAAAAATCATGTAAATACATCTATCTATACTACTATATAAATAAAAATTATAATCCCTACGTTGAAAGTTTACATAAATGGAACATGCGAATTGACTAAAATACCCTTAATGAATTAAATTACACCATTAGTCCATTATATTAAAAAATATCTCTACTAACTCCTCTAAATCAAATACTTTTACCTACACTAATAGATGTCACCATCACCGTCATCACCGACTCGCAATCGCATTGCGCGAGTACCATGCTCGTAATCTATAATATAACTAAAAGAGGGGGTTGGGGGTACACTTGGCACCCCTAATCCGCCTTCTTGAGTTTAATACTCCCTCCTTATTAATCCTCTAATATTTTAATATTAATAGAAATTAATTTATACTTTTTGGTTTTCCATCACCAATTTACACTCTAACCCCAATCTAAAACAATTAATTTACACTTTTTGGTTTTCCCATCACCAAATTACACTTTAACCCAATTTAAAATAATTAACTTATACTTTTTTGATTTTTCATTACCAATTTACTCTTTAACCCAATTTAAAATAATTAACTTACACTTTTTTGATTTTTGATCACCAATTTATAATTTAACCCAATTTAAAAATAATTAATTATACTTTTATATAGTTTACACTTTTAAAATATAAGAAACTATAAATTTTTTATTTAACTAAAGTTGAAAAAAAAAAGGTAAACTGGAATCAATATTTATATTGAGTTAATTTTTGTATGTTTTGTGCAGATAATTTTTGGAGTATCTTGACCGATGGGGTGGCTATTCAGCTAGCAAATTTTCAAGTTGATTTCGGTATATCTATTTAATATATTTAAATTTCAATTTTTTAGCTTTGATTAGTATATTTTGAGACTATCCGTCCATTGGACGGGTCTAAACACTAGTATAACAATATGATTATGAGTTTATGATACTAAATCAAAGAAGGGAAAGTATTTCAGCCTTTAGATTAAATCTAAAGGTCAAGATTCAAATATCATTTTTTAAATTTTGACCTTTAAATTTAATCTAATGGTTAAGATGTCCCTGGCATCATGTTATGAAACTTGAGGGAATCCATCCCGAGAATAAGGTTAACGGGGAAAATTCATAAAAGTACAGTTATCACATGTTACACTCATTGTCAAATCATGACACAAAATTTTCAGCGAAATTTATTTTTAAAAAAACATGTAATGATAATATTAAAATGATTATTAAGAAGATTTTTCTAGAAAATCTCATTATATAGTTCGACTGATTTAGTTTTTAAGAACCGATACCCAGTTTCTCTCAAAAACCGGTCCGGTTTAAACAACCATGTGTCCCTTTCTTCTTTCGAGAAAAATATGGTCTCTTTTTCTCTTTTCCATACAATCCAATAATAAATAAATAAAAACACAACAAAAAATATCATAAAAATGAAATAAAATATTCATAAAAAAAACAAGAGAGAAGACCAGTTCTTTGGTTTCATTTCTTTATTATTACTACTACTTCTAGTCGTCTTCTTTCTTTCTTTTTCTTTCACCGTGTTTTCGTCGGCAACTGCAAACTATCCATAAATTTTCAACACTTTTTATATTCACCAAGAAAAAAAAAAGTTCCTTTTTTGATCATTTGTAAGTATTTTTATTATTATTGTTATTATTATTCTTGTTGTGGGTGATATATTTATGCTTTTTGTATAGATTGATCATTTTTTAGTATAAAGTTTTAAACTTGATGGTTAAGTATATGCTTAATTTTGAAATTATTTGATTTTGAGGTGTTTTTAGGTTGAAATATAATTTGGGGCTTTATCATATTTTGGGATTAAGGATTAGGGTTAGTTGGAATGATGTTTAGGGACTAACCCTTGTTTTGTTTTTATCATTAATTGGTTAAAGTTAGAATCTTGCTAATAATAATCTTGGTTTTGAAGATTAATAGTAATTTGGAGATTAAGGATTCAAGTTTGTTAGAAATGATGTTTAGGGTCTAACCCATGCTCTTTAATTAGTTAAAGTTTGAATCTTGCTAATTAGTATCTTAGTTTTAAAGAATAATAGTATGGTTTGTTTTCAAACTGTTAAGAGCATCTGCTTCTAAATTTGCACAAAAAAATGTTAATAAATGGAAACTCTGACCAGTTGTGTGAAGGATGATATGTAGAAGGCAATCTTCATACCGACTTGGCATCCGTTTAGGTTGAAATACAATTGTGCGGGTATTAATTTGTGATTAAAGGTTGGAATTAGTTAGAAATGATGAATGGTGTGTAGCCCACTTTTTGTTTTCATCATTAATGAGTTAAAGTTTGAATCTTGCTAATGACTATCTTACTTTATGATGGATTATGCTAGTGTTTTTTTTTTAACCAATACAGCATTTTGTGCTAATATGTGGATGATAATGTTCAACTTAGTGTTCTGTAAGGATTTTGTGTGTATTAATGAATTGTTTCTAAAGCAGAAGTTTGTCATTTGATGTGAATTGGTATCGCATGTATGATTAATTAGGTGAGTGCTTTGGATGCAGGTATTCGGTTTGTGAGGGGTTTGAGTTTCAGAGCTAACTATCGATGACTGGATAAGTAGAGTTGAAGTGGTAGTGGTTTGTATTAGATTAAATATGTTGGACGGACCGAAGTTTCCTGGTATGATGGGTGTAAATAACGGGAATGATAACTTTGTTGATCTGTCACAAGTGTTTTACCATAAGCTTGGCGAGGGGTCAAACATGTCGATCGACAGTTTCAATAGTTTGCAAATGAGCAATGGTGGTGGGTCTGTTGCAATGTCAGTCGACAATAGTAGTGTTGGGTCAAATGATTCACATACTCGAATCTTAAACCATCAAGGTTTAAAACGTGTAAAAAATAATTATATTGATGCTCACAGTGTGAATAGAGGACGAGTCTCTCAGGGGTTGAGTGATGATGCGCTGGCTCGAGCTCTATTAGATGCTCGTTTTCCAACAGAAGGGCTAGAAAATTTTGATGAGTGGACCATTGATTTGAGGAAACTTAGCATGGGACCCGCTTTTGCACAAGGTGCATTTGGGAAGCTGTATAAAGGTACTTATAATGGCGAGGATGTTGCTATTAAGCTTTTGGAAAAACCAGAAAACGACTTAGAGAGGGCACAACTTATGGAGCAGCAATTTCAGCAGGAGGTTATGATGCTTGCAAGACTGAAGCATCCGAATATAGTTCGCTTCATTGGTGCGTGCCGTAAGCCCATGGTGTGGTGCATTATTACAGAATATGCTAAAGGAGGTTCTGTGAGGCAGTTTTTGACCAAGAGGCAGAACAGATCAGTGCCATTGAAGTTGGCGGTTAAGCAGGCTCTCGATGTTGCTAGGGGAATGGCATATGTGCATGGACTTGGACTGATTCATAGGGACCTGAAGTCAGATAACCTTTTGATATCAGCTGACAAATCAATTAAGATTGCTGATTTTGGGGTTGCTAGAATTGAGGTTCAGACCGAAGGAATGACACCTGAGACTGGGACCTACCGTTGGATGGCTCCGTAAGTTTACTTCCATTTTTGGCCTAGCTCTTGCATATAGTTTATCTTTAATTTCTTGAATTGTGTTCTGTTTACATTGTTGTTTGACATGTTTATTATCACTTATTGGCTACATTTTATTATATGAATATGAATTGGTGGTAAAATTTTATTCTTACTCCTTCCCTTTCGACCTGACAGTTCCAAATCACGAATATTCCCCGCCATCTTGCATATCTTATCACCTAATTGCTTATTTATTGTATATATATTAGATTAGATATGTACATGCACATCCTTTATATCACGTCTGGTGAAGACTCTAGACATTTACCATCAAGCAATTGATTTGTGGAATATTTGGGTTATGTCTTCTCTTGTTTCAGACTGCGTGTGGTAGGATCTAATCTTACCTCTAGAGATTCCTTGGATTGTCGGTATAGTTGTAAACGTGTTGAGCTACTCGCGAATTACATGTGCCTGGCTCATATAAAGCTCAACTTGAGCTTGTTTTAAATGAGCTCTAGGATAGCTTGAGTTTAACTTTTAGCTGGTTTGTTAACAATATCAAGCCCAAGCTTTAGAGATGGAGCTTCATTAAGCTTACAAGCACACGTGCTTTTATACATCAATATTAACATATATTAATTTCTCAATTTTATGTTATGTATGTATGGATGCTTCAAATAAGTAAAGAAATTTATTATATGGATGCTTCAAATAAGTAAAGAAATTTATTAATCAGTTTGTGTGAAGGAGATTAGAGGAACATAATCATCACCCTGAATACGGCATCTATATGGGATATGGCTCGAAGTAAAAAGTTAACGTTGGTTGGGAAGTTGAAAAACTAAAGGGAGGGAGTTCATCCCATATCTTTTGGCAAATAAATCAAAGCCATTCCTCTTTATATATATCTAAAGTATTATGTTCATATAAACATGGTACATGTATCACAGCAAATTAAATCAAAATCAGAGGTTATTTGGGTCAAGTTTGATTTGATTTTTTGCCTTTAAAGTAATGTCGAATGTTTCTTGGTAACCAGCTATCTAGTAAGCTTCTATATAATAGCTTATTAGCCGAGCATCTATTTACCTGAAGCCACACTTTGTTTTCCCGAGCTTGCTTTATAATACTACAAGAAAGCTCTAGCTATTAGGTTTAAGCTCAAAACGAGCCGACCTCAAGCTCTTCTACTTGAAATGAGACTAGCTCAAGTTCTATTAAACACCTGATCGACTTGTCCTGTTTACATCTCTAGTTGCAGGTGCTTTGCTGTTTACAAGCTATTTGCAAATGTTTGCATTTAGGGCATGATAGTATTGTGTAATATGGGTATTCATTTATGACCAGTTTCAGCTACTCATTGAAATTAAGAGATGCATCATGTAGGATGAGCGTCTCTTAATTTAGGAAAAATATATGCTCAAGCTTTCTGTTTCATATAATATTCTCATTATGTTCTTTCAGAAATGTTTTGGTACCATATTATAGAAATCTATCTGTTATGAAAAAATGCTATACTAAGGTCGTCTATTCATCTTTCATTCTATTACCACATCTCAAGACCTTCACTTGAATTTTGCTGATTCCTTTTCATATGTTCTCGTTATTATTGGAACTAGCTTGTTAATTGGTTAACTTTTATTATTATTTTTTTTCTCTTTTGGTTACAATTCAAACGGTAATCACAAATTTAGGATGAATATAATTTTTATTGATGTCTGAATCTAACATCTTGACAGCTTTAAACACAATAGTTAAGATGCTTTTGAAATTTGAACTCTTGAATATTTACAAACTCAAGAAAGTCCTACACTTGTTCGAAATTATTTTAGTCACCAACTGTTTTACATGCATTTTACTAGTGCCACACTGCTTACATACACACATAACGTCAACTAGACAGCCAATAAGGCTCCTATAATTGAACACACATGAAGACTCTTGAATTTACTAGGATGTTTTAAGAGTTCTACATATATTAGTGCCTTCTTGTATCTTGTGTTGCTGTCTTACACCACCTAGAATCCACCTTTGAGACTGTGTTAGCTTGTTGTCAGCTCATGATGCGACTTAAATTCCAGATTCTTGAATCCTGATTTCACTTGTAAGAGCCATGACATATTCGTAAAATTATATAATATACATGTGAGAACATGACAGAAGCTGACTTTTTACGTTCAATTACCCGAATAAATGTTTTGGGGTAGGCTCACCGCTCACCCCCTAGACAATGTTTCCTAATTCTACTTAGGATCAATACACACTTGGTGGTAAATGTATCTGTAAATCTCATTAAATATAAGCTAGTAATCTAGTTATGCATTTTTTAACGTGGCCAATCTTTGAGGCCGATGAGGATTGATAATGAAAAATGGCGGTGGTAGGTATGATTATGGTGACGTGTAATATGATATAGCCAGATGAGCTTGTGAAGCATGATGAGCTTAGAAGCTCCTAAGTTATACTTTCAGATATCACAAATCTATTCTTTACCATATCAGTTTGTCTCTTACACTTACTATGTTGCGCATAATGTGCTGTACTTGTAAAGTGTGTTCTTATTCACTATTTTATAATAATCAAGCTGCTTTCTTTTTGTGTACCAACTTTGACAATAAGTTTTGTCTTTGTTAAAACTTTTAGCTCCACCTCCATAATTTGTTTTAGCTAACTTCTTTCAAGAAGTTATGTTATATAGGTTGTGCTACATGGAAACAGGATTGAATGTTCCGTGTAAGTGACACAGTTGTAAATTACATTACATGGTTTTACTGGTGTCAAAGTAGTTATTACATTAATCACCTTTGTGCAAATGCCCTTAAGAAAATCTTAATCGCAAAACTTGTCATATCTTTGATTTGTCTTCTTCCATTAGTTATTTCCAGGGTTAATTACAATTCTCATTGCGACTTTCTGAATAGATTACATCCCTGCGTTCTTTCTGATTGTAGCTTAAATATTCTTTTATTTTACTTATTGTTTTAGGATAGTTTATTTTATTTTTTTTATACTTTTTCTTTTTATTTGGATGGCTGTATATTGGAACATATAAAGCGACGTAATTTTTATGTCTTTGATTCAGCAATCAGCATTCCTATTTGGCATTCGTTATTGGTTAATCTTTCATTCAAGAATATAACCTTTATTCATCTAATGGTTGTTGATGCTCTAGTAAAGCATATTTGATTTAGCATTGCCATTTGGCTGTTGATGTTTGAGTAAACTACATCGGTTATTGCAGGGAGATGATCCAGCATAGGCCCTACACACAAAAGGTAGATGTATATAGTTTCGGGATTGTCCTGTGGGAACTCATAACTGGAATGCTTCCATTCCAGAACATGACAGCTGTGCAAGCTGCATTTGCTGTCGTCAATAAAAGTGTCCGTCCCACCATCCCACATGACTGCCTGCCAGTTCTTGGTGAAATAATGACACGTTGCTGGGACGGAAACTCAGATGTGAGACCACCATTCACTGAGGTGGTCAGAATGCTTGAACATGCAGAGACCGAGATCCTGACCAATGTCCGCAAGGCTCGGTTCAGGTGCTGCATGAGTCAACCGATGACTACTGATTAAAGTGTGTCAAAGAACAAGACAGTAAAGAAATGGAAAGTTGAAAAGAAAAGAGAAACAAAAGCTGCCAAACCATGTGTATCTATGACGGTAATTTCTTTCTTAAAATAGGGTGAAAAGAGGAAGAAAATTATTATATGATATGAACTACTCGTTTTGTTGGAA
Source organism: Erigeron canadensis (assembly GCF_010389155.1). Classification (NCBI taxonomy): domain Eukaryota; kingdom Viridiplantae; phylum Streptophyta; class Magnoliopsida; order Asterales; family Asteraceae; genus Erigeron; species Erigeron canadensis. Next base: position 5,499,893 of record NC_057763.1, read on the forward strand.
ATTTTTTTCTTTAATTTTTATGGATTGTGTTGCTGAATTAGTAGTTATGGAGGAGATTTGATGTATTTATATACATGATCATCTAAATCTTTCTTTTCTATACCTCAGAAACTGCTTTTCCTAATTCAGTGTGTATCTAGTTTTCTAAAGTCGTTAACATCTTTAAATACGTATGTCATCCTTGTGCGCATTAACAACATTAATTTCTAGAGCGTGTATTCATATTCTTTCCAGTTCAAATCGCTACCCAAAGGCGGAATGGCTGTAAATTTACTATTACCTGCTCAAAAGAGATAACCGATTGAAGACATCTGTCGTATTTTTCATGATGTTGACAATTGAATGTTTCTAAGTCTTATGGGCGGAATGGCTGTACTAAATGGATATTTTTGGGTTTGGTTTTCCCTTTGTGTAGACCATTTGGGTTTTCTTCTGGCTTTGTTTTTCCCTGTGTAGACCATATTAACATTTTTTATATTTTGATCAAGTTTAAAAGAAAATCTATAGTTTTCTTGCATTTTTTCTGGAGTTGATTTGATTTTTGTTTTCCTGCATTTGGTCCTTGGTTCAAATGGCAAAACAGAGAAGTTTTTTTTTTTTAAGGCTATATATTTAGAAGAATTAATCATCTTTTTTTTTTTCTTATATTAGTTGAAAGTGCTAAGATCTTAAAAAGTGGGTTTTTTTTTTGTTCGGACCCAATTAGTATGTTTTTGGGACATGTTTGATTACTTTCAAATCCTATAAAAAATTATATGCAAGTGGATATAACATTGCTAATAATACAATTATGCTAATACTAATGTCTTGATAGATTAAAACAAACAAGTGAATATAACATTGATATTAATACCAACTAGCTAGTCTTTGACAGAAACCAACAAAGAGTATTATTCGCGGTTGGTCTTAATAGTTTAATACCAAACTTTAGATAGATTACAAAAGCACTGGGGAATTTTAAATTAGCCTGGAGTGTGAGCAAATTTGTTTTGAGAGCAAAAGAGAGGGAGTGAACCCTAGAATTGATGTACTTAGATCGAACTCCAAAAAACGATTCTCAAGTTGATGCCCACCCAACACAATAGATGTTCTTGGCTCGGATCCCCCATCAACAATTGCAAGGCACATAACATTCTTCTTAGCTTCCACCATTAAGTTTGAACCAGACAATGTAAATTTTTCGGATATTGTATTGCCTTCCAAAACTAGATCAATATCCGGGACCGCTGGTCCAGTTATCGACTTTGAAATAGTTTTTGAATCAAAGCATGCCCCAAATGGTGTGACGGATGTTACCCTTTTGATCGTCTTTAGTGTAGCTTCCTTAACAAAATCTTTGACAAGAGGTTCATAAATGGATGCATGCAAAATGGTATAAGGTGCTATAGTACTAATCTTTGTCCCCCCAACTCCATTCTTGTCAAACGATAGCAATGATGGGTTAAAAGATACTTGTTTACCGTTTATTTCAATGTGCTTGACACTAATGAAATATTCATCTGAGGGAGATCCTTCTGAAGAAACCGGGGCAGTACTGATAGGATTGACAACGAGTGGAGTCCTTGCAAAGGACAAAGATTTTTCTCCGATAGTAGGTGGCATGTAATATGGGCCGCCACCAATATACATGTCCCCTATGGATTCGGATGATGATGGTATACAAAGAACAAACTTTGGAGGCAAGTTGAATGAAGATGAAATTTGTGAAGCCAATGAAACTTGGGTTCTTGCAAGGCCAACCAACCCTTTAGTATGGTCACCAGGTAACCCTTGTATAATGTCTGCATCTGCACAAGAGAATTGGAATTTAGGTACATCATATTCTGCCAAAACATGGCGACCATCTGTCGACGATGCCCTGATGGTATCCTCGCCGAGCTCTTGAGCTATCAAGTATTCGCTATAAGGGTTAAAAGCGTAGACACCACACGCGTCGTTGGAGCAACCAGGTCTAGGTGTTGAGTTGCAGTCTAAACAAACAGACCCCATGGCTTTCTTACATTCGTTTGAACCACACGGCGCTCTTTTATAAGAAGTTGATAGATATGACCTACAATCAATCCAAACAGATTGTGCTCCTAGATCAAGTAGTGCATCAACATTTACTTTTGTTTGGTTGCCCATATTAATGGTGGTGTAATACTGGAGGCTAGTTTGGTTCTTTCGAATTGGGAAGTAAATAGCAGTGTTTTTAGTAAGTTTGTTTGGTTCTAAAGCAGCACAAGAGAAGGCTACAATAGAGAAGAAGAAAAAGAAAGTTGCATGGCTTTTAAAAGTTGCCATTGTGTTCGATATCGTATCGTATGTGCAAAATTCAGTGATGTGTTTGCAACTATCTTATACTACTACTCATTCTTCCACTTGCATCTTTTTTAATATGGTCAAAGATGGCGACTTGATAGTTTGATTTGTAACTAGAAAATTTGATGCATGTTTTGTTACGGTTTTATAATGTTTACATTGGAACCACGTTTCATCTATCATTTATGATATGATAATTGACAACAACTAAAATCCCTATATCTACTAAATATATAACGGACACATTTACTCTTAAAGACATATTATAGAGTTTCCAATTAAATGGTTGAAACTATGAGAATTGATGTTACACACATTAAACACCAGAGAGGCTGAATGTATAAATACTCTCATTTTAATTTGAACGTCATTCTATTAAGGGCTAATTACTTGGAAAGTCCCTCAACTTGTAACTGAAAACTTTTACGGGGCTCGAACAAAAAAAAGTTCTATTGTAGGGAAGAAAAACGGCTAAAACATCTTTGTGAGATTCCGTACAAGTACCCAGTCAAAAAATTTTTTAAAACACTGATGTGCTAAATCGAGTTCAAAAATTATAAACTAGAATCACCTAAAAACTCACTACTACACACTATCGGGCAATGGACCTGACCGTTTGGAATATAGTTAAGAGGTAAGACCGTGTTCGTTCTCGGGGATTGGTTTTAACTAGTTGTTTGGTAAAATGGTTTGGAAAAAGGGGTGTTGCTTCAATTCTCTCTTGACAAATAAACTAAAAGAAATTTAAAAGACAATTTGCATAAAAGTAAGGAAAAGCTTCAGACAATAATAATAAAGATCATCCACCTTGAATTCACTAGACTTCAAACATGATTGCATCCAATTAAGAACAAATTCATTTGAGTTGAAAAGATAATCGTAAAAGGATTAAGGTGCTCACATGGTACCACCAACCGTGAACAAATTACCCGATCACCTAAATTGCTAGTTAAATTACCCAAGCCGGTTCCACCAGTGCCTAGACAACCTTACCAACATTTAGTTTGTTTGACTATCGAATTAACAATTGTATCTATGTGAGGATAACGTGGTACCACCAACCGTTATAAAACACGTTGACAACATATTCCTTTCATTAAAATGATATCCACTATCATACCATGAACTAGTGATAATTGCTTATAGACAAACAACCATTTGAAAGTCACATATGCATTCAACTAGTAGCACTAACGAAGAACACACATGCCACCAATATCAAAATAATATATATAAAGGAATTAAATCATCAAGATCTTGACACAATAATAATTGAAATCAACTCTTTGAATTAAAAATATAGCAATCACATCATTCGTCTAGTTTCATCAAGGTGGATGATTAAACGTTTAGCCACTCATGATCATTTCAAAATAATAATTAAAATAAAAGAAGAATATGATGTACCAATCGTTTGAGAAATTGAAATTGCAAGACAATAAAAGTAGATACGATCTAGATGGGTACTCGTGAATCTCCAATGAATCGGAAGAAGAAATTCTTGCTTTGATCCTTGAAATAACCCCTTTTCGAGCAGCTCCTAGAAAGAATTTTGATAACTGGAAAAATTAGGTTTTTGTTTGTATTTATACCTCCTCTAAATCTGCTGTAAAATCGATCCAAACCCTTTCTGTCCGTGCTCTCACTGCGAGCAGTGAGCCATGCGTACCCTCACTGCGGCGCAGTGAGTATCCACATCCTATTTTGTCCTTTAGGCGAATGCGGCGCAGTGAAGCCTCATCACTCCCAACTTTGGTGCAGTCCAAATCTTCAGATCAATTCCTCTTTTTCCTGATGACCACTGCGGCGCAGTGGCTTAGTTTCTTTCCCACTGCGTCGCAGTCTCTATTCTCTGATCTAAGGACAAATTTTCCAAACTTGTAAACTTGCCAAATTCTTCATTCTTCTCAACCAAATCAACTCTCGATATCTTGAATCAACTTCTAGGCCTCAAAATCATCAGAAGATGTGTCAAATGAACGCGTAACCTGCTTAGAGTCTGAAAACACTAACAAATACCATAAACGCGCCAAATGCACATAAAATCGACTTAAAATACTTAGTAAAATGGCCAACAATAATGTGGGTGATAGGTATAATTTGGTCACATCAAACACATATTCATTTTTTTAAACTTATTTAATAATTACATGGATATTACACATCATTTATTCAAAATATCAATATTTCCATATAGATATTCCACTCTCATATCTAACATCTATATCTATCTCAAAAGCAAATCATAAAGATCAATCCACCCAAAATCATAACCATTTCTAAATTCAAATCAAATCCATTTTCATTTCGAATCTCATCTTCTATTCAATTAACAAACATCAATATCTCAAAACCCACAAACTCACATATGTATAAACTCCCACATAATATATTCGACCCATTTATAGTGATGGTGATGTTCACGCCGACGACTACAACTTCAGGCAGAGCAGTGGTGGTTAGCGGCGGTGGGAATGAAAAAAAGGTCGGCGGCTGCAACTCGATCTATAATCAACAACAAAACAGAAAAGAACTTGGCGATCTGGAACCACATTTAAAGTGGTGGTAGTAATCCAATATTCGTTTGTGGTTAGTGATCTGATCTGCGCCGCCCACCTCGGCCGAAAAACAGGGTACACCTCGTCAGAAAAAAGGGGTTTGTTTGAAATCATAGTCCAAAAGAGAACAGATCAGAGTTGCTATGTGTATCTGGTTTGTCTCTGATCTATATGTATATGTATGTGTGTATAGATAAGAGTGGTTGCTTTCCGGCGAGCACGACAAAGGTTGTTGCGGTTTATCAAGATCAGTGGCTAATTTTGTTGTTGAGTTAATTGATTTCCATAAAAGATAATTGGTTTAGTTGTTATTGTATATGTGTATATATGTAGGCGAGAGTAAGTACCCGCGCGTTGTGGCGATAAGATGGTAGGGTGATAGGTCATAGGTTGTGAGGTCATAGGTTGTGATATGTCATAGAGTGTGATAGCCAAATGCTTTAGCCATACGGGCTCCACCCTCGAATTTAAAAATTCGTCGAAAGTATATCGAATGGCATCTCTAATGAAAGAATATATTAAGAACACCCATATAATTTTTATAATTTATCGATTTACGGTTTTTAAGATAAAAGATTTTGAATGAATTAGAGAAATTTATGGAGGAAAGGGAAAAATGAGTGGTTGAGATTTAAGGAGAGAAAAAAATGAGTGGTTGAGATTTATTCTAAGGGTATTATGAATAAGTGATAGGGGTATTTTGGGGTTTTCACTTGTGTAAAGTTGAAAAAATAGAGGGAACAAATGATTTATAATGTAGTAGAGATAATTGGTTTAATTGTTATCAAGATCAGTGGCTGATTTTGTTGTTGAGCACAACAGAGGTTGTTTCGTATCAAGATCAATGGATGATTTTGTCAAATTCTGGTTAATTTTGTTGTTGTAGTATACATATACATGTTAATGCTTGTTGGGTTGATTGTTATAGCATTATTATATGTGTATACGGTGTTGGATGTGGAAGATGCCATGTACATAAAAGTAAATGGAAAACTACAACCGGTAAATGAAAAGGTCCACGTCATCAATAGTAGGTCATAATCCCACAAAATATGTTTTAGCCGTTTTTCTTCCTCACAATAGAACTTTTTTTTGTTCGACCCCCATAAAAGGTTTCAGTGACAAGTTGAGAGACTTTCCAAGTAATTAGCCCTTCTATTAATCTATTCTACTCCTACTCTTAAATTACACGTATGCCTGACTCTCGAAAAACCCCTACTAATCCACCATCACAAATGTGAGAAGTGAGACTCGAACTTTTAAGGTCAAAGACCTTACCAATGGGCCACTAGAGAGCCATTGGTTAATGAATAATCACACATAACACACCCTAATCCTTCCTTAAATTTGTGTGTGTCTTCCTCATTAGATTTCCGCATAACATCAGCCGAATCTTCATCCCATTATTACTCAATCATTTTGTTTTGAGAACTCAAAATCAATAGCAATCATGTTTAATGCTCTTACAGGTTTCACAGTTTGATCTGGGATATATTATCACTCGAATCAAATCATGTTTATTCCAACTGTTTATTTTTTTTTCTTAACAATAAATTAACATTTATGTTGTTGGATACATTTTATCAAACATAAGTAAATGAGATATTTATTTGAATTTCTATGGGAAAAAAAAATAATCTAAACTAGTCATTTGTAATCTACCATTTCCCTTCCTCCCCGTCATTTCATTTTTGTTTTCCTCTGCCGCCACCACCATCATCATCGGAGTTGCCATCACCACATCCACCATCATATCCGACCACCACCATCATTATTTCTGACCATCACCACCAAAACACAAGCACAAATAGTCGCTCGATCTCTCCCTGTCTCTGTCTCTCTTCTTCTAGCCATGGTGTTGGCGCGGGCGACGACAAAGGTAAGCTGGTACTGTATAACAACCACCATCTCTTGGATCGCCACTCATTAAAATTCAAACCATTCCCAAATGCGTCCATTTCTATCTTCTTTATATGATTCCTTAAGGGCGAAGCCTATGCGGTATCCATAGGAACAATAAACGACAGCGGTGGTGGTAGAGGCTAATCTAAAAGAGATGATCAGAGACGACGGATGGTAGCGGATGTGATGGAAAAAGGGATTGAAAGATGGAGGGAGGAAAAAAAAAGATAAATCTAAATTTTGGAAATAAATGGTTAAGATTTGTTTTTTAGTTGGGATAATGGCACGTGAGTGTAACCAACTATGACCAAAAGGTTATGTAATGTAACCAACTACTCGACTAGCTATGTAGTGTAACCAACTTTGTTTTTTGGGTTATGCAATGTAAGCAACCGGATACAAAACAAGTTGCCGGTTACCACCTTTATTTTTATGAGATAATGGCACCGGAGTGTAACCAACTATGACCAAAAGGTTATGTAATGTAACCAACTACTCGACAAGCTATATAATATAACCACCTTTGTTTGTTGGGTTATGTAATGTAAGCAACCGGATGGGAAACAAGTTGTTGGTTACCACTTTCATTTTTATTCTTTTTTAATTAAAAAAAGGGGTCACGTGTCACATATCTTACGAATATATATTTACTAATTATTTACATATAAACAATTATATTTATATGTATATATATACACCTCTTTTCTCTATAAAATACACCACATTGATTATGGTGGCGACGGTTTTGATTTTGAAGATTCCGGTAACAAGCGACCTCTCTTTTCTACGATTCGGCGTGGTGAAACCATTTGTCTATGACGGCGAAGGAGAAATTTATATAGATATAGATATATAGTGATAGATAGAATAAGATATATTGATTGATGATGATATGGTAAATCGGTGGGTTAATATATTTGGGTTTAAATTCTCATTGGGTTGTGTTCCATAGTCCGTGTGATGAAATGAAGAAGATAAACGAAGCAAAAGAAATGAATATTTCTATAACTTTATTTTTGTTAGTGGAATTACAAAGTTGGTTACACTACATAGCTAGTCGAGTAGTTGGTTACATTACATAACCTTTTGCTCATAGTTGGTTACACTATATAACCTTTTAGTCATAATTGGTTACACTCCGGTGCCATTATCCCTAAGTTTATTTTTGGCTTAACCGGATGGAAACTTGAAGTAGCCGGTAGCTTACATGACATAACCCAAAAAACAAAGGTGGTTACACTACATAGCTTGTCGAATAGTTGGTTACATTACATAACATTTTGATCATAGTTGGTTACACTCCGGTACCATTATCCCTTTTTAGTTCTCACCGTCTTCCTTGTTTTTCAAATGATTACACCCATGTAAGTAAACAATATTTGATATGTATTATTATTGTTTTAGAACATCTAATTAGTTATAATTATCTCTAGAAGATTGTTATGATATTACTAATTTAAATAAATAGCTTTTTTTTGTCATTTTCAAATTTATTCTTAAAGTTTTGTTCTTTTAACTTTATTTATTTATGATGTCATAAAAACTTTCCTTTTAAAATTTATTACATTTTTATTTTTGTTATTTAAAGGTGTTTTTCTTTAAAAAATTAATTTTATTTTCTTTTAAAAACTCTAATAATATATACATGGTAATCATTTCAATAATTTTGTGATAATAGAATTTTAAATTATTCGCATATTATGCAGGTTAATAAGTTAATTATAAGATATATTATTTCGAGGTTATGAGTACCGTTAGACTGCCGCAGCTTCAATGACGAAGATACGTTTTTATAAAACTTTTATCAATATGTTCGGGTTGAACACGGGTTAATAAGCTAGTTTTTCAAACATTAACTTTTGATAAAGGTATAAACTTGTAAGAAAATGGGTAGCAAGAGGAACTCCAACATCGAAATCAAAATTTAATATCCATTGACTTGTCTCATATGAATCATATGATGGATGTATAATACCTTTTATCTTAATCCTTACGTGATGTTATATATCACTATCTAATTTCATCTAGAAAACCGACGTATAAACATCTATTATTATCTAACACCAATTATAATATAGCTACCATAACCATTCAACTTGTGATATTAATATGACCATAAAGATTTCTTTAATTACATAATAAGTGTGTGGGGCGAAAAGAATGAAAGGAATTACACAATAACAACTACAATAAAAAACTTACGTAACATATAAAATTCTCTCTTATTATCGTCAAATCGCGCACTCTCCTTCTATGATAAATAATAGGATAAATAGTACGACGAAATTACAATACCTGCCGCCAAAACGACTCCCCTTTTATTAAACAGGAGATTACTTGAAGTCATTACACAGTTTTTGTAGTTGATTACTTTTATTAAACAGGGATAACCTTTTTAACCTTTTATTAAACCAGGATAACCTTTTTTTAAAAAAAACTTTGTTGCAAATACAGTAATTGATTACTTGAAGTCATGACACAGTTGGTCCTTTTGGTATGCACAAAATTCATTAGTCATCCCTATTTGATGTAGGCGTGGATGCGCGGAATGTAAATGTGGGATAGATTTCATAGTTGAAAGAAGAAGAGGGGTGAATCTGGAGTGAGATGTTTGAAAGGGAAAATGGTTTCATTGATGATTACATTTCTGTTTGTATGGGTTTTGTGGGTCAGAGGGTCATAAACCTTTTGGTTATAAGGATATCTAAGGCTAATTCCAATGGTAAAAATCATGACAATATGCATGAACAACTGAATAAACAATTAAATGCCAACATTGAAGATACAAAATCTACCAAAATACCATCCTCATTTTGTATGGATACATTTTGAGAAAAACTGATACAGTGGGGTCAATTGTTTGTCTTATTCCAATCTTTTCATATTTCAACCAATGAAAAGGAGATTCTTTAGTTTTTGTTATTAATTTTAATGTGTTTTGTAATTAATATGAATCATGATGTGGCATCGATACTTTAAGTATGTTGCATTAGAGGCAAAATAAGTTTAGTATGTTTGGTTCGAATAGTTTGCTTACGTATTATTGAGTTTGCTTACGTATTATTGAGTTGGCCAGTATGTTTGGATAATTTGTGGAACTCATTGGAGATGGCTTAAAAAGGATTGCATGACATTAGGAGCAAACTTGTCAAGGATTCACCATAAATTAAGAATCTCATATGGGCTTTTGTGGTTTAAGGCGGCCGGTTCATGGTAATGTATTGATGAGATGGATTGAGGCTAAAATGTTATCACCTCAGGTGTTTTGAAAAATTAGCTTGAAAGTGTAAGGATTTGAGATTTTATGGAGGGAAAATGATTAATCCTTTTAAAGATTAGCCTAAATATCATCCTAAACTATAAGAAGGTGGCATGTGATATCCATTAATTCTTTTTCCTAATTGTCTTCCCTGATTTTTCTACATGTAATTATCTTATGATTAAGAAAATTTATAGGCTATTTAGTTTAGAGAATTAATCATTTTCCTTCATGGAGATGTCTATGTCTTCTTTCTATCCTTGCATTTTGTTTTGATGTGTTGGTATTATACGATTTTGATGGAGAATTCTATTTGTATCGAAAAAGTTTTAGAGGTATTTATTCATAAATCTTGTGCCATTGTCTCTCTTCACAGTATTAATTGAACTTTGAAAGAGATTTTGGACATAATTTTATCGACAACTTTGTGCCATTTTATTGTTACACAAATTACAGCAGTATACTAAGTTTCTATTTTGGAACATTTGAATTTATTTTTAGTTTGAATTGATTATTAATAAAATATGAAATACATATTTGTAAGGGTTCAAATTCTAAAACACCACTCAAAAGCACTATAATATACTACAGGTTCACCCCTCCAACCATTCTTTCTACCCCACATAGAGGAGCCAAAACCAAAAATAGTGGTATTTGCTAGCAACAACATAATGGAAGAAATGGATTTATTCCGGCTAGGGAAGGAAAGCGACGAAGCCTTCGGTAATACCTCTTCTTCCCGAAAGTCAGATGCTTTCTAGATATATCAATAGAATGTGTAAGCCGAAGTAGAAAGTTTTAACATACACAGTAGGGATTCGCAAATCTTCCAGACGTAGAGCACGTAGGGCTTTGAACCCAAATACATTACCTACGATGGACGTAATTGATACGGGAGCTCCGCTAAGTATTCCGGTAGGTGGAGTGACTCTCAGACGAATTTTCAATGTGCTTGGCGAGCCTATTGATATATGGTAGCGGCAGGAAACTATTTGGCTTTGAATCGGGGTATTCAGGAAGAACAAGTTATTCCAGCTCGATATCGTCAAGAATTCCTGACTATTGCATATCAATAGGTTGATTGTTTCGCTCCTGTATCTTCCAAAAGGAAAAAAAGATCTATGCCGTAGTCTATGAACAAGGGATTCAAATTCTAGAAAATAATTTGATCACCGTTGAGCTTAAACAGAACGAAATGGCTTCTCTAATAAAAGTTTAAAATTTCGTTTTTGTTGGTTTTTCCTTATGTGACTATGTCTTGTTGTATCGGTAATTGACATCAATTTTGTTCAACCATTTTACAACCTTAATTAGCAGTTAAGTTCTGAGATAGGTCTAAATTGTGTATATTTTTGTATTTTGATCACTACCATCTTGCTAGTTAATAATACCTTTTATTGCCGTTTAATTTTTTTGTTTTCGAACAACCTAAGTCTAGATCTTATTCTCTACCAAAAATGAATCACACATTACGATTACTAAATAATTTAAGGAAAATGATAAATTTTACTAAATAATCATTTCCCATATTGTAATATATGGGTAATTAACTACAACTTACAAGTAAAATAATAACATTTCTTTATAATAAAATGTGGACTTCGCGGTAATATATTGTATTCTAGTCATTTTTATATTGTTTAAAATTTTAAAACAAGATGTGTCCAAGATGTGTCTTGCTAGTCCTTATTTGCTTACAATATGCCGTTAAAAAATAAAAAATAAAAAAATTTGCTTTACAATATAGAACATAAAGACAATGATCTTCACGGGTCGATTTAAAGGAACCCAACGAGTAAAGAAATCCAAGGTTCTAATTTTGGGGCGTAATTAATTAGAAAAAATATATGTACAAATGTATAATACCACCATCTTTTCTCTGCTAGCTATCGTTTAAATGAACCACTGGGTTAAACCAACTCCATTTAGGTGGGTTGGTTAAGGGTATTTTCTAAATTCATTATGTGGATTCTGGAGGTGAGTTTTCCCAAAGGTTTTGGGTTCGAGTATTGGGTTTCTCATTTCAAGGTATTTTCCATAAGGAGAGGGTTGAAGGTCTAGCGAATTGTTGGTTAAAATTGTCTTCAACACGTCTGAATCGAAACTAACTTTACAAAAAAAAAATGAACCACTGGGTTAAACCCCAGTGACCAGGGGTATTTCACTAAACCTGCTATGCGGGTCCCCGGGAGAGTTTACTCCAAGGTTTCGAGTTCGAGCCTTGGTAGGTTCTCCTCGACGGTATCTTTCAATAAAGGAGGTGAGATGGTGAGAAAGACTATTTAAGATCCGCTTAGTGCGGGACCCTTTTGTTATGCGATTAGCACACATCATACGCGTCTGAGGTAAAATTCACTTGTAAAAAAATAAAAAATAAAATAAAAACTATCGTTTAAATGAAAGTGAAACTTTATCTATCCTTCTAGTCCTAGATATAAAAAAAACTGTAAGGTCTTATGTTTGGAAAATTAAATTTTTGAAAATTTTGAAATGATTAATTATATACCAGAGGGGTACCCGCACGTTGCAACAGTAATTGTAAAAAACAGTGGTTAAATGTGGTGGTAAGTTTCCTGTTGTGTGAATTTATGACTAAAAATAAATGTGTTTTATAGAGTAGACCTACACATGCAATAAGGCTAATAATTTTAATCTAATTAATGTAGAAAATAAATTGAGATCTTGTCTTCTACATTAACCAACCGTTATCAATCCAACGTTTTAAAGATTATAAAGAAAAATTTCAATCTATATTACTATACATTGAGCTGCGTTTTTGAGACACTGAGTTGCTTTCTTGAGCTTTGTTTTGAATGTATTGTTAATGCATAGCTGTTCACCTGCATAGCTGCATACATCAACATATCACAACATCCATTATTATATGCTGGTTAACGACCTTACCTTTGTCACCAACTTTAAAGTAATTATACGCATAAACATCTCTACTCTAAAACAATCAATGATAAATACTTAGATACATAAGCTTCTACAAAGTGAGTTTTACAACCATTTGTCATATGTCATGTGACTGATCTTAGCATAGTCTTCGTTTAATATCTATTTCTTTATCAAGTTTTTATTTCTCTTAATATATTACTCAAATACAATTTCCACCTATCTTGGCATAAGACATGTTTGTTATCAATACGAAACATTAAGCTCTAATCAATATAAGTTCTAACCTGAACAGCTGGAGCATGCATCGTTTGACGGACCCATTGCGAAAATGATCATAAATCTAAGAAATCTTGACAAAAACAATACATTGAAAGATTAATCAAGGCATTCTCACTATTATAAACAAAATTAAAAATGAGATGGTACTTAAAACCATGCACCTTCTAACAACTATGCATTATCTAAAACTTCTTTATACGCCATGTTTGAGGTGCATAATCCAGGTCGATTAGAGTATGTGTATGCCACAATGTGAGTATGCGTATAAATTTATAAAACTTTATAGGTCGATAGATGCATATAGTTTTTAAAGTTAACATATTGTATAAATTTATGATGACCAAATACTTGCTATATCTACCAAAATTACCATTAATCTTAGTTAACTCAGCCAACACCAATTTTTCGTACTTCAATGGGCTACGCTTTTTTTAAGGAGCCCCACTTTTGACTGCTCCATTGCTTCTCGCGTCTCATGTAGTTACTTTTGTTTATTAATACTATGTGTAACTCTACATGAAAGCGACTATACAATGTGTATGGTGGATTCTTAGTTAAGTTCTTACCTCCTCAATAAGTAGATGATTGAACAGGTGTTGTTTTAGCTTTACTTCAGGTTGTATCAAACATTATAGAAATGCTGGCATAATCAATCCATGCAACGTCGCAAATTTACACACAAAATCTTGATTTAAGACGACAATCAAATCCATGAAACAAATCTAATCATATTTTTTCTTTCTTAACAAACAACGAAATGATCACAAAGTCAGCAAGATGATCAGTTACAAATAAAAGTATAACATGGCAGACCACATGATAGCTAAACGAAAAGTGGTGTGAAGCGAATATAAGATTGCTAAAAAAAAATTTAAAAAATTAACAATGATACCAACGGATAGTTGAAGCTACATCCATTGAATCAACTCGAATATAAGATTGCTAAAATGAAAATAAATCAAAAACTTATAACCTCCCATTAAAAATATTACCCAACTGAAATATTTAAAACCCTACTCATATGAACCTGGGAAGGAAAAATTACCCTATTCGACCTCATCTAAATCTCCATAAGAATTCGAAGATTTACCAGCACATTAACCGAGCTTACACAACTATTTACAATATATATCAATACTTAATAATAAATGACTTGTTTGGACAAAAGAGTTGAGCCATCAAATATTAAAACGTTACTGTATCCATGTAAAAATGACAATGGATGGATAAAGATAATAATTCTGATGAAGATTATTGAAAATGTTCTAAGAAAATGACAATGGATGGATTGAAGCGGAGACGTGAAAATTTTGTAGGGGTTGAAAGAGGAGGGGGTAACGAATGAGTAAGGGTTTCAAGTTGTGTACTTGTGTCAGATTGTTTTGCAAGGGTAATTTAGTCTTAATGGATGAGTATATAAAAATGAATTAAGATCAAAGACAAATTAGGAATATCAAGTTCTTATTACTTAAATCCAATTCCTTTTATAAAGGAGTATAAATATGACTTTGTTATCTATTTATATTATTTACTTTTTAACTTTTAACAATTTCCTAATGTACTCGCTGGCCATCACATTTGCGGATATTCCTTTATTTTCTATAGAGATTCCACTTGTTATTTTGATTTTTGAAACATCATCTTCTATATTAAAGTTTTAAATCTTTAATAGTGAAGTTTTAAATCTTTTGATTTGCACAAAATTTTAAATGCAAAACATTAAAGTTTTTATTACGTCATTTTGGACACCAAAACAAAGTATGTATTCATTTACTTTAAACACCAAATTTTAAAGGTTTATCTTTTAATTTTTTTGGACACCATAGTTATATATTCATTTCTTGCATTTTTTATACATAAAATTTTTATTTATTTAACTTGAACACAAAATTAAAATTGACAAATTTTTTTTTGTAATATCTGAGACACCAAACTAACTATATTTACTTTCACACTAAAGTTTTCACTGTTGTACTTTAAGGGGCAAGGGTGTAGTCGGCTTATTTTATCGGCAAAAACCATCGGCAAGCATCGCCTCATTGGCTAACCTATAGCACATGTATCGGCTAGTTTTGACAAGTTTAATCGGTTAGTTTTGACTATATATATTGGCATGTTTTGGACGATCCTTGTGAACGTAGCATGTACTTGTGACCATTTTTTTTTGTTCTTGTGCCAATCTTGTTCCCTGGCCGGAAACTTAAAAAATCGATTTGGGGGTTTTCGATTTTGATGCTAAATCTATGTTTTCCTTGGCTTCTATTGCCGGAATACATGCCGATAAAATTTTCCGATACTCCTAACGTTATATATCACCCTTTCCGATGAGATCAGAAACCCCCTTTTTGGGGTTTCCGGTCGTTGCCGACTAAAAACGTTCACTTTTATTACGGCTAAAACTTTGTTTGGCTTGTGCAAGGGTGTAGTTGGCTATGTGACTACTTGTTGGTTCGGTTTTACGGCGATCCCTTTTTTGGGGTTTCCGGTTTAATCGATATGGTTCATGTTGCTTTGTTGGTTCGGTTTTCCGGCGAGCCCTTTCTTGGGTTTATAGTTAACTGCTGCTGCTTACGGCGGTTTGTTTTCCGGCGAACCCTTTCTTGGGTTTCCGGTTAGACTGCTGCTGCTTATATGTATATTTATCTTTTTACATTGCCGTTAATTGCATGTTTGTGATTAGCTTGGTAATGTTAACTTAGCGGTAGCGTTGCCGTGTTTTTCTTTGGTAGCGTTGCCGGATTTTGTTCCATTAAAGCAATAGGTAGCCGGAAAAAGTAGTTTTTAGCCGATGATAATATCGTTGAACAGTTTTAGCTAGAAAAAGTAGTATAAAATAAAACTTGGGTTCAGAATTTGGGGGTCGGGAATTTCGAAAGTCGGAGACGCCATGGCTGCTAACCCGAAGGCTTACCCCGCCAAGATACGCCTCGGATCATCCGAGTCCCATTTTTACGAACATTTGTATCATCATCGCCCATTTAACCGGCCGGTTAAATGGGCGATGATGATACAAATGTTCGTAAAAATGTCTCCGACTTTCGAAATTCCCGACCCCCAAATTCTGAACCCAAGTTTTATTTTATACAAAAAAGTCACTTTTTTTAGTTTTTCGGCAACTTCGATTATATATTCCGGTTACCTTTTATTAGTTTTCAAAATGGCAAGTTTGACTACTTTTCCTTGCTACATCACCTGTTTTGGCTAGTTTTTGGCAATAACACGTGGCGAATTGTGATTCGTCAATAACTTGCCAAACTAGCCAATTTGCCAAAACTTTGGCACTACACCCTTGCCCCTAAATACCACATTTATAAATCATTATGTTTTTGTCATGTTTTCTTTTTGGAACAACAATTATTTTATTAATATAATCTCTCATAAAATCGTGTTTATGTCAAGTTACTTTCACACATTTATCATTTTATCTGTTGATCTTTGTGAATCTAGACTTCTCTTTTTTTTATCATAATCAACAAATCTTATAATATATTACAGAGATTAATGAACCGAAATGTATGTAACTAAAATCGAAAAATTATAGTATGTACGAACTATCAAAACCTTTATTGTATGCCACTTGTAAGTTTTTGCTTGGTCGTCATAATTAGTTACATGATTTAAATATTTTTACAAAGTTCGTGCATACAATAAAGGTTCGTGCATACAATAGAGGTTCCTGATAGTTCATGCACACTATAACTTTCGATCTTGGTTATTTATATTTCGACGCACTTATCCCTACACAGATGACTTACTTCCTTTTTTCAAAAAACAATTAAACTACCCAATTACCCCCTCTACTTTATTCATAATTTTATAATCTCTTATTCATATATTTATGATACCCTTAATAAAATTAATTTACAATATTGACACTTTAACACTCAAAATGACTATATTATTCTGTTTGCATCAATGGTCTACACTCGTCGCCGCCACTACTAGTCCGATGCTACCACCATCACCACTATCACCATCACTTACCACTTTGTATGTGACATTTCAGACTAGAGATATAAATGAATGAGTTCACCGAATGAATCAAAAGCCCATTGGACTTTGTACTAGACCATCTATATGTTCCAAAGTTAAGCCTGCCCCATACTCAACTAAAAAACTATACAACCCGTATTATCCTATACGGGCCCTATGATGAGTATTCGCATGCAATGGTCTTTGTAAGCTCGCTACAAGATAGGGCGGTGAATCGACCCGAGTCGGTTGGTTACTATGAGTACTCCGACTTGGCCATTTTGACTGTCGAGTACTCACTGCATAGACTCGAGTACTCCCAACTTCCTAGTCGACCCATCTAGCAGCGTTTAGCAACTTCCGTAACATTGTTGTAGTTGTAGGTTAAAGTCTTTTTGGAGTTAATATATATTTGGTGTTTTTAGGAGTAAAAAGTATATATATATTACCACCCTTAACGTACATTTTAACCTGGAAAATCTCCATTATTAACAAAACCAAAATTTTGAATAACCCATGACACTTAGAATTTAACGTTTACAACATGATACAATGTAAATTTGGAAAAACACACAGAGAATGTCGGATTCAAAACATATATTGTAAATAAATGAAGACCAAATCTTAAATTACTTGAGGTTTTAAATATGATGACCTATAATGAGAACAACTTGTGTTCCACACCAGGAGGGAGGATGTAATTCCCAACATTGATGCACCTACATCGAACTCTAGTATGCGATTCTCCAACTGATGCCCTCCTAAGACGATTGACGTTCTTGGTTCAGCTCCTCCATCAATAAACGCTAGGCATATTACATTCTTTTGAGCTTCCACCATTGAGTTTGAACCATAGATTCTGAACCTTGTTGTATTCCCTTCTAAAATTAGGTCAATATCTGGAACCGCTGGTCCAGTTATTGTTTTAGGAGCGGTCTTTGAATCAAAGCACGCTCCAAATGGTGCAACAGAAGTCACCCTTTTGATATTATTCTTTGTTGCTGCCTTAATGAAATCTTTTACTAGACTCTTGTAAATCGTCGAGTGCAAAGCAGTATAAGGTACTATTGTACTAATCTTGGTTCCCCCAAAACCATTTTTATCGAAAGACAATAATGATGAATTAAGTGCTATAGGTTTACCACTAATCTCAATGGCTTTAACATTGATGAAATACTCATCTGAAGCATCTCCTTCATTATACATCGGTGCAGTACTGACTGGATTGATAACGAGTGGAGTACTAATAAATGACAAAGATTGATCTTCCGTACTAGGAGGCATATAATATGGCCCTCCGCCAATAAATATGTCACCTAGTCCATTATCTGATGATGAGGGTAAACAAAGAGCAAATTTTTGAGCCAATTTGAGTGAAGATGAAATTTGTAAAGGTAAGGAAACATCGGTTCTTGCAAGCCCAACCAACCCTTTAGTATGGTCACCAGGTAAGCCTTCTACAATGTCAGGATCAGCACACGAAAATTGGAACTTCGGTATATCATAGTTAAGCAGAATAGACTGGCCATCAGTGGATGTTACCCTCATTGTATCTTCACCAAGCTCTTGAGCTGTTAAATATTCGGTAAAAGGGTTATAACCATAGACAGCACAAGTGTTATTAGAGCAGCCTGGTCTAGGAGCCGAGTCGCACCCTATACAGCCAGTCCCTTTGGCCTTTTTGCATCTGTTTGAGCCACAAGATGCTCGTTTATACGTTGATGAGACGTAAGACGTACATTCAAACCAAACAGACTGTGCCCCAAGATCGATTAACGCATCGATCGTGGTACGTGATTGAGGGTTACCAGACTCATATGTGGTGTAGTATTGAAGAGTGGTTTGGTTTTTTCTTATGGGAAAATGAATGGCATTAGGCTTTGATAGTTTGAATGGATCTAAAGCAGCATAACAGATTGTTATAAAAGAAAAGATAAAGAGACTTGAGAGAGTTTGAGAGCATGCCATTGTACGTGGTTGTAGTTGTGAATTCTATCATGGGATTGTTGCTTTTTTATACTACTATTTCTTGCTGCCCTCGACTAAGCCCCGATATACGCACTATCGTTTTTAACCAAGTTGTTGACCGCTTTTAACTAAAGTGGATGATAAAGCTTATAGAATTTTCCCACCCAATATTTGTAATCAGCCATGATTAACATCTCATTGTTTAGGGTATATGTACGGTAAAATTTTTTTTATTTCGTGTCCCGATTAATACTACAACAAAAATATTATTTGCCCAGACATATTTATTCACACTTTTAAACTTTAACGAGCTGAGGTGTGAAAAATTTGTTAATTTATTCACATTTTAAATTGTGCAGAAAAAAAATTTATATTTAGAAGTGTGAAAAATTTTCAAAAATCATAATTTATAAACACTTATAAAAGTTCACAATCAAAAGTGTGAAGTTGTTGAGTCTTGGATTCGCTGACCAGACTTGCTCGCTGACGTGTGTCGTCAGCAAGTCTTCAGCGAGTCCAGTGATTCTCTTCAGCGGATTGTATGCTGCCCAAATGTTTGTCATGGTGGGAAGAATTCAAACCAGATGAAGACAAAAGTCACATGGTGGTTCTTCCAACTGTAATTTGCCTTGTATGGCTAAGGTACAGTTGGACCAATTCAAGGGTTCTCTTTCATACCCGATTTGGTAAAGAATACAAAGGCACTTGCTTGCAAGTATTTCGAGCCAATGGAACGTCGACAACCACCATCTATCACCATCAAAGGAAGGCTGTGTTGCCCTAATTCTTCCTCTATATAAAGCAACACAGCCGCATTGTATCAAGTGTGTTTGTCACCTTTAAAGTGTGCGTCACTTGTAATTGTTCAAGTTTGTAGTGTGTCTAGACTCAGCAATTACCTAGTTCATTTGTATTCTTGTAAGTCAAGTTTGTAATATCGACCATGTATTCATCGTTTAATCAATGATACATATGATTATACTTGCATTGATTTATTACAATTGAACTCATTATTGTTCTTGTTATTTATCTTCTTACTTACCTTCTTGTCTAGCTTAATTATAACACAAGTTGTGCATCCGTGGACTATCAGAAGTAGTGTTAAACATTTTCATTTTTTTTTAAAAGATGAATTTCGCTGGAAACTTTGTGTCGTGATTCGATAGCGAGAGGACTAGCCTACGTTGTTAACTTACTTGAAGTAAAAATGTCTATTTCAAATAACCGACGGGGGAAAACCCCTACCAATCCGTTTGAAGGCATGACGATTAATAGGGGTAAACTTTGTTCCTTAAGATTTAAACATGAATATTTCCAAGCCAAATGTGAACAATTAATATATTATTACACACTTGAAAGTGTGAAAAATTTTTCCCCACATTTATAGTGTGAAAAACCCAAAAATTTTTAACATTTTTCACACTTTTAAATGTCGGCTCTTTATATACATTTTTAATTGTAAAAAATTAATTTTTAATGGTAAGTTTGAACAAATGACATATTTGTTGTAGTGTGAGTTTTTGAAAAATATTATTAGTTATAGCAACGGGGTCTAGATCTAATCCTCTAGCAAACAAAGAACAACACTTTAAGATTAATATATATTCTAATATTCCTAATATGTATGGTTAATTAAGTACAGCTTAATTACATGAAATATTATTACATTTCTTTATAATAAATTGTGGACTTTGCAGTAATCTATATTCTGTAGTCAATTATTTAATGTTTTAAAACAGGGATAGTGTGTGTCCATGATGTATCCTGCTAGTGCTTATGTGCTTTACCATTTAAGAAAATATAAAGACAATGATCATCATGGTCCACTTAAAGGAACTGAAAGAATAAAGAAATCTAAAGGTTCCAACTTTGGAGCACAATTAATCAAAAAAAAAAAAAAAACACATATGTATAGACTATAGTTAATTACCACCAGTCTTCAGTCATTCACGTTGTTATTGTTTAAATGACAAGGAAACTTTATTTGTTACTAGCATTTTACTCGCGTAATACGGCAGCGGTGGTAATAGCGACAGTGTGGTGTTGGCAACGGTGTGATAGTAGTGACGATGGTTGGTAGTGGTAGAGGCATGATGGGCAGTGGCGGTGTAATATGTTATTATTGTAAAAATAATTAATGTAAAAGGTTAGTGTAGTTATTTTAGATGTTGATGGATCTATGTTGTAAATTATTTCATTAAGAGTATTATAAGTATTTTAAGTGGAGATGTTTAAATTAATGAATACATAAAGAGAATTAATTAAATCATTAAAAGTAAAATGGTCATTTCGTATTAAGGCATTTTTATAAGAGAGGGTGTTGAAAAGTGTTAGAAAATAGAATGTGATAATTTTTATAAAGTAGTAGAGATAAAGAATTAAAGATTTCACTAATTATTTTGGAGCATAATTAATCAATAAAATAAAGATATGTAATAAACACCCTATTACATGTATTTAATACTACAAATAGCATTTGTCATTATAATTAGGAAAATACTAAATAAAGGCCTTAGGACTTTACTTAACGTGCATAAAAAGGTTGTATGTTTCCATATTAAAAGTCCACCCCATTATTTTTATGGTAAGTATACAACTATTTAATGCACCTTAACAAAAGCCTTTAGGTCTTCGTTTAACAAAACCCAATTAATTAAGGGAAATTGATCAAATTATTGTTGCAGCTAAAACTCGTGTTTTAGTCTCACAATTATCTTTGTCACATGAGTAAATGATGGAAAAAATTGTGTTACCTGCTTAACTTTTTTGGTGGTATTAAACTAAATTAATTTTTAGGTTAAAAGTTTGTAGCAAAGACTTTTTTTAAAGGACATTTTAAGCTACATTTATTCCTAAATTACATGTATGCATAAGATAAACTCAAGACTCTCGAAAAATCCCCTATTAATTCACCACCAAAAATGTGAGAAGTGAGAATTAAACCAAGCTGGATCCTCCCAAACTCAAATACCTTACCAATGGGTCACCGACCCTAGAAACTACAAAGTCTATAAACTACAAAGATTATAAATGACAAAAATAATAAAAACTTATTTACTTGTGTATGTATATGTAAACAATAAAACTTTTAAATAGAATTTACTTTTTTATCTTCTAAAGAAGCAAACTTTTAATCAAATCTTCATATTAAATTTATTCATTTAATAAAATACGAGTAAATCATTTTTTAATGACAAAATAATTAACTTATTTACTTGTATATCGTAAATAGTTTTCACGAGTTCAGTTCTATAAAACTTATTTCTAGTAATAGTTAACATAATTTTATAGCAATATATACATTATATATATACTAGATGGGTACCAGCGCGATGCGGCGGTGCCTTTGAAAAGGTGATGGTTAAATGTGTCGGTACCTTTTTGCAGTTAAATAGAGAGAGCGAGGGAGAGATGAAACCAATCTTTTTATAGGTTGATGTTGATTTCCATCGAGATGAAACTAATTTTTATATTAGGGTGTAACATCCGTGACTTTTGACCATCGATTTATTTGTACAATTAGACTAAAAACTTTAGTTAGTAATATATTTGGGGTCATTTTGGAGGTCATTTGTGTGCAACGTGCTTATTGAGGTCAATTAGTCATTTTATTTGGTCATACGGTGGTAATTGGCATTCAATGGACTAGGAATGTGAAACGGGTCATTTGTGGATCCAACCCGTTACCCGTGACCCATCTAACTTACCCAACCTTATCCTCCCATTCTTCCACCCAATCCCTCAACCATTCACTCATTTTCTTATCTCCTTCTCTCTTTCTTTCTTTCTTTCTTGCAAGAACTCAAAAACACACAGACACACACACACACACAAATCTCTTTCTCTCTTTAGATTTCTTGCATCAAAATCATTTTTATTAGTAGATTTGTTAGTAAAATCAAGGGTTTATCATCACCTTCATCATCTTGTCAAAATTTGGGTTTCTCGAAGTGCAAGACTTCTCCTTTTGGGTTCAAATTCAGGTTCATTGTTTGGTGGAAGTTTTGGTAAGTAATTTCTAACTCAAAATCACTATTTTATATTGTTAATCATGTTTCTTAGTCCAATCTAAGTGTTCTTGGTAAAATTTGGGTTCAAAATGGAATTGGGTCAAAATTAGGGTTTGGATGGATTTTGGTGTAATTTGAGTCAAGATTGATGTTATGAATCAAGATTATGATGTGGGTTATGTTTAATGATGTTAAAATATGTTGATTTATGCATAAAAATGTGTCTTGGAGCTTCCTTAGTCGATCTTGAAGTCAAAAATCTGCCTAGTCGGAGCACGGCCGCTCAGACAGACGCGCCGTGCTTGTGGCCGTGCTACATGCCCAGTTACTGCAGACGCTCACACGGCCAACCGTGCGAGCGGCCGCACTCTTTCTGTCCTTTCCTCAAGTTTTTCGTTCGGTTATCGGTCGAATTTTAATGATCCAAAACTTGTTTATTAGTTTTATATCATCATTTTAAGGTCAACAAAATTGATTAAACACATTCCTAAACACTTTGATTTTTACGTCAAATTTTGGTGCTAAGTTATTGGACCTTATTTAGCCAAAACTCTTCAAGTATTGTTTAAACGTTCTTAAATCGCTTCTAATGCCTTTGGGGATTGTGTCATAGTATAGAAAGTTAGGCCTCATTGTTGGAATGCATTTGTGATGATGTGATGTTGTAAAGTAGGTTGAGATCGTTGTTGAAGTTTCGGTTGTGAACATTTGACGCTCGTTGGACATTTATAGCTCGATATTAACTTGTCGTTTTGCTTGGAAATCAAGGTGAGTTTCGTAGCTCCCTACTCAATTGAGATTCGAGCTGAGAAGTGTACAACTTTTGTGTGTTGACTTGTTTGAGTGTGCAATTATATGTTTGCCTTAAATTTGTGACATAGTTCAATTGTGCATACGCTTGATTTTCTTGATTGATGACATGACTTGATTGTGCACATGTTTGAGTGTCACGAGTGATGACATAATGGAGGACAAGGGGACAATCGAGGGACAATGTGTGCATGCGTGAAAGCATAGGACTTGTTAAGATACTTGTTGATATCATTATTAGTTGTTCTTGCTTACTATGCGTATTCTAAATACCTTAATGTAGATTGATGAAGTAATGGACCTACTTCGGGATGGACCAGGTAAAGTCTGGTTCTTACTTTAGGATGGACCAAGTGTAGTCTGGTCCCTCTTGGTGAATGAAGGATGAACTGCACACGATGGAACACACAATCGTTAGAAGGACCGAAGGAGAATCCTCCTTCGGGTGGCGATTCCCTCTTGGTAATTCAATCCTTGTTAGGAGTAGAATTATACGCCACGGTTTGGTTGGAACCAAACCCCGGATGAAGCAGAATATAATGTATGATGTTTATGTTTAGAAAGAGAAAGTAAGAGAGAGTAAATATTGGAATAGTGAGAGAAGTGAATGATTTACAGTTGGTGAGCATGGGCTATTTATAGGCAAATGGGATGTGGATAATAACCAGCACTGATGGGGCAATGGTATTATCCACCATGTAATGGGGGTGACCAAACTCCAGGTTGTCACCTGTGGGTGGTCCCTCGAGTATTGGGGTTGTCCCTTGGTTAATAACCTATACCTTTTCTTACCCATTAAGAATTCTGCTTTGGTGATCCTTCTAATTAGTTGGCTCAAGATGAAGCTTGTGCTTCCTTACTGGAGGTTCTGCTTCCAAGACAAAGCTCATGAAATGCTACGTCATCATCTCCCCCCAGTCTAGTACAGTGTTGGTTTGGCTATCGCTGTGCTAGACTACACGTTCTTGCAAGCTCTTTTTGGTTCTTTTAATAAATCAATTAAGTATTTTTTTTTGGCACTATATTTAAGGTATGTACCTTTTTATTCTTTTTATTGCCACTTGCCCTTTTTTCATTGGCTCTTATTTTCTACAGTACCTAACCCTATGGGCTAGTGGTTGTTGATCTGGCCCATCAGCATTTAAGGCCCTTTTGGAGGCCTATATATACCATGCTTTCCTTCTCATTTTTTTTTACACACCTTTTCTTTTACCCTAAAATTTTCTCTCCATGGTGAAGGACAACATGTCTTCCACTTCTTCGACTTTAACCGAAGGTAGCCTCAAGGAATTTGTTCGAGTCTTCCATATATCGGATCAGTATCATCCTATGCTTCCTTCTCTTGGTTCATCCATCTCTGGTGCACCTCAAGGTAAGGTTGCTCTATACACCAAATTGTTTGATTTCGCAGGCGTTCGTATACCTTTTACACGCTTGTTTCTTTCAGTTATCGAATATTTTAGGGTCCACATATCCCAGCTTACTCCACTAGGTGTGGCTAAAATTACCCACTTTGAGGTTCTTTGTCGTGCTTATGGAGGGGAACCAACTTTGGATCTTTTTCGAATGTTTTATAAATTGGGGAAAAGTGGGGATTGGTTTACTTTTGAGAGGCGCAATATGGTTGGGAAAGGTAATCCTGCTCGTCCTTGTGTTACCGACCTTCCCAATGGTTTGAAGGATTGGAAGGATCGCTTCTTTTGGATCGACCATGTGGTGGTGCCTGTTCGGATGCACTACAGGGATGTTAAAGAAGATATATCTGACCCGTCCCCTGCTTCGTCAAAATCTGACGAGGATTTGTATACCCGATTGGTTGAGCATCCTGCACCCTTTCGTAGCTTCCCTGAAGAGGTCCTCCTTCAGACTGGGATCAGTCGTCATTGGTTCTCTCCGGATAAGGAGCCTGTGGTGTTTTTTGAGGGTGAAGGTATTTTTCTTGTTCCCTTTTTCTTCATCGTTTCATAAGTCTATTTATTCGCGGATTTATTATTTTATCTCGATTTGTATATATGATTTTTTGCTTTGTGCTACAGAAATAAATCTTCTCAAATTAATCTTATTGCCAAAAGATACCGTGTTTTCTTTTGGTGAAAAACATGTTGCTAATGGGGAGCATCCTCTGTTGGAGCGTGTTCCCAATGTTCTGGTTCCCCCTTCCACGGAGTTAGTGACATTCCTTCCACCATCCACTACCCCCTCTTCTTCTGTTGTTGTGGTTGGTTCTAAAAGACCAAAAGCTTCTACTCGTGGTGACAAAGCTGTTTCTACTTCTATAAAGAGGATCCGGGTTAATCTTACTAAATCATCTGGTAAGGGATCGAAAGGTGTACCCTCCTCTGGTTCTTCTCCTTTTGAGGAGGTCCATGCTTCTAATGAAGCTGCTGACGTTCCTCTTTCTCCCAAGAAAAAAAGCTTGATTAAAGGATCATCTGGCCCTCTTATGCCGGATCCTTCTGTGAAAAATGTCGAAGAGTCTCCTCATGTTATACGTCAGAGTTTTGGTGGTAAGTCGCTTCGGCTTTTTGATCCTAATAGTACTTTCAATGAGTTTGCTGCTGCTTTTTCTACAGAGCCTCCCTCTTTTGAAGGTCCCCATGGTAATTACCCCTTTGATGCTGATAACATTTTTGATGTAGAAACCAGTGGTGGTTCTAAAAATATTGTGCCTGATTCATCTAAGGCTAAAATTGTGGTAGGGGAGTTACCCAATGAAGATTATAACTTTATAAGTTCTGAGAGATATGTTCCATATTGGGAAACTTTTCGTGACACTTTTTTGGATAACCCTCGTGTTTGTGAAGATTATACTAATCATTTAGCCACTCCAGCCGAGTATAAATGCATTCAAACCGTTTCTGATCAAGATCTCTCTGATGAGACAAATGTTCTTCTCTCCCGCTTGTGTGTTTTGCTTCCTCATGTTCATCAATTGTGGACCAGTCGGATTGATTCTGATACACGTAGAAAACATCGATCATAGAGGCTTAGGACTCAATTGAGTGAGCGGGACAGTTACATAGAGAAGCTCAAGAAAGAAGTATCTGTTTTGCAGGGACAGTTGGATGGAGCCATTGAAGTTGAAGCACCCAAACAAATTGAGAAATTGGAAGCACTTTTGTCTACCTCTGGAGATACTATTTTGTCTTTGAGACAAGCTATTGAGAGTGGCAAGGATGCTACCACTCGTCTTGCTTCAGCTGAGTCAAAGCATCAGAAAGAATTGGAGGCTGTTACAACTCAACTTCATGAGGCTCAAAAAGAAGCTGATGAGCTTCGTAAGACTCTTGGTGCAAATACTTCTGAAGTTACATCAGAGAAGGAGAAGCGGGAAGCAGAGAATGTAGCTCTTAAGGAAAAGGTACAACAATTATCTGATCGTAATGCTTTTCTTGAAGGTAAAAATGTGGAGTTGTTCAATGTGAACAAGTGGATCATCAGTGAAGGCTATTTTTATGCCTTGGACCAGTTGCGCCAATCTTCCCAATAGTTAAGTGGGATTGATAATGTTGGTAGCACCAGCAGTGCCTCTAGACTACAAGATGGTATTCGTGCCGGATATCGGAGTGCTCAATCAAAGCGACCCCTTGAAAAAACTGTTGGCTATGACCTTTCTGCTCCGGCTCTTTTTGAAGAGGCTGTTAACTCTTTCAATACCTTACGCTTTGAGTATTTTGAGCGGTTATCCAAATGTGTTGGTGGTTCCATTGAAGATCTGAAGGCTGTTTCTCCAGACCCACCGGTTGCTTCCACTCCTTCTGATGTTTAGTTTCTTTGCTTTTAGCTAATGTTTGTAATGATACAGTTATCGTTCGGTTTGTCCAACAATGTCGTAGTTGGATCTTTTCTTTGAACAATGCTATTATGGATGTCATCTTTTGCTACTTCATCTATGTTGTCTTATTATCTGTTTAATTGAGGTAGCAGATGTACCCTTTTATATTTGTAGCTTGATATTTCCTTTCAGGTTCTCTGCTCCTTTAAATCAGTTGCGGCAATTTTGCCTCCTGACTGGCATTTTGAGCAGCTTTGCTTTTTTGAAATCTTGAAGATTACATGCTTTTGATATTGATTTTGCTTTGTAGCCATAAAAGTTCTTCCCAGTACCCAACCATTGTTGAATACTTTCAGCTAGATTGTTGCTTTTGTGCCTTGAAGTCTTTGTTCCTTTTTGTACTCGATATGGATTTGATTCACTATTTGATGATAGGAGGGCCTTTCTTTGTTATTATACCCAATCATAATTGAATATATGAAGCTACTCTGCTTCTTTTTTAATATGTGTAGCATTCTTCTTCATCATTATCTGCCCAATGGTTGTCGAGTAAATAAGGCTAACTTGTGTCCTTCTGGAATTTATACCAACCTGTTGTTGAGTATATGAAGCTATCCTGCTTCTTTTAAGCTTTTAAGCTTTTATTTGTTAATATACCCAACCGTTGTTGAGTATATGAAGCTAATCTACGTCTCTTTAGCTTTTGAGCTTTTATGCACCAAAGTGTTGTATATATGAAGCTGATTTGCTTCTCGGTCCTAACAGAACCTTTATTTATCATTGTAACAACTGTTGTCAAAAACATGCAGCTGATTTGCTTCTAATTTTTCATAGAGCATTAATTTATCTATGTAGTGACCGTGGTCGAGTATATGAAGTTGCTTTGCTCCTTTATTTATGCGCGTAGCAATGTTGTTTATTGGTGTACCCAACCTTTGTTGAGCGCATGAAGCTATTTTGCTTCTTTTTAGTGCGTGTAGCACGTTTGTTTACCAATGTACCCAACCTTTGTTGAGCGTATGAAGCTATTTTGCTTCTTTTTTATTTTTATTTTTTATTATGCTCGTAGCATATTTATGCTAAGTAAGTCGTTAAGGCGTCCCATTAACATACTTAGCTTTATTTACCAACCTGGCGAGGCATGGTTGCTTCACCAGTAGGGAGGTTAATTAGTAGGTGCTCAACCTGTCAATGTACCAGACCGTTGTCGAGTACATGGAGCTAATTTTGCGAGGTCGCTCAACCTTACGTCATTCTTTAGGAAGCCTGCTTCCTTAGAATGGGGCTTTGAGAGGGGGCAGCCCAACCTATATATGCGCGCATTTATATGTTGCATCTCTTGTTCAGATGTCTTTTAGTTCACTTCGTGTGAATCAAATTGTTTATTTGATGAAATAAATTTCATCTAAGTATTTTGCCTTTCGCATGTGTTGTACCATCGCCACGGTACCTTGTAAGCATGTCTTTGCATCCTCTGGATCATTCATGATCCTTATGTTTTCTTTTGCCAAGTTAATTGATGGGAATGTGTATGGCATTTTAGATGAGAAAAGACTTTCATGCTTATAGGCAATGGCATCATCAGTCTCGTAGGAGATGCGCTTCATACTTCATATTAAAATTAATACATGGGGGTCTTACATTGGTTACAAGAAGATTAAAGCAAAAAAGAAACCATTAAGCTTTGTGTAACCACTCGCCCCTAACTTATTTAGCTTACATATAGCATTTGCGAAGGTGAGTACCATGCCATGGCCTTGGAAGCTCTTCACCTGCAATTGTTTTCAAGTTATAGGATCCGGACCTGAGTGCTTTCGCGACAACATATGGTCCTTCCCAATTTGGACCGAGCTTTCCTTGGTTTGCTGCCTTGCTGGCTTCATTCTTTCGGTACACCAGATCTCCCTCCTTGAAGGTTGATTTCTTCTCCCTTTGGTTGTAGTATTTTTCAATATGGCGCTTGCATTTAGCTTCTTTTATTGCTGCCAATTCTCGTCGCTCCTCCAGGAGATTGAGGTTCATCCTTAGATCCTCCTCATTAGTTTCTGTAAGACGAGCCGAAGTTCAGTATGTTGGCATGCCTATCTCCACAGGGATCACTGCTTCTGTGCCATAAGTGAGGCTAAATGGTGTTTCACCATTGCTTGTTTTTGGCATCGTCCTATGTGCCCAAAGAACATGTGTTAAATGATCCATCCAGTGACTTCCTTCTCGGTGGAGCCTTCTTTTGATTGCATCAACTATGCTTCGGTTGGCCCTTTCAACTTGGCCATTGCCTTGTGGATATGCCACTGACACAGCTATTCGCTTTATTTGCATTTCTTGGCACCAAAACTTAAATGGATTTTCAACGAACTGCTTCCCATTATCTGTGACCAATGCTCCTGGTAAACCAAAACGACACACAATGTTGTCCCAAACAAACTTTTTCACTTGCTTGCCACTGATGCTTACTAGCGCCTTGGCTTCCACCCATTTAGTGAAATAATCTATAGCCACGATTAGGAATTTAAAACCACCATGTGCTTTTGGGAATGGTCCAACGATGTCCATCCCCCACTTATAGAATGGCCATGGGGATGTCACCGATATCATCTCATTCTTTGGGCCTTTGGGAATTGGTGCGTGAACTTGGCACGCCCTACATGTCTTTATTTCTTCAAAGCATGTCTGATGCATGGAGGGCCAAAAGTAGCCTAATTTCATAAGCTTCCTTACAATGGCCCGTGGCCCCACGTGCATTCCGCACGATCCTTCATGGACCTCTCTCACCACATAATTTGCTTCAGTTGGACCTACACATTGTAACAAAGGCCCCAAGTAATTTAATTTCTGTATAAGACACCGTCAATGAGGGTGTACATTGGTGACTTCATTCTTATCTTTTTTGCTTCTTCACCATCTTTGGGTAGTTCCCCACTTGCTATGAACGATCTTATTGGAGTCATCTAGTTGGGGTCTTCTTCAGAGACTACCGCATTCATCTCACGTTCCTCAAGTGAGCTTCTTTCAAGTACTTCTACCCACACTTCATTACGAAGATGATTGAAGGTCACCGTTGCCATTTTGCTCAAGACATCCGCCTTTTTATTTTGACTTCTCGGGATCTGTTTGATCTTGAAGTATTCAAAGCCTTCTACTTTCCTTTTTATTTTTTCCAAGTATTGCTCCATTTTTTCATCTTTTGCTTCATACACTCCATTGACTTGGTTGGCCACTAACTTTGAATCTACATACACCTTTAGTCTGTTAACATTTAGCTTCTTTGCTATTCTCATTCCCGCAAGTAGTGCTTCATACTCAGCTTCATTATTAGTAGCTGGGAAATCAAATCTTAAGGCATAGATAAATTCTTCTCCTTCTGGACCAACTAGCTGAAGCTCCATCTGTGTGAAGCTTCCATTTTGGAACTTTAGCTTCCTTGTTTGAATCATCTGAGGGGAGCTGAATTATCTTTTCTTTTGTTTCAGCCATTGGCATTTCTGATATGAAGTCAGCTAGTACTTGTCCCCTCATTGTGCTCCTGGCACGGTATTCAATCCCAAATTCCCCCAATTCAATCGCCCATTTGGCTAAACGTCCCGATATTTCCGGATGATCCAAGACTTGGCGTATGGGCTGGTCTGTGATTACTACAATTGGATTTGATTGAAAATATCTTTTCATTCTTCTAGCTGCATGGACCAGAGCCAAGGTTAGCTTTTCCAATGGTTGGTAATTCAATTCAGCGGCTTGCAAGGCCCTACTTACAAAGAAGATAGGCACTTGCTTCTTTCTTCTTTCAGTTAGGAGTACTGCACTTATAGCACTCTCTGAAGCTGCCAGGTACAATGCTAATGTTTCTCCCAGTTCTGGAGCAATTAACATAGGGAGCTCTTTCAAGTATTCTTTAATCTTTTGAAATGATTCTTCAGCCTCTTTCGTCCAATGAAAATCACTTTTATTGACACATTGCTTCAGCGTTTGGAAAAAAGGTAAAGATCTTTCTGCTGATCGTGCCAAATAACGGTTAAGGGCTGCTAATCTCCCATTCAACCTTTGCACGTCTTTGATGGATTTAGGAGAAACCATTTTTTGGATTGCCTCTATCTTATCTGGGTTGGCCATCATCCCTTCCTCTGTTATCATGTGCCCGAGGAACCTACCTTCAACCATCCCGAAGGAGCATTTCTTCGGGTTCAGCTTCATGTTGATGCTTCTCAATCTGCCAAAAGTTTCATCTATATCTCTCATCATCATTTCTTCAGTCTTGCTTTTGAGCACCAAATCATCTACGTATGCCTCCATGTTTCTCCCAACTTGGGGACCAAACACTTTATCTATCATTCGATGATATGTTGCTCCAGCGTTTTTGAGTCCAAAGGGCATCTTCTTATAACAGAATGGACCAACATCAGTATGAAAGGCCGTTTTATCTTCATCTTCTTCAGCCATTTGGATTTGATGGTATCCCTTTGTATGCATCAAGGAAACATTTCCACTTGAACCCCACAAGAGCCTCAATCTTCTCATCAATATTGGGAAGTGGATAGCAGTCTTTAGGACATGCTTTATTTATATCTTTGAAGTCCACGCACATCCTCCATGAGTCATCTCCTTTTTTCACCATCACAGGGTTTGCAACCCAAGTTTGGTATCTTACCTCCCTCAGAATATCTGCCTCTACTAGCTGCCTTACTTCTTGAAGGGCAGCCCTGCTTCTTTCGGAAGCAAGAGTTCTTTTCTTTTGCACTTTTGGTTCAACATTTGAATGAACGTTTAACGAATGCTCTATGACACTCCAAGGGATCCCCACCATGTCTGATGGTTCCCATGCAAAAACATCTTTGTTTCTTTTTAGAAACTCTACCAACCTTTCCTTTGTTCTTCGAGATAGCTCAGCTCCAATGGTAACTTCAGCCCTTACAATGGCTACTCCCCACGGGGTTGGGAATCTCATTTCTGCATGCGGAGTGGAGGTTACTGCTCCCAAAGTTCTCATCCCTGGCCTTCCTATCATATTATATCTTGAGGATGGAGCTCTTACTACCGCAAAATCCATTTCTTCAGTTTGACATAATGGAGGTTCCCCCAATGTAATAGGCAAAAGAATTTGCCCAAGGGGCCACACGACCTCCCCTGCAAATCCCACTAATGGTGCCTCAGCCCTTGTCATTAACTGTCTGGTTTGAGCAGGGAGCTGGAGGAAGCAATGTTCATATATCAGCTCAACAGATGCACCTCCATCGATATAAATACGATGGATCCTTTGATCCCCGATGATTCCTGTGATGATCATTGGATTGGCAGTCAAATCCACCATTCCGGGGGGAGGGAATGTGATGGGAATGTTCATCTAACTTTCAGGTATCTTTCTTTTCCTTGACTCCCCCATTTGACTCCTTCCAAACATCTGAACCTCTTTCATCTTTCCTCTGTTGTCTCTTTCTTTGTTCCGGGAGCCACTTTGTCTCCCACCTCTTGTACCTTTATTCTCCTCTTTAATTTCTCTTACTAAATGGGCCAACTGACCAGACTTCACGGCATCTTCTATCTGCCTTTTCAGCTGCCAGCAATCGTTGGTGTGATGCCCTTTGTCAGAATGGAACTCACAATACTGCTCGTTCCTCTTATTAGGATCCCCCATCATTGGTCAGGGTCAAATGAAACCAACTCGTGCATCTTCGGTGGCCAAAATTTCGGCAGGTGTTTTGATTAAAGCGGTGTAATGTTCATGCTGCCTCACATTAGCTGGAGATTAAGGAGTATTTTGACGACGCTCAGACCTCTCGGTGGAGGAGGTATATGCCCTTCTATTATTGAATTGGCGTGATTGCTTGTTGTTGCGTCGGGCTGGTGCTTCATCTAATTTTGCAGCTGTGATAGCTTCTTTTGCTCTAATGTGAGCTTTAACCACTTCCATCATTTCTTTCACATTATCAGGAACCTTTGTATTCAATTTTTCTATCAATTGCTTGGATCTGATGCCATGCATAAAACCTGACACCCGCATGGTTTCACTTGCTCCCAAGATCCGCATACTTTCCAAATTTTACCTTTCCATAAATGCGGTGAGGCTCTCATTTTCTCTTTGACGAATGTTATGGACTTCCACCGGGTTTCGGGTGTATTTTTGTTGAACCATGAAGTGAGTGAGAAACTTTTGCCTCAATTCTTCAAAGCTATCAATGCTCCCTCCTGCTAAACTATCATACCAAACTCGGGCAGAACCAGAAAGAGTTTAGCCAAACATGTGGCACCACACAGGCATGGACCATTGTTCCACCTTGGCCGCGCCAGAGAATACTCCCATGTGGTCATCTGGATCTGTGGTACCATCATACATTTTCACATTATATGGCATTTTAATCTTGGAGGGAAACTGGAAATCAGATATTCTTTTGGTGAATTTAGAAGCTGATGTGGGGCAATAAGGTGCCGACAAGTTTTCTGCTTCAATGGGAGGCGTTTCCTTCCTTGTGGGTATGAATACATAAGTACCAGATGTACCAGGAGGTGGTTCTGTCAATTGGGTGTGACCCCTCATCGGTGCATTGGGTGTGACAAACCCTGCTGATGGACCACCGATGTTATGATTTGGAACCTGATGGTCCCTACTTGATCAAATTGGGGTTTCTTCTCCGAAGTGGAACCTCGTTGGAGCTACACCTTCCTTCATATATTAGTGCATCATCATGCTTAGAGTAGCAAAGTTGTTTCTTATGAACTCTGGAGTGATTGGATCTAGATCCTTAGAGGTGTCGGGACCTTCGGTGTGAACCACATGTTGGGAAAGAGGTGGACCTTGTGGACCAGGGGTCTCAACCTCCTCCATTGTCTGGTCCGGAGCAGCATTAGTGGTCCTCGAAGGATCTGGTTCAGAGGGTGGTGTGAGTTCCATCGATGCAAGTGAACCCGAACTTGTGACTTTACAAGTGTTGGGGTCCCAGGGATGGCGCCACTTGATGAAGTAATGGACCTACTTCGGGATGGACCTGGTAAAGTCTGGTTCTTACTTTAGGATGGACCAGGTGTAGTCTGGTCCCTCTTGGTGAATGAAGGATGAACTGCACACGATGGAACACACAATCGTTAGAAGGGCCGAAGGAGAATCCTCCTTCGGGTGGCGATTCCCTCTTGGTAATTCAATCCTTGTTAGGAGTAGAATTATACACCACGGTTTGGTTGGAACCAAACCCCGGATGAAGCAGAATATAATGTATGATGTTTATGTTTAGAGAGAGAAAGTAAGAGAGAGTAAATATTGGAATAGTGAGAGAAGTGAATGATTTACTGTTGGTGAGCATGGGGTATTTATAGGCAAATGGGATGTGGGTAATAACCAGCTCTGATGGGGCAATGGTATTATCCACCATGTAATAGGGGTGACCAAACTCCAGGTTGTCACCTGTGGGTGGTCCCTCGAGTATTGGGGTTGTCCCTTGGTTAATAACCTATACCTTTTCTTACCCATTAAGAATTCTGCTTTGGTGATCCTTCTAATTAGTTGGCTCCAGATGAAGCTTGTGCTTCCCTACTGGAGGTTCTGCTTCCAAGACGAAGCTCATGAAATGCGACGTCATCATAGATCATTATGTGAATACACGTGTGAGGGTCTTTGATGGACATGGTCGTTATGGAGACATTGATTGATCTATGGAATTACATGTTGGGTGACAGTTTTGTAGATGTGCAATTATATGATCTGTTGTATGGTTATTGTTTATGGTAAGTTGTGTATATATGGAGGACGGTAATGCCTTTGAAAGGTTGAAGATGTGGTGGGAAGGCTGCGGGTGACCCTATATATAAGCATCAAAGGCATTTCAAAAGTAGTATCGTACGAAGTATATACACATGGTGCTTTGGTTATGTGTGGGCATTGATGTTCATGGATGAACAACTTGTGTGCAATTGAGTACAATGAGGTACATGATGTTCAATTGAGTACAGTGTGTGCAAGTGCAATAAACGGGTACTATATGTACTTGATGACAATAAACGGGTACTATATGTACTTGATGACAATGAACGAGTACTATATGTACTTGATGACAATAAACGGGTACTATATGTACTTGATGACAGTGAACAAGTACTATATGTACTTGATGACAATGAACGGGTACTATCCGTATTTGATGACAATGAACAGGTACTATATGTACTTGATGACAATTGAATGGCATGAGAACAATTGTGGGACATTGATGAACATGTTTGACATTTTAGAACTTTATGGATACTTGTTGATGTCAATATTTTGTGTTCTTGTGCATTATATGTGTTCTAGCTATTGTATAGTTTGTACAATGGATACAAGTAGGACTAGGTTGTGCTACGAACCAACCAAAAATTGAATGCTTGTCCATATTTAAGGACTTATCGTAAGTGTATTGCTAGCTCATTTTCCTTGTTCATTTTGTGAATGGCTTTGGTATTAGATCTTTGTCATTCGCTCCTACGAACTCACCAACCTAGTGTTGACTTTGTTTAGTACACTTTTCAGGTAAACTTGTGAATCGAAGACGTGATGATGGATTGTGGCTTGTGCTAGGACTGGGCTTGGACTTATATGGATCCAGGATTCATTCGCTATATTTTATGCATTTTATACTTGATTATCGATGTTGGATTCACCGGATCCCTTTTATACATATAGTTCATGTTCTACGATAATCCATGCATACGCTATATCTTTTCGGTGACATTTCGTGCCTAGCTCGGGTGTTACATAGGGTTCATGCGAGAGGAAGAGAAAAGGGGATTAGGGAGAGACATTAGAAAATAGATAGAAGGGTAGTACGAGAAAATCAATTAAAAGAATGGAAGAGATATTTGTTTGTAAGAGGGTATAATAGGTATTTCAAAGATAGAATGGTTAAAAAAATAGGTAATTTGCTTTTATATGGAGCATATATATATATATATATTTTAACGACAAATTTGGGCTCAGTGTCATGCCTCTTCATATACCCAACATCAATTCCAGAGGAAACCCATATACTAATCCATCTATTGATGATTGGTACATTATATATATATATTAAAACAAAGTTACGGATTTACGTGCAAATTATAGTGACCGACCAGTTTTTATTTTTCTTAACAGGTCAACTTCATTTTGGGACTCCTTTTATTTATTTATTTTTTATTTTCCTTGAGCTTGTATTTATTTCTTTTAAAATTTTGGGCTTGACATATTTAATTTGTTTTGGGTCTTATGTTTTGATCTTTTGAATTGTTTCTAATTTTGTTTATATAAAAATGGCTTATTTTAATTGGATATTATAAAAAATAATTTTTTATAACTTTGTTATATTTTTAAGATTATGTCATCTTATCATCCCATCTCATACTTATTATCTGTTAGAATTTATTTAATTTTTTAAAATATTTTTAAAGTTATATTGTCAAGATTCTTTAATTTATAATAGCTTATTTATTAAAAGATCACTATCCGCTCAGTTTTTTGAGCTATATAATGTTTCTGAAAACATGTTATAAATTTATATTGTACGGAATATAATTCTTATAACTTTTCTTATATAACTTAAAATATTAATGGATGTGTCGTTTGGATTTGTGGTTCCCTAATTTCATTTATTAGTCCTACTTCTAAACCGCTAACTTAACGCATAAAATTTGAAGCCATAACTATTTGTGGACCTTAGGCTCTTGCCTTAACGGCCAATATATGGCTTGTAGCAAAATGCTACTGTAGGATGCATGCTAGCTTTGTTTAATTTGCCTACATATTATTACATACTACATGGTTGTGAATGTGATACAACAGCAAAAATAGACCACGTGCGACGTGTTATGGCGACACTAGCTT
Source organism: Erigeron canadensis (assembly GCF_010389155.1). Taxonomy (NCBI): domain Eukaryota; kingdom Viridiplantae; phylum Streptophyta; class Magnoliopsida; order Asterales; family Asteraceae; genus Erigeron; species Erigeron canadensis. The sequence goes on from NC_057763.1 coordinate 5,537,445, forward strand.
CAAACCAAATAATTTTGCCAGAAAATGATATCACGGTAGCTAATAATGTTTGGATGATTTAAAAAAATTCATTAGTATTTTTTTATAATTTTAGTTTTTAAAATATAAGTTATAATTAACAAAATTGATGACTAAAAATAGTAATAGTGTAATATAGAAAGTTTAACAAAACGATCAGGAAAAAGTATAAATAATAAATTATCAGGGATATTATTGATATAAGTAATACATTAAGTGAATTTTTAGTAAATTATATATGGTTAGGTGTTATGTATTGAACTTAAGAGGGGGTAAATATTCTTGATATATAGATATAGATTAATTAATAAATTCATAAAATGGATTAAGCCCCATTTGACTTAATACTGGGCTGTCTATATATTACGAAGATATGGGTTAAGCCCAACTCATACTCAAACTGAATCTAAACTAATTAAAAAGGAGCGTATGAAATATGCAGTATATATGGCAACATCCAGGTCTGCGGGCTGATCTTAGTTTGGTCTTATTTTGAACCGGGCTAGATTTTAGGTGTAACAAACTAGTCTCTTAAAAGACCCCGACCTTTGGGCTAATTAACTTTTGTAGTATTTCTTTTGTCTTAATGCTGGTCGGGGTTTCAAGTCTTATTCTTTGGTTAAAAATAAATTTTTCATTAGAAAATGAAAAGCTTTAAAAAAAAATTTATAAACAAATAAGTTCAAATAAAAATAACATATAAAAATAACCCTCTCACATCATACCTTATCAGATTTCTAAATCTTCATTTTATATATACTTTATATCTATGTCTCCATGCAATTTATATAATATTTTATCCACTTCAACAAGTAACTAGGTCTATTTATATAACATTTTATCATTATATGGTATCTCAAAACTCATATAACTTGAAGGAAGTGATGTTCTTATCAATTATTTTATACATCTTTTAGATACATTAATAATATTAATAATTTGAATAGTCTACTCTTTCAGTTGTATATTATGATAAATATATTAAAAAATAGATACGTACAAATATCACCTCTCCTAACTTATAAAATTAGATTGGTATTTTAGAGTTTACATATCATAACTTATTTAGTTCTTGAAAAAATCGATAATTGAAATAATTTTAGTTTTACTAATGTTTAAATTAAATAAACTTAAGTAAGATATAACTTTTAATTTTATTTCCATAAAAAAACATAAAGTTTTACAAATGATATTGTTTGGGTGTTTGTAGGGTACTGGAGTGGACACTCTAGTTGGGCAACCACCCGACGTTGTGGTCGTTTTCCACTAGGGAATCCACTTCATTCAAAGGTCGTTGGCTTAATGTTGATGTTGAGCACTAGGTCGTGCTTTTAAGTTATTTTTATTTTACTTGATTCAGTAATAACATTATAGTAAATATATATATATTCTGGTTGATCAATATGTTTAGAAACAAATGGCAATTTTTCCTTTTTTTATACCCTATATCTATATCTATCTATCTATCTATCTATCTATATATATATATATATTAGGTATTTTACTCCGTGCAATGCGCGGCTAATTAAAAAAGTTATTTTATGCATTAGTAAATAATTAATCTACAAGTTTATCTTGTGAAAATCAATTATGTTATAGTTCATGCCTTCATGGTTAAATCCTGGAACATTCTGATCACCTTTTATCTTATCTGACATCACAATCGATATCACAGTCATTTAACTTACTTTGGTGATTACACACCCTTAATAATCCTAAATACAATTAAGAAATAAGGTATTTTATCTTCGTTAATCCAAAACCCATTTGTAAAACTCAAGTAACTATTGTTATTATCATTATATTATAGACTTTGTTTTGTGGTTAGAATAACAACCAATTTGATTACTTTATTTTATGTGTTTCTGCCAAGAGAACGAAGGAGAGGTCCAACACAATTGTGTTGGACAACTTTTTATTCTTAATTTAATATGAGTCTTGGTTTTTTTTTATATCTTATGTATATAGTTTTAATTTAATATTTTTATATTATATTTAATAAAATAAATTATATTGGTTTGAGAATAAGTATTATAAGATAAATATTATAAAAAATGTACGGAGATGCCAAATAGGATAAAATCTTATGTGGTAATTTAAAATTGATGTATTATCACAAACTTAATTAATAAACATATTCATGAGTATTAAATTAGAAGCCATAAAAAGATGGTATAAATGTATAACATACCAATACTAATAGGTGAAGCCTAAATGGGGTTTCTACGGTTGAGTTAAGGGATGATGATGTTCGTGGATATATACAATACAATGGTTGCCCGCTTCGACTACCATTAAGTGTACAGTCTGTAAAACCACGGACGGTTTGCTTTCAATTTTCGGTAAATTGCTTATAATATATTAAACGTTTGATTTAAGGTGATGAATAAATGACCATAACTCATGGGTCTTTGAATGGTTATGCCAAAAATTATATACACATTATATGTTTTAAGCAAATATTATCAAATAAGGATATTCATGAATTTTACGTTGTATATAGCATATATGTGAATGATCACAATCCATAAACAGTTTGTCAAATATGTTTACCAAATTTAGATCTAGTGGATCTAAATTTTCAAACAAAGGGTGCTTCTTTTTTTATTTACGTACGTAACTTATTTTTTAAATATTGTATGTATATAGTTTATATATATATTTAAAATTTAGTAATGTATTTAATTTAAGATAAATATAGTAAAAAAATTATGAAGATGTCACGTAAGACAAAATCCTATGTGGCAATTTTTAAAGCTAGCATTAAATTGAAAGAAGGCTTTAGAAGACCATGATTCTTACTGTTTTAATCCTAGGTATTTTACCCGCGCGATGCGCGAGCTGTTATAATTAGTGTCCAAAAATATTTAAAAATAAAAGTTCAGATGTACATGTATTTATGATTGGTTTATGTTGTTTTGTTGTTTTTATTGTTATATCATCATATTATACATAACCATTTGGTAGATATTTCTAAATTATACAAAATTCATAAGATAAATAAAAAAAAGAAACATTAACGACAATCACTTGTATTCCGATTTTTTTTCTTTGTGGCTCCATCCTAGGATTGGTAAACAACTACCACTTGCAAATCACAAATAGTAATTCTCTATAATCTTGAGATTTCATGATATAACTTCCAAGATTGCATTTTTTTCTCCATACACGTACGATGCTTTTTTTTTTTTTAAGTAACAGGATTTCCATTGTTAATTTTGTATTATATAGTTTTATTTATTTATTTAATATTTACTGTATTTAACTTTAAAGTAATAAGTTATTCTTGTATTTAATATTTAATTTGATTAAAGATATATAAATATTGTCAAAAAAATTATAGAGATGCCATGTAGGTAAAATCCTATGTGGCAACTTTTTAGTATAGGTTTAGTTTTGAAGATGTCTTTAAAAAGGTTGGATTACTACTTTTTTAATAATTATATAAATATATATATATAATAAAACAATAGTTATCCTGGCTTTTTAAAGCCACCCACCTCAAATTAAAAATATCTCTAAACATGCCACATAGGATTTATCCTACGTGGCACCTCCATATTTTTTTTACACTAATAGATTTTCATTAAATAATATAATATAATTATACATATACTTTAAATATGGCATATAAAAAAACATATATATATATATATATAATTTATCTTTATAATTTATATAAATCAAACATATATAAAAAAAAATCACGACTAACATTGCATGACATTTTTTAACTTTTTTATTTTAACTATAAACACTTCATAATTCATGCCTCATAATTCATTATATTTTATTACCTTTTCTTTCCTTTTTTTTTTCATTTTCTATTTACTATATACACTTCATAATCAAACCATATATATTACGGTCAACACGTACACCACAAATTACATAGCCCTTTATAATAATCTATCTATACATATATTATGTTTCGCAGTTTTCTTCATTGTTAATTTATCATAATCATGAAGTATTTTTCAATTGGTTTTTAATTTATAAAGTTATTCTTAATAATCTATCTATACATATATTATGTTTCACAGTTTTCTTCGTTGTTAATTTATCATAATCATGAAAGATTTTTCATATGGTTTTTAATTTATAAAGTTATTCTTCTGCCATATACCAATATATATATATATATATAGGGTAACTTTCCCGTACAAACAGGATTAAAATGAGAACAGTACGAACCAGGGATACAATAGTAATTTTCGTCCTTTTTCTTTTTCTCTTTCCTCTACCACGAATCTGTCAAAACTTTTACCCCAGATACTTTAGATTCAACATATCAAACAAATGAAAGCATTTGAATTTTAATAAAATACATCATTAAACTCAGAGTTTGATACTCTTTAATTTGATTACCATTTCATTAAGTTTTGAGAATCATTGAAATGGATGCACAAAATTATACATGGGTGCGATATCCATTATTGCATCCATACAATTTGGATGCACAAAAAAGTGAAAACACAAATAACTTGGAACTTAATTGGATGCACAAAAAATACATACCATATATAGATGATTAAACAAAAGAACATCAATCGATATAATTTATATACAAGGAACTTGGATGCATGCAAATTGGAAACACAATCATAAAAAGGAATGGATGCATATGCATCCATAAAAAAATAAAGAATTGCATGGATAACCATCAATACATCAAATGAAAAACCATGAGTAACAATCTAAGAATATTTTTTATGGATGCTATTTTCAATATAATGTCCAGAGAGTAGATTCAAGAAATCAAACCTCCATGCCACGGATGCACTTGTTCATTCTGGTAAAAAATCCTTTTAGTTTTTTTTATTTTTTCAGCTCTTCGATTCACAGAAAAAAAAGAAATAATCAGTGACTCGATGTCGTATTCGAAGCATCATCATTAAAACTGGATTTGTAGGATGCACCACTAATCAAAATCCAGGATGTGTGACCGTAAATCAAAATCATTGTTTGTTGTGGGTTTTTATTTGTATTGTTGTATTTGTGTTAGTCGGAAAGAGAGAAAATTAAAATATAATTTTGGTAGAGAGAGATATTTGAATGAATGTCTGGAAATAAGATAAAGTTGGGGATACATGGGGAAGAGGGTAAAAAAAAAATACGTGTGGTACTATAAGTTTAATTCCAAGTGTACCCTTTTAGTTATTTTAATATTAAAATAAAATATCAAAAAGTCTCAACCGTCGATCTAATTTATGTATGGATAAGATCTGTTCTTATTTGTTCCCATTCTTAATGTGTTCTTATTGGATGGGAAGCCTATATATATATATATTAAAACAGTAAAAATCCTAGCCTTTTAAACCCTTCTTTCAACCTAAAGCTAGCTTCCACATAGGATTGTATCCTACGTGACATCTCCATACTTTTTTTACAATATTTATCTTATAACCTCTATTTATTCTCAAACAAATGTAATTTATTTTATTAAATATAACATAAAATATTAAATCAAAACTATATACACAAAATTAAAAAAAAAAAAAATCAAAACCCTTATTAAGATATAAGAAGACATCCAATACATCTATTAATTTGGCAATGATTTATGACATAAATAATATTATTTATTAAAATATATGCAACTTTGAAGACTATACCAAATTTTAAAATTTATTTAAAAATAGTATTAGGTTATACACGACCAAACAATTTTGTTGTTTCTCCTTCGTTCTCTTGACCGAAACCTTAACCAAAATTGGTTATTCTAGCCACAAAAAATGTCTATTTTATAATGATAATAGTAGTTATTTTGAGTTTTATGAATAAATTTCTTGATTGTTGGAGATAAAATACTTTATTTCCTAATTGTGTTTAGGATTATTTTTTTCCGTTACTACATAAGGTATTTTCTCCATCTTTTCAGCATAACTGAAAGCAAAAACTATAATGATTTTCTCTTATTTATCTTATTATCTTTTTTAATTATTCGTATTGTATTTATGTGTATTTTATATGACTAAATTTTTGTCATGTTTAGTTTTTTTACTTTGTATATATTATTTCGTTTGATGAATATATAGATATCATGCTACATTATCGATTTACGTTTGATTTGTTAATGATAACAAAATTTCTTATGTTAAATGTTGGTGTGTAATCACTATAATAGGTTTAGTGACTGTGATATCGACATGTCAGAAAAGACAAAAGATGACCAGAGTAATCTGGGAATTAACCATTAACTATAACATAATCAATTTCAAGATAATAAGCCTATAGAATAGCTATTTATTAATGCATAAAATAACCTTTTTAACTAGCCGCACATCGCGCGGGGTAAAATATCTAGTGTGTATATATATATATATAAGTTACTGAACTTTCATTTCATGAACCATATATATATTTTGAATCTATCTCATAAACGCGCCATACAATGCCATTATTATACAAAATACTTCCATACAATATTCAAGCATTGCAATTTCAATATGAGTTTGCACGATAACATCAACACACTTTGCGATGTTACTTTGAAATTCGTCGAACTATTCCCAAGAACAAAAAAGCGAGGCCGAAGTGTAATTGTTTGTTTTAATATGAGCATTATATTGCTACGAATGGCCCAGGAATCGACTGAGCAGATTCGTGGAGCTCAACTACCTTTTACGTTAGAAAAAAAAGATACCGAAACAACGCGCGCATAATCTTCTCGATATTTATGCTAATAGTCCAATACCGATCTCAAGATAGATTAAAACAAAGAAGTGGCCGGAGGTTACATTGATATTAATGCCAATGCCAATTTCTAGATTGGTTAAAAAAGCATTAAGGAATTTTAAAATAGTCTAGAATGTGAACAACTAGTGTTTGAAAGCAAGAGAGAGGGGGTGAACCCCAAGATTGATGTACTTAGATCGAACTCTAGAAGACGATCTTCTAGTTGATGTCCACCCAAGACAATAGATGTTCTTGGCTCGGCACCCCCGTCAATAATAGCAAGGCACAACACATTCTTCTTAGCTTCCACCATTAAGTTTGAACCAGAAAGTCTAAACTTTTCTGATACCATATTGCCTTCCAAAACTAGATCGATATCTGGGACCGCTGGTCCAGTTATTGACTTTGAAATGGTTTTTGAATCAAAGCACGCCCCAAATGGTGCGACGGATGTTACCCTTTTGATCTTCTTCAGTGTAGCTTCCTTGACGAAATCTTTAACAAGACGTTTATAAATGGAGGCATGCAAAATGGTATAAGGTGCTATAGTACTAATCTTGGTTCCCCCAACTCCATTTTTGTCGAACGATAGCAATGATGAGTTAAAAGATACATGTTTACCATTGATTTCGATGTGCTTGACACTAATGAAATACTCATCTGAAGGAGATCCTTCTGAAGAAACCGGGTTGACAACAAGTGGAGTCCTTGCAAAGTACGGAGATTGATCTCCAATAACAGGTGGCATGTAATACGGACCGCCACCAACATAAATGTCCCCTAGTCCATATTCGGATGATGACGGTAGACAAAGAGCAAACTTTGGAGGCAAGTTGAATGAAGATGAAATTTGTGAACTCAATGAACCTTGGGTTTTTGCAAGGCCAACCAACCCTTTAGTAAAGTCACCAGGTAAGCCTTCTATAAGGTCTGTATCTACACAAGAGAACTGGAATTTGGGTACATCATAATCGATTAAAACATAGCGACCATCTGTTGACGATACCTTCATGGTATCCTCACCAAGCTCTTCAAGTGTCGAGAAATCTATAAAAGGATTATAAGCAAAGACACCACATGTATTGTTGGAGCAACCAGGTGAAACTGGTCCGTTGCACTGTAAACAGAAAGACCCCATGGCTTTCTTACATTTGTTTGAACCACACGACACTCTTTTATACGAAGTTGAATTATACGACCTACAATCAATCCAAACAGATTGTCCTCCTAGATCAATCAATGCATCAATTAATGTATGTTGGTCGCCAATATAAAATTCGGTGTAATACCGAGGCTAGTTTGGTTTTTTCGAATGGAGAGGTGAATGGCATTGTTTTTAGGAAGTTTGTTTGGATCTAAAGCAGCATAAGAGCAGGCTACAATAGAGAAGAACAAGAAGAGAAAGAGAGTCATGACATGGCTTTTAAAAGTTGCCATTGTGTTTGATATCGTATGTGCAATTTTCATTAATGTAAATATTGCAGCTATAAATATTGCAACTCTTGTTTCCAGTTGCATGATTTTTTTAATCTGGTCAAAGATGGCGATTCAATAGTTTTAATTCATCATAATAATTATAGCTACGTTGTGCATTTCGATTATTGGGAAACTTATAATATGAAATACATATGATATGATATTCCAGCAGCTCTCTATCTGATCGATATTAGTAGCTACTATATTAGTGTACTTCAACTAGCAGCATTTTTTAATCTGATAATATTATGTCGACACCATAGTTTAATTCTAAAATATAAGCACATTAATAACGTTCGTTATAATACTATAAATATGCTTATAATTATTGTAGGCTTCTTTTTACACTTACGCTGATGAAAAAGTATTGAATTGTCTTGGTTCAGTTTCTAAGTCTAGAACTCTATATATAACTTTTTGATGCCAAAAACTGAACTAGCAAGTTTTAAAAAACAATAACGAACCAATTACAAACATGCGAACTCGCAATACCACACAAAAATTATCGAAAAATAAATAAACGATTATTCAAAGTAAATCAACAAACAGATAATTGAAGCAAAAATAACATGTAAAATAAAGACATATATATAAGCCATTTTAAGACGATCGAGGCATGCATCTCCGACATCGAATCATCACATTTATAATTATTTTATATTAATCTACTTATGATATGATTATGTTATACTATTCTTGCTTCCATTTACAGCAAGTTGTCGGTTACATAGTTTAATTAGTAATAATAACCACATGATTTTAATTATAATAATTAAATGGATTTTGGGTCTGATCAATATCTTCATTGCATGGGATTTTGGGTTTGATATATAAATGTGTTTCATGTACATTTAGTTCATTTTTTACGGTAATTGATTTCCTTTGAATTGTTAAGATTTTGGTGATAGGTTTAAAATATGTATAACATGTATATGTAGGAGATGCAAAACAAAATGAATGTTAAAATTCATCGTTTAAAGAATGAGCCTTTGTAAGCACATATAATTGACGAGATTATATTGATCGATATGCAAATGGATGTGTGTCGGGTTTAAAATTTGCAAGTGGGATAAATAAAGATTTATATATATATATTGATGTGGATTTTGGGTCTCATATATATAAAGATAATAATATTGTTCATGTACAATCTTGATGAGACTAAGTTAAGTAGTGTTCGATGTACCCGTTGGAAGGATAAGAGAGAGAGTTTGCATGGGAAGAAGTAAAAGACAAAAAAAAAGTCCACGATTGTGCCTAACCGTGAAGGGCAAAAAAATAAGTCGAAACACCCTTGGGGGCAATGTACACGGCGTCCTGTGGGGGTTTTGGGGGGAATCCGGCTTGGAAACGCCTCACGTCACTCGGTCTAAATGCCAAAGACTCGGGTAATTATCAATTGACATGTAGCTAGACTCAACTACTCGAGAACAAATGGGAAGTTTTGCCTATATATAGAGACGTTCCTGTCACTAGAAGAAGTGTAGAAGAGCGGAGGAGAGTAGAGCATTGGATGTATTTGTTAGTCATCCAAGTCATCATTTCTCTTATGCCCCTACCCCCAACTGACATTAGCATAGAGTCAATGGACCTCTGTGGAAGATAGACTATATTACATCTCGATGCAACGCTCAAAAGCCTTGATTATCTCATGTCTCTCTTATAAAATGGTAAATTTCGTGATGAACAATCCATCGAAAGGAACATGGCATTACTTGTGTGCTCACAAAACGAACATATCCACATTTATCAAAAGTGTGTAGTAATATGTCAGGAGTGGAACATAGATCAATTGAGCCCACTGGTTCCTAACCATACCCATCCCCACTACCAAGATCATGAACCGATGACCCCCGTGTGACTTAATACATGCCTTAGCCGATCCTAATACTTCCATTAAACGGAATGAACATCGTCACCGATCCATACTCAAAATTAAGAGAGTTACTTTAAAAAATGGTAGTGACGACTCTAATCACTACATGACTCTTTTTCCATGGCCTTGATCAGTTACAGCTACCATGAAGTCCAATTTGTTCACTAACTTTTTTGTCACATGCAAATTTGTTTTAGTTGGTTTAACTTCATCTATACTTGCTCCAATTGTTTTTACCTCCAAAAAGACATTGTCTAAGAACCCAGTTGACAATATACCAATACTAATGACATGATAGATCAAACCAAAGAAGTTGTATAACATTGATATTGATACCAATATGAATTTGTCGATATATTAAAACAAACACGTACGTGGATATAACATTAATGATATTAATACCATTACCAAGCTTATCATTTCCTTTAGTTTAAAAAATATAAAATGATGTTAAATCTAATTGTAACGCGACAACCCGATACACAAGTAGCTTTTGATTGCATTAGTTAAAACTGTAAGTTTCTTTTAACCACAAAAGAGACTTTTTGTTATGTACTAATAATAGGTTTTTCAGACATGTTTGGTTACTTGCCAATCAATTAACCGTTAAAAAAAAGGTTAAGTATGTCGAAATGTAGTTAATTATAGCCAAAAAACTTATAGTAATACCAACTATCAAATTGAATATTGTGTGTTAAGAACATGCATGTGGTAGCTTATATGAGTTGCCATGTATACAATGTTACATGATTTGAACAATTTATCAAGCTTTGAACCTACAATGTTCAATACTAAATTTGTTCCTATCAGAGACACTTAATCATAATTAATTATATTATACTAGGATAGGATACTTATCCCTTAAAAGGACAATTGGATGTGACATTGATTTTAATGTTAACACTTTAATACCAAATATATCCACGTAGATGAAAACAAAAAAACGAAGACATATAATAATGCTATTAATAAGAAAATCAACCTCTAGATAATTTAAAAGATTAAAACACACAAGTGGATATAACATATACTGATAATAGTGTCAATGCCAATTTCTAGATTGGTTAAAAAAGCACCGAGAAATACTAAAATAGCCTGGAGTGTGAGCAGCTAGTGTTTGAGAGCAAAAGAGAAGGGGTGAACCCCAGGATTGATGTACTTAGATCAAATTCTAGTAGACGATCCTCCAGTTGATGTCCACCCAAGACAATAGATGTTCTTGGCTCGGCACCCCCGTCAATAATAGCAAGGCACAACACATTCTTCTTAGCTTCCACCATTAAGTTTGAACCAGATAGTCTAAACTTTTCTGATACCATATTGCCTTCCAAAACTAGATCGATATCTGGGACCGCTGGTCCAGTTATTGACTTTGAAATGGTTTTGGAATCAAAGCACGCCCCAAATGGTGCGACGGATGTTACCCTTTTGATCTTCTTCAGTGTAGCTTCCTTGACGAAATCTTTAACAAGACGTTTATAAATGGAGGCATGCAAAATGGTATAAGGTGCTATAGTACTAATCTTGGTTCCCCCAACTCCATTCTTGTCAAACGATAGCAATGATGAGTTAAAAGATACATGTTTACCATTGATTTCGATGTGCTTGACACTAATGAAATACTCAACGGATGATCCTTGTATATAAGAGTCCGGGGAAGTACTGACAGGATTGACAACGAGTGGAGTCCTGGCAAAGGACGAAGATTGGTCTCCGATAACAGGTGGCATGTAGTATGGACCGCCACCAACATAAATGTCCCCTAGTCCATATTCGGATGATGACGGTAGACAAAGAGCAAACTTCGGAGGCAAGTTGAAAGAAGATGAAATTTGTGAAGCCAATGAAACTTGAGTTCTTCCAAGACCAACCAACCCTTTAGTATGGTCACCAGGTAAGCCTAGTACACTTAGATCATCAGCACAAGAGAACTGAAATTGGGGTACGTCATAATCGATCAAAACATAGCGACCATCTGTCGACGATGCCCTCATTGTATCCTCACCAAACTCTTGAACAGTCAAGTGTTCGGTAAAAGGGTTATAAGCTCCAACACCACAGGTGTTGTTGGAGCAACCGGGTGCAAGTGGTCCGTTGCACCGTAAACAGTAAGGCGACATGGATTTCTTGCATTTGTTTGAACGACATGAAACTCTTTTATATGTAGATGATTTATACGATGTACAATCAATCCAAACAGTTGGTGCTCCTAGATCAATCAATGCATCAACTATGGTAAATGAATCTGGGGGGTTAAAATCAAAGGTGGTGTAATATTGGAGAGTAGATTGGTTCTTTCGAATCGGGAAGTGAATAAAAGTGTTTTTAGGAAGCTTGTTTGGATCTATAGCAGCATAAGAGCAGGCTATAACAGAGAAGAAGAAAAAGAGAGTGGCAATATGGCTTTTAGAAGTAGTTGCCATTGTGTTAAATTGGTTGATATATTGTAGTGCAATATTCATCATGTGATTGCAACTATCTTATACTACTACTCTTGCTTTCAGATGCAGAATTTTTTAATTCCTAATAATAATAATAGCCACGTGAATTGTGAGGGTCGATTATTGCCTTATCAGGAAACAAAAAAGGATTGATATTTTAAGTAAATCAATACTACTCTTGCTTCCATACTAGCAGCAAACATTTTTTATTATAATCAAATTAAGATGCCGACACTGGCCATGTTATTTTAATTGGTAAAAACAACCAAGTTTTAGATAAATAGTAGTACAGTAATAACGTTAAAGTTTTTATTATTTGACACTTTATGCGCTGATGAAAAAATTATGATCCTAAAACTCGATCAGTTTATGTTCGTAAGTCTATAACTAGCTAGCAAAAGTAGTTACAGTTAAGAAGACCGAATCAAAACAAACTCCTAAAACCGAACTTCCAAACAAATTGAAGCAAAAACCGAATTAACCAAGTTAACAAAACCTTCTAAAATACCAAACCAGTAAGAATAACTACTGTCACCGATCGAATCGAGCTAAAAAGATACTTCCAATTGATCATCGAGCTAACTAATAAAACAATATATGTACTAACAATACCACAAAAATATTTAACAAATACCGGCCAATCCAGAATATAAATTAAGCACGTTGTGATCAGTTTCGATTATCGGAAAAATAACAATTATTTTGTGCAAAAATTAAAACAAACAGATAGTTAAAGCAAATCTGTACTCCCTAATAACGCAAATCACCTCCCCTATTAAGGATTTATGTCCTTGAAATACCTTATTTGCCTTTGGACTTTTTTATTTTTTTATTTTCTTTACGTTACTACCCAAAATCCCTAATAAAGCAGACCGCCTTCCCCGCTACTGCCGCCGTATTGCGCGGGTACCATGTTCGTATACATGTAAAATAAACAGATCGAACTGACATATATATCGAATCATCGCATTAATAAGTATTTACACTATTCTTGATTCCATTTGCAGCATTTTTTATATTTGATCCAAGTTGTCGACTCCATAGTTTAATTCGTTATAATAACACGTACCACGTGATTTTAAATAATATTGAAGTCGATTTTATCTTAATGGGATTTTGGGTCTGATTATAATATGTTTCATGTGATTTTAGTTTCATGTGATTGATTTTAAAACAGTACTATTACCTTTCTTCAGAAGCTATTTGTTTTGATATTTGTCATGAAGATACAAAAATCCAATTGGACAGGATCGGAGACAACATGAGAGCCAATCTACAAGACATTATGGCTGTGCAGCTTACGAAAGAAAACCAGGAGTCATCCCCAAACTTTGTAACCTCCTGGTTTTCTTTCGTAAGCCTGTCTATGATGAGCGTGTAATGCGCTTTGAAGAAGGGTAAGTTAATTACCTGAATGCGCACATGACTTCTATTTCTTGAGTTGGTACATTATTATTATTATTCATAAGTGCTTCTTTTGCCGTCTCATTGCCATCAGGGATAGATTGTCATGGCATGAAACTAAAAAAAGGTTTAGTTTAATTGGGCCAATGAAAAATATAATGAGATCCTTTTGAGTAAAACTGACAGATCGCCATGGGTGTATTATGATGGTGAAGTCATGGGGCTTGGGCTTAAAAGTCAAGGAAGAACTGGGTTTTGTGGGAGCTGGCCGGATCAAAGACAAAGTATATGTACTAGGTTTTTTGCTGTTGGCCGGTAATTGTATTTCCATGTGTTACGAGTATATTTTTTCAATGCTGATCGAGTTGTTACCAACCATATATACGACCAGCAAAACAATGTTTGGGTTCGCACACTTTGACGGTTATTTTATCAAATCGTAGGTATTGACGATTCATCTTTCATGCTCTTATTACATTTCTTTAGAGGATGTTATTTAGAAATGTCGTGTGTAAACTATATATGTGAACGAGCAAAACGTTGTGAATTATAGTTGTCATGGCATCCGACACGTTATAAATAGTTTCCGCTGCAACGCGCAGGCACCAGGCTAATATTCTTAGAAGATATTGGTGTGATAGTTTAGCAGTGCCATTTAATCTCAGCTGCATGATATTACAAACCTTGACGGCCTTAACTATTTGGGTGCATTAAAATTTGTATTTTATTATACGAATATTCAAGTGATAGGTTTTTTTATATATATAAAATACTAGCTTGTATGTACTCCTTCCGTCCCATCTCAATTTTGATTTGTCAAGTTTTCTGCTTTAAACTTTGACCGTAAAAATATTAGTATATATTATATAAAACTTCATATAATTTATATGGACGGATTGAGTTTTCAATGTACTTTTTATTAATATAACTTTTATCAACTATTATATAACACAAATTAAACTAGGGGTGCTCATGGACCGGTTTGCTCCGGTTTTGACTAAATCTCAAACCAAACCGGTAATTACGGTTTTAACATATATCAAACCAAAGCAAACCAGGTTTATTATCTGACCGAACCAAACCAAACCATGTAAGCCGGTCCAGTTTGGACGGTTCGACAGTTTTTCAAATTTATTTTTTTAAGTGTACGTATTAAAAAAATTACTAGCGGGTCAAACTTTATGTTTTAATATATTCGAACTTTAATTTAAAACTTTATCCATATGTTTAATCATAGGTATAACACCCACATAATGAAAAAGTTTGAAGGAACGAATTAGTGGATTGAAGAATTCAAGCTCGAAGACAAAGAGAAGCGGGCTTTTCCAAAGAATTACTGCAGTTTTCCCACTCCCTTTTATTATCATATACAAAAAAGTATCTTCCACTTTCCTACTAAATCTCTCTTTATTCTGGCACATAAATGAAGGGATCGAAGAGATTATGGCAGATCATGTTCACCAAGAAATGACCTAAAATTGGATCTTGGTCTATTTGAGATTGTTCCTTTTAATCGTAATCAAAGATGTTTTCTTGTCTCTCGTTTCTTTTCTGAACAAATTGAAGAACCTAATGGATCGAACTCATCCTTGGCTGCTACGAAAGAAATAGGCCTTGCGTTGCGGAAGGAACGTTCTGCTCTGAGTGGAAGGCAAGAGCTCCTTCCCTCCCTTCCTTATCGACATTAGCTGTATCCCATATCTCCCCATATCGTATTTAACTAGACCCCATCCCTCGCTTTGACTGTTCACCATATGTGTATCGTACCGACCCCATAATCATACGTACAATAATTTATTCCTTCTCCCCATATCACTCATTCACATGCCATCTCATTGTTCACTCAGAAAATCTTTTTGTTTAAGACAGATCGCTTCCCTCAGTCAGCGGGGGGCCTAGTCGATGTAGGCCCCCAAACGGCGGGCAGACCAGTCGAAGGAGTAGTTCACTTACCTGTTTGTACATATACGATACTCATACCCATATTACGATACATATGTGTTCACCCTATCTTGCTTTCACGGCTTTGACCGGGAACCAAACTAAAGAGCCAATACACCAACAACCAAGAAACAGGAGTGGGTGGTCCCTAGGAACGGCAGAAAGGAAAGACTGGTTCAAGCAGATACGAGTGACGAAACCGGTGCTGATCAAAGACATGCGCCGAGTGCCAGGAACATGCCATGAACCGAGATACAATTTGAATAGTGCCAGGTACAAGAAAGAGTGGAGTTGATTTACATATACTAGTACCTGAATTACAAGTGACGAAAGCAAGAAAGAGTTACTAAAACCTCGGCGCGGGGTAGAGCAGTTTGGTAGCTCACAAGGCTCATAACCTTGAGGTCATGGGTTCAAATCCTGTCTCCGCAATACTTTTTGTCATAAAATTGTATGTTTTACTCTGGTAACTAGTAATTAGTTAACCCTTTTTCTTTTGGGGTAGAATTATATACTTAAAATATAAGTTTTGTTATTTATAATGAAACTCTAAAGGAATTTGGAGCATAAAAGTGTTTATTTTCGTAAAATGTTTAAACTTTATCACTTTAGATAAAGTAATTTTCTTCTCGAGTTATGAAAGTATAAAATACGGTCCGGTCCGGTTTTACGCGGTTTTTTCTTTGCTCAAACCGTAACCGGACCAAATAACCCGATTTTTCAAATCTTAAATCACCTGACTAGACTTTAACAATTTAATCCGACCAAACCAATCCAAATACCGCGGTTTGGCCCGGTTAAACGGTTTGATGAACACCCCTAACACAAACAAAGATATTTATGGTCAAAGTTGCAATCAAAAGACTTGACAAGTCAAAATTGGACATTCATATGAGACGGAGGGTATTTAATAAGCTATTATTGACAACACTTAAATTGTCATTATCAAGAAAAAATCTCCACCAACGTAATCATATGGTGAAAGTAGAGGGCCGCATCTTATGGTCCTTAAAAACTGCGTAATATCTTGTGCTATTTATAAAATAATGTTTATTGATCGAAACTACGACTCAATTTGTGTGTGTAGGAGATATAAAACGATATGGATGTTGAAATTTATTCGACAATGAGCCTTTGTAAGCACATTTAAATGACAAAATTGATGCACGTACAATGCATGTTTGTTTAGTTTAGATCGAATTTCAAAGTAAGATATATAAGAGAATATTGATGTTGATTTTACGCCTCATAAATATGTAGATAATATTGTTCATGTACTGCTTGAATATGGGAGAAGCGAAAGTGTTGATGTAATAGGAAAGTATTCGAGACTCCTCGTGAGGCCGCATATTCTATAATTATTATGCAATAATGAAGGTTGTTAGGATCAAAACCCTACCTAGTACTCTAATTATAAAGTGGTGCTCGATGTATGTAGTTCAATGATGAGTACTCAGTTGTTCTTTTGATTCAATTTAGGCACAAGACATAATCAAGAACAAATAAGATAGTTTGTCTCTCTGGTAAGCTGAGTTTTGACAAATCACTCACTGTGCCATCAAAGGCTTCGACAAGATATCGGCACGAAAACATAAAGTACAAAAAAGCACTAAAGCATCTACGTATAACTTGACATGCTTTTTGTGGCCGCAATATCACTTGACGTTTGGGTACCATTAAGCCTTGAATGCTCTTGTCAACTTTCTATCAAGCATTAATTAAATGTCAAATAGTGGAATGACTCTGGTACTCACCAATGGACAGGCGGACTGATAACTCACTATTGGGTATATATTAAAGGCATTGGGTAACACCACCAGGCCAACGGTCAAACCGACCAGGTTATTAGCGGCGACGTTGCCGCTAATAGTGGGTCCCGACCAGGCTGACAACACACTTACTGACTAAGATAGTGGTTGATGAAAACGAGGTGACACGTCACCGCATTAGCGGCGACGTCGCCGCTAATGCGGTGACGTGTCACCTCGTTTTCATCAACCACTATCTTAGTCAGTAAGTGTGTAGTAGTAACAGTGACATGCCATACTTTTTCGAACTTGGTAATGAAAATTTGCCATACTTTCATTGGATAAATTAGTCGTCATGTAGTAACAGTGATGCATGTCATACTTTGTCGACCTTGGTAATGAAAATTTGCCATACTTTCATTGGATAAAACGATGGTACCCCATATTTTTAGATACTATATATGGTACTACGGAACTATATTGAAACAATATAAGTTTCTGAAAAAAATTTCTTCAGTATAGATATTTATTTTTTCAAGCGTATTGTTTCAAGCGTATTTTTTCAAGCGTATTGTTTCAAGCGTTTCAAGATATATATTTTAACAGTATTTGTAGTTGATGGTATTGTGTATCTTTCTTTTTCAAGCGTTTTGTTTATATATATATATATTGAGTATAGATGTAAATATATATATATATATATATAGAGTATGGACACCATTAATAGTTAATGAGGTTGATGTTTACTTGAATTGTTTCAGATGGATAGTTTGGAGGATATTTGGGCAGACCCAGAAAACGTACGTATTGAAGTGCCGGATAATGTGTTTGAGCAACCTGATGCAGACGGTGAATATGAATGCGAAGCTGGGGACTTTGAAACTGATGAGGTGTTCGGTTCCTTTGAAGAATTAACGGAGTGGGCTCAAAGAACAACAATGGATTTGGGTTATGTTCTAGTTATACGGCGGACGAACAAAAACTCAAAAGAGGTGGTGAATAAAGTGACACTTATATGTCACCACGGTGGAGCGCGCGATGCAAGGTTAATTGGCCCACCCAAACGGTCCAGTAAGATAGGTTGTCCCTTCACTTTAATAGGCCGCCCTGGGCGTGATGGTGGTTGGAGGTTAACTGTCAAGGATTGGAGACACAATCATGATCCAACTACCAATCTGCAAGGGAATGCATACGCCAGACGGATGACGGATGAAGAAAAGGAATTTGTGGGGACCCAATCGGATCGCGGTTTGTACCCACATCAGATCCTGGTAAACCTCAAACTTGAATTTCCAGGAAACTTGACTCGCAAAGGAGACATTACGAACTTCCTAAAAGCGAGAAGAAGGTCGGGGCAAGCAGGGCGTACTCCAATGCAGGTACAAACATTAAATATTTTATTATACTACGTTGTTGGAATTGACTTATTTACTCTATCCTGGTCATTAATCGCAGGTTATGTTTTCACTGTTGCAAGAGAAAAGGTACTTTTACCAGTTCACCACAAATAACAAAAATGGACGCTTGGAGAACCTATTTTTCATTCATCCAACATCAATGACCCTATGGCGCGCATTTCCCTGGGTTATTGAAATAGACTCCACTTACAAAACTAACATCTACAACATGCCGTTAGTTGAGATCGTCGGCGTGACTTCAACGGGGAAGACCTTCAGTTTAGCGTATGCGTTTATCGTAAACGAGCGGGAGGCAAATTATCAATGGGTTTTACGATGTCTTCGGTCCACCCTTGATGATAGCTTTGCCGTTCGTGTCGTTCTTACTGACAGGGAGCTGGCCTTGATGAGAGCTTTGAAGGTTGTTATGCCGGAAGCAAAACATCTGCTGTGTAGGTACCATATATGGCAAAACATAATGAAGCACTGCGAACCGGCATTGCGTATGAAGAAAGATGTTAACATTGACAGGCTTAACGTTTGGTGGAAAAAAGTCTATTAGTCTCGGACTTTTGACGAGTTTAAGTCAAATGAGAAGGAGTTAAAGGAAAAACTTGCGGGTTTTCCAGGCGTCTACAAGTACCTGACCGATAATTGGTTATCCCCATACCGAGAGCAGTTTGTGTCCTGTTGGGTCGATGAACACCTCAACTACCAAAACCACACCACAAACAGAGTGGAGGCCGAGCACCATTTACTGAAGGAAGAATTGAGGGGGAAATGCACATTTACTAGAATCCTCCAATGTGTTGATTCTGTCTTGATCAGTCAAGAAGCAGAAATAAGGGGCCAACTGGGGTATAGCAACGGGACCCGGAAGGGGAAACATAATTACAACTGTATGAAGGACCTGTTGGGAAAGGTTTCACTTAAAGCTTTGGACATCATGGCTGATGAAATTGTACGCTTAGACAAAGTCCTTAAAAGACATGTTAACAAATGTGGGTGCAAGGTTCAGTCCAGTTGTGGGCTACCATGTGCCTGCAAGATTGCCGAGTACATGCAGCGCGGTTAGTACGATTTATTACTTGTATTTTTTCATCAAAAGGACATAATTTCGTACACTTATTTATATAAAAAAAATGCAGGGACTCGTATACAGCCTCATGTCATAGACCCTTTTTGGAAAAAGCTTGACTTAACACCGTGGACATGCGTAGACGATGAAGACGAAGAAGACGATGTCCATAAAGTCGTTGATGGTCTTACGAATTTCTTGGATCAGCAACCCAAGGCTCAAAATAAACATTGGTTGTCAAAAATTAAAGACATGTTTAAGCCTGGTAAGACACAAGTGAAAGATCCTCTTGTTCAAAAGACCACACGCGGAAGACCAGTCGGCTCGAAACAAAAGCCGCCAAAGGTATACATAATACATCTAAAAAATTATTTGTCTTATTCAATAAATACAGTATATATAACTACCTCAGTTAAGGAAACTGATTCTTACTAATGGTCTAGGTGCCAGATCTCAACACCAACCCACCTGGGCTACGAAAATCCAAGTCCAGTCGACCTGGGGAATATAAGGTGCCAGATTTGAATAAACCCCCACCTGCGCATCCTGCCAGACACAGTACGTACGAGCCGTCCCAGTCCTGTCGTTATCCCAAAAACCGAAAATTGTTCGACGATCAATTCCACCCTGAATCAGAATGTGTCAAAGATAATCCTGACATTTTCGGAAACCTGCACCCATATCCAGGTCTTGATGATATATATACGTGGGGGGACCCGTCCCAATCCTTCGGGGTCGGGGATACACCATATGTGACACAAAAATTATATGGATTCGGCAATACGTCCCAAGACCATTGGCTCAACTATGACCAACCATATTCCAACTTAGTAGATGACATCTTCGGGCCACCACCTACACAATCTAGAAATGCACCCATATATGAATCAAGGCAGGCGCAGGTTTCGGATCCGGAGTCAGAGGCACAGTCATCGGCCAGTTGGGTTGGGTATGTTGCGGAACCGTATAACGCCAGTCTTTCCAAAAATTACGATTGGGTACTAGGTGAGATACCATCGTACTTAAGGCCGTACGTTGTAGGCGCACAAAATGTCAAAGGAGACGGTAACTGTGGATTTCGAGCTACCGCTGTAGCTTTGGGGCTAGATGAGGAGATGGGTGCAGAGTGGGTTCGTACGCAGATGCTCGCGGAGTTTGAATCTGACCTCGATGGGTACATGCAAATGTTTGGGCAAACAGAGGGCAACCGAATGTTGTCGGCGCTGCGAACATCTTATTATGGACGAAGCCGGCCCACACATCATTGGATGAGTAAAGTGTGGTTCCATATCCTCCTGACTAATAAGCTGGGTATAATAGTCAACTGCGTTAGCCTACGTGACCCCCGCACAGTATTTCCGATGCATCACGGCTTAGATCAGCTGTTATTCAAACAACCGATAAGTATTGCTCTGATAAACAACGAAACCCATTTTGTTGTAGTGAAATTAGCAGGCGACTACCCAATGGCCTACAAGAATCCGGAATGGGAATTTCACGCAACCGATCCTGCACGTAGACTAGCATTAACGTACGCAAATCAAGAAGATGCGTATCAAAATTGGTTTTACGCAAACATGCCAAGAGTACCACCAGGCCCTCCTATTATAATAAATGATTAAATTCTTTCAATGTTTTATATAGGTTGTTTGTATGTATACTTTTTTTATTGTATATATTTTTTATTTATTTAAGAAGTTGTTCCAAAACAAGTTTCAATCAATAATTTTTCATACTTTTCTGTTGTACATACATTGACTCTATAATACTCTTCTAAAGTTGATTCCAATCATTTTTTTATCTACAAATGTATAAAAACATAAAAAATTACAAATGATTATATCACGGAAATCAAGATTAGAAAAGGAAATCACACTTCAGTTGAACGATGAATACAAACAATAAAAAAAAGGGAAAACTAATCACTTTCATCATCACTATCACTATCACTATCACTACCCAACCGCTGTGTGGGAGCCCGTGATGTGCTAGGCCCAGCATGGGATGATGACGTGCTAGGTCCAGCTTCGAATGATGACTGGGTCCAAGGGCTACCTTGGGCGAATATATCATTGATGTTAAAGGACGGTGACTGCTGGGCTGGGAAGGGTTGCTCTAAATCCTCTGGGAGGGGGAAATGCAGTCCACGTGTTCCCCTAACTACACGCCCAACCACACGAGTATATCCCGATCGTGTCCCTAAAGCGTCCACATATGTCTGCGTAGGCGGTGTATTGGGCACTTGGGAAAGTCTTTGGTGGGTATCAAGAAGCCGCTCCTGTAGCACATGAAAATTAAGTTAATAATTACTAAAAATTAGTTATACTTAATATAAATATACAAAAAAAAATTCTTTCTCCAGGATTTGTGCAAGATCTTACATAAATGGGCATAACTGCGTCCTGCACCATCCCATCTCGTCTTGTGTGGGCCCACAAATAAAACTCGGGCGGCTCCTCACGTCGCCCGTCATTATCTTCCTGTATATACATTAATCAAAGTTATATATTTGTATGTGTATCTCTGTATAGATATATGTTTAAGTGCGTGGATACAAATAATTACGTATAACTTACAGCGTAACGCCATTCACGCTGAGCGTATGACTGCCGACCGTGAGTACTGACAAAAGTATTTTGTTGCTGCCTGTTTGTCGTGTTTCTTTGGGCAGCAATCATCCGGGGCTCGCTGGTCCAGTAACCCAGTAGATAACTCCACGCCTGTGGAGGCATCCCATACGGAGGTTGACCCTCCAGTTCTGCCAGCCTCTGGGACCCACCCCTGTCAGTGAACCAAGTCTTCTTGAATTTTGCTTTTTTATCCCTGTAGATCTTTAGGGCATCCTGACGTATCATCCTGGTCACGGCCTCTCGTAACGGGTGATTTTCTGGGTGACCTAGATATGGTTCTAAGTAGAACCGTCCCTGCAATAGTACCAAGTAATAGTTAGCATCTACCATTTTTTTTAAATAAAGTATTTAAAAAGTAAAAAAAATTAGTTTTATACCATAAGCCAGTCAGTAAGTCCATCCTTGATGGGCTGGGGCACCTGATCCCACGACTCGTAATTATGTGGGACGGTAGCGACATAGGTCCCCAAATAGCTCTTGTACCACTTGGCGTGGTCCCCGATTGCCTGCCACCTACTTAGATCGTTATTCTACATAAGCGAGATTCGGCGTCCCGAATTCTGAAACTCGCACTCCAGATCGTTGTTAGCAGCAGCAGCTCTCCCTGTGCTAATACCTGCAAAACAAAATAAAATAACAAATATATATATATATATATATATATATACATATGTACCATATATTTATATGCATCGTACATTAATATATACTTACCACCCGTACGCCTACAACCCCATTCGGGATTCCACCCCCAGTTTGGAGGGTCGTTGCCACCATCTCCCCCGTGAAGTGCAGCCATTTTAACCTACATCAGCCGTCCGATTTTATAAAATAACATAAACAAACATAAAAGTCATAAAAAATGTGCGACCTAAATTAACATATTTTGGACACAAATTTGTTTTCCAAAATTATTATACCTAAAATGACCACTTTTTTGCAACTTTTTTTCAAACCTTCGTTTATAACATTAATACTAACCTAATAACAACTATATTAACAATTACAATCATACTAAAAGTGTTTTCTAACTAAGAATCATACTTTGAACTATAATAAACAATAATTATAACTACAAATGTTTTCTTAAATATTTATGAATTTCTAAAAATCATATCATTCCTAACTATAATAACATAAGTAATCTTTCCTAACTATAAAACTATAACATTTCTATAACTAATACTTTCTAACATATATTTACTAACACTTGTTCCTAACATATATTTTATATAACATTAAACTATAACATTTATATAACTAATATTTTATAACACATATTTTCTAACACATATTTTTTCTAACTTTTTTTTCAACATATATTTTCTAACAAAAAATATAACAATTCTATAACTAATAATTTCTATAAGAAATAAAAATTTGATAACATTATTATATATAAAAAGGTAAATGAGTGTTACCTCGTCTAAAAAATGGTTTACCGGAAAAAAGAGTAGAACAAATAACGGATGGCTGGCCGGCAAAAATATTAGTCGCCGGAAAACAATATCGCCGGAGTAAACCGGAAAAGTTTCAAATCTGTTTTCCCGTATATCAATGGTGGAAAATAGGTTCCCCGCAAAACTGGTACGCCGGAAAATATAATCGCCGGAAAAATGTCGCCGCTAAAAATACGCCTGAAAATGGACTCCGGGAGGCCGGAAAACGTAGGTGGTGTAAAAAAGAAAGTTGATAATGATGATGAGGGGATAGATGGTCGGATTTGTGAGTTATAGTAATGGAGAAGAATGGATTTTTTGGAGAAATTAAAAGTTTTTACGGAGGAGTAAAATGGAGAAGACGAACGAAGAAGAAAACAAGAGGGTTGCCTTGTTTATATCGACGATGGATCTGTAGTGGGGGGACCCACTATTTGCGGCGACGTCGCCGCTAATAGTGGGCTCACACCCACGTGATTCGTCCAGTTAAAGCCGTTGACTGACAGATGGGGACCCACTATTTGCGGCGACGTCGCCGCTAATAGTGGGTGGTCGGGTTACTGTTTTTTCCCTGGTCGGGTTACGCGCTTCGATATTAAAAGGTCTAAGGATGATTAAATATATTATATTTGTATAAAAATATGTGGATTTAATATATGTTTTGTGTATTTAAAGTTTGAAATAAAACAGATAAAATATGACTCAATAAAATGGTTAATTATTTTTGAAGTGTCAAAGATATAACATGAAGCAAAAGATTAAATAATAAAAGGAAAAGAAAAAATGTTGCCGAGTTGCTGTTGACTTTTGACCGACCGAAGGCAACATACTCGGTTTCCATTGATTTTGGGCATGGCTATTTACTAATGCAAAATCCTAGAGATAATTAGTTTTGTTTTTGGGCTGCCCTCTTGCTTTGACGGTTTGACCGACACCTTCACACGGAAAAAAAACAGGCCCAAGCTAATTGGGCCGTTAGGGGTGCTTGGCTGGACTCCAGAAGGCGACAACCCTTTTTGTTATTACTCGAATGTTTGACACAGATTCTTTCGCTGCGGTTTTTGACGAATAGGCGAACAGACGGACGACCCAAATTTAGGTTATTTCTTCCCATGAATAATTTACTTGATTAAATTTATTTTTCAGTCGGTATAAACATTGATCTTTTTAGATTATGATGGTATGACTGATTGAATATCTGTCCGTTATTATTTGATTTGGATTTTTCTAAGACAATATATTACGAGTTAACGATTTGTACAAAGACCATTAGCATTAGGGATTAAGACAGGTAGTTTAATTAGATTGTGCCAAAAAATTATTTTTGTTTAATAAAATTATGTCTATACAATTTAGAATAAATATTTGTAAAGTTTATTGGGTGGATAAATGTTATTATTGGGATGAGAGGGATAGTTTTTGCTATTACTGTTTATAGCCTATAGTTTACTTTTGCTTATTTAGTTCAATTTGCGTTTTAGCTAACTTTTGCCTTAGTTAATTATAGTTAGATTTTTTTTTAACTTTCAAAACAATCAAATCCGTTATAAATTGGCTATAACCACAGACGCTCTTCGTAGGAACGATATCCACTTATCCTATCTAGTATAAGGTATTTAGCCATTTAGTTTTGATCGGTACTTAAACGTCGATCACGGACTCCGCTCAAAAACAAATTGGAAGTTTTTTCTATATAAAAAGACGATCGTAGAAGAAATGTAGAAGAGGAGAGAGAATAGATCACCAGACTAATTTGTTAGTCATACAAGTTCTCTTTACCCTTACGCCCGGCGGACTCACCAAGTCACCAGCAACCCGCATGAGCTAGGGGTACCTTATTTAACATTCAGTTAGGTGTAGGTTAAGTATCATGTGTCGAACTTAATCACCACAACTCACCTCGCAATTTGTTGATTTTAAATAAAATAAAGAATATTTATATGTTGTACACTTGTACCTAGAAACATATATTCCATTATTTTGTTTAATTTGGTTAACACAAAATCGGCAGACCAACCAGTAGTATCAGAGCAGACATGTTTATTCATAACTTGTGATCCGTAATGACAACATTAAATTTCTTAAGAGTGACAAATATTACAGGATATAAAATTGATATTAACACCGATACCAATCTTTAGATAAATTAAAAAGCATTGGGAAATACTAAAATAGCCTGTAGTGTGAGCAGCTAGTGTTTGAGAGCAATAGAGATGGGGTGAACCCTAAAATTGATGTACTTAGATCGAACTCTAGAAGATGATCCTCTAGTTGATGCCCACCCAAGACGATAGATGTTCTTGGCTCGGCTCCCCCATCAACAATTGCAAGGCACAACACATTCTTCTTAGCTTCCACCATTAAGTTTGAGCCAGATAGTTTAAACTTTTCTGATACCATGTTGCCTTCCAGAACTAGATCGATATCCGGGACCGCTGGTCCGGTTATTGACTTTGAAATGGTTTTGGAATCAAAGCACGCCCCAAATGGTGCGACGGATGTTACCCTTTTGATCTTCTTCAGTGTAGCTTCCTTAACGAAATCTTTGAGAAGACGTTTATATATGGAGGCATGCAAAGTTGTATAAGGTGCTATAGTACTTATCTTGGTCCCCCCAACTCCATTCTTGTCGAACGATAGCAATGATGAGTTAAAAGATACATGTTTACCATTGATTTCGATTTGCTTGACACTGATGAAATACTCATCTGATGGAGATCCTTCTGAGGAAACAGGGGCGGTACTGACTGGATTGACAACGAGTGGAGTCCTGGCAAAGGATGAAGATTGGTCTCCGATAACAGGTGGCATATAATACGGGCCGCCACCAATAAAAATGTCCCCTAGTCCATTTTTGGATGATGATGGTAAGCAAAGAGCAAACTTTGGAGGCAAGTTGAAAGAAGATGAAATTTGTGAAGCCAATGAAACTTGGGTTCTTGCTAGACCAACCAACCCTTTAGTATTGTCACCAGGTAACCCTTGTAGAATGTCTTCATCCGCACAAGAGAATTGGAATTTGGGTACATCATAATCAATCAAAACATAGCGACCATCTGTCGAAGATGCCCTCATAGTATCCTCACCAAGCTCTTGAGCTGTCAAGTATTCGGTAAAAGGGTTATAAGCGAAAACACCACACGTGTTGTTAGAGCAGCCAGGTCTAGGTGTTAGGTTGCATCCTAAACAGACAGACCCCATGGCTTTCTTGCATTTGTTTGAACCACACGATGCTCTTTTATATGAAGACGAATTATAAGACCTACAATCAAACCATACAGATTGTGCTCCTAGATCAATCAATGCATCAACTACGATAAACGACCCTGGGTTAAGAAAATCAAAGGTGGTGTAATACTGGAGGGTAGTTTGGTTCTTTCGAATCGGGAAGTGAATGGCAGTGTTTTTAGGAAGTTTGTTTGGATCTAAAGCAGCATAAGAGAAGGCTACTATAGTGATGAGAAAGAAGAAAATGAGAGTGGCAATATGGCTTTTAGAAGTTGCCATTGTGTTGATCGATAGAATGTGCAAGTTTCATTATGTGATTGCATATGCTATCTTATAGTATACTCTTGCATCCAGTTGCTGCATTTTCTAATCTGGTCATAGATGGCGACTCCATATATAGTTTAATGCTTAATAATAACCACGTTGGGCGATTCGATTCTTGGAAAATAAAAACCACGTTGTGAGACATCATTCGAAATCAACAAACAAATAAATATATGAAGCAAATAATATACATAAAGAATAGACATAAGCCATTTTGTGGATGAAATGTACTTCACAAAAGACTATTTATCAACACATAATGTGGATCAAATTACAACCAATTCATACCCGTATTGGATGGAATCATAGTTGTTATTACTATTTGTTGCTTCCTTTAATTAAATTTAAACTTGGTCAAAGCTTGCGTCTTAAAACCCTGGCTAATTAAGTCAGGTTATAAGTTTATAACAACGGAGGTCTAGATCTTATCCTTTAGCAAACATGAATGACACTTTATAATTATAATATTATATATATAGTCACACCTTACAATTATAATGACATTTTAATATTGGAAAATGAAATATGAGGCTGTTAGTCATCTAAGTTGAGTGAAAAACCCCTCACATACTTTTTTTTAAACCATAAATATCATAGGGGTCAAACATTTATTCAAAATATTAAAATATTCGTATGTGATGGATTTTTCACTCAAATTTGGTGTATAACAGTTTCATACATACTTTTTTCTTTTAATATAATAAAATGTAGACTTTGCAATTATTTATTGTTTTAAAACAAGGATAACTGTGTCCAGGATGTATCTGGCAAGTGCTTGTGTGCTTTACAATATAGAATATACGAAGACAATGATCATCATGGTCCATTTAAAGGACCCAAAAGAGTAAAGTAGCCTAAGGTTTAAACTTTGGAGCATAATTATTAATTAATCTAAAAGCATATGTATAACCACCACTTCAACAAGTATAAGCGGAGAAAATATGATACAGAGAGTCTTATTTTTTGAACTTCCGTTTAAAAAATACTGTCAAATATCAGGTGATTATAATTTACCAGCAGAATATTTCTTGAAATATAAATAAAAAAAAACAACAAAACTTAAAGGTTTAGTTATGTAATATGTAGGATATAATTAACATCAACTTTTCTGCACATTCTTATTGTTTAAACGAATAGAAACTTTATTCTCAATAAAGATTCCACTAATTGTATTAGAATATATAGTTAATCATGAAGAGAAGTTTTGTTTTTGTTGTTATTGTTATTCTTATTATTATCATATTTATAACTAGATTATTTTCTCACGTAATACGTGAGATAAATATATAAAGTGTTCACAAAAACATAATTAATAGTTATTAAATAATATTTTAAATTAATTCTATTATGCAATTTCTTTTATTTTAATCGTAATATCTTTAATAATTGTTGCACATAAATATATTACATATCTTTGCAAAAAGTATTTAAAAGTAAAGTTGTCATCGAATGACATGTATCAATACTTTTATATTGCATGTCATTTTTACTATGAATACTCATTTTGAGTTAGATGGATAATATCATAAACTTTATTATAATTGTCATATTGTTTTAATAGATATATGGGGTAATATATTTTTGAGTTTTTCATTTTATTACATTAGATAAACATGCTTTATCTATATCTAATTTTACATCGTCATTATATAAAACTACAGCAAACATAACCTACCAACTATATACAGTATTAACCATTTCATATATCAACATTTTTCAACATACGTACTACTTTTTTTTATAGCGACAAATTTAAGCTCAATAATATTATCTATTAATTTAACCATAAATTTATGGTTAAAATTATGGTTATAATAAAATCAGTCTTTAACTCAGGGAATATTTTGCCGTATTTAGAATTAAATTTACACCATATACAAAAACATGACGTATATATCATACTAACCAATTTTAACACAATACATTTTTGGATGACAATATTTTCATATTTCAATATGTTTTATCGTGTGATACGCAAGAAACATATATAGTTAATGACATGTTAAAATTTTAGAATATCATAAATTGGCAAATATTAAACAGGTAAGAATTAAACCAATAAAAAACATGAACTTACATTTGTGATCGTTTTGATTTTGGTTACCAATGACCAGACAGTTGAAAAATGGATACATCATCTATTAAAAGTCTTGCTAAGTAAGTTTTCGTTCTTTTGGATGTTTTTTAATTAATCCGGGTATGTCTGCATTGTCATTGTACTTTTCTATTAACATTTTGCTCGAATAATTTAGATATACACTGAAATTACTAAGCAACTTAATTATCAATTTATATATCACATGCTGTGTTAATCTAAGTTAACATAATATCATAATATCATATCAATTTTCATATAATTTGACATTCGGTCCGGTTTCCAAAACATTGATTTAATAAAAACGTTATATGATAAAAATCTTATACAAAAATTTTTATAACAAAATTTTATTCGTTATATGATAAAAATCATATACAATAATATAAATAAACAAAAACGTATTACATTAAAAATAAAATTTTGTTGTAAAAAGATTAAGTTTAAAATTTAAAATAAAAAATGATATAAATTATAATAATATTAGTTTCCATAATTATATCTTTAGAAACATTAATAATTAATGTCTACAAATTTAAATAAGGAAATAATAATACTTTAAATTTATTAACAAAAAATTAAATCTAAAAAAGTTAAATAAGGTATATAACATCATCATTTGATCTAATGACTTTAACTAAAAATTGAACTTCATCTAAGGGTCCATACTTCACTAATTTTGAATTAAAGTTTCTCTTTTATATATATTTAAAGATATGTTTTATTTTTAACTAGAAATATTCCGTCCGCGCTTCACTGCGGAATTGACTTTTTTTTTTTTGATATATGACTATTATCTGCCATGTAAATCTCAACTTACGTACATTTGAAATATTAAGTATGTGCAATGCAAAATCGAATTATATTACGTTTCTGAGCTACAAAATATCCGTTTGTTAGATGATACAATGACATTCTCCGAAACCAATCAATTAAGGGTCAACAAAGTAAAGTTTAGTTTTTAGATACACGATTAATATTTTTCGTTTTCTAAGTAGAATATTTTTATTGTCAAATGTCTTTTTTATCTCCACCTTGTTTACTATAAAATAAAAGATTATTGCTACATATCCTTATAATATAAACCTTCTGAAAATACCTTTTTTAAACATGAAAAGCCACGTACGTACAATATCTAGGTTTCTGGGAATGGAAGCCACGTATCTAGATAAGTTGCAAATGGTATTAAGAAAGGCAGAAAACTGTGGACTCCTTCTTTATCATTTCCGATGGAAGTTCATTTTTACTGTCTTTCTATATATCTATTTTCTCTTCTCCAAAGTAGTTTAATGGATTCCTCAAGTTTTTGCTATGTAATTATCTTTTTGCGGTTCCTTTAACCAATCGATGAAAGAACATGAAACCATTCTATATTTGTTTGTG
Source organism: Erigeron canadensis (assembly GCF_010389155.1). Lineage (NCBI taxonomy): Eukaryota > Viridiplantae > Streptophyta > Magnoliopsida > Asterales > Asteraceae > Erigeron > Erigeron canadensis. The sequence continues at coordinate 5,568,601 of NC_057763.1, forward strand.
GTTGGGGGCCACCGGAAAATGGTGACGTCGGCGATAGAAGGTGTTGAACGCCGACAGTCGGTCACATCGCCGACCATTTGCATATCCTATCTGCAAATCAGCCTTACATTCCGCCAGCAGATTCGTATATTTCTTTACTTTGTTTTCAGATCTATCGATGTTATTGATGTTGATGAGGATTGAGGAGGTTAATGTCTTGATGATGGTAAAATATGATTTTTTTTTCTTTTTATTTTCTATTAAACCTATGTAGAAACGGTTGTACAACCGGTTGTACTCAAAAAGTGGTGAATCAACACCGACACTACCACTTCATCATCATCCGAATCCGATGGTGACCACCACCTAAGACACTGCTGCTGTAACACCACAAGAGTATTCTTCATCCTTCTTTTTTGAATTTTTTTTTTTTCATTTTACATCTGGATGACTTTGGAAGTTGAATCATGTGAGCAGAATCGACATTGCATTTTTAATATATAAGTTAATTAATTACTTTTTGAATTAGGTTTGAAGTTTGAAATGTGAGTGTTGTAGGGTTTCTGATATGAAAATTGGTTGTTCATCGCAATGAAAGGAGACTGGTGGTCGGCATCGTCTGTTTTCGGTGATTGTCAGCTGCGATTAATAGAAGCCGGTAGTGGCTGAAGGCGGTGCTTCTTCCTGGTTGTGGGTGTTCATTTTTCAGACTGTTTGTTTGATTGTATATATGTGTATATATATATGTACATATATGTTGCTGCATTTCTGTAGTTTTTTATTCGGCATTGAGTTCATGGTAATTACGAAATTACCACTTCGAATAAGACAAAAAATTACTGTGGATCCTACACAACTAAGTCGGTTAGAAGCCAACGAAGCCAGTTTTGAGCCGCCACTGTAGCAGTCCAATTTCGGATCGATCACACAAATAAATGGTTAAATTGAATTATAAAAAAACCATTATGTATTATAACTTTTAAAATGAATTAAGCCCATTGGACTTCTTAGGTGTTCTCCAATTTTATATATATACATATATATTAAAAATCTATGTAAATGTACAAGTACTTTATGCGTGGAATGTACAAGCTTTTAAAACACACGCTAATTTTAACTAAATTTCGTTTTACCCTCCTAAATTTTAACCAAATTTCGTTTTAACCCCCTAAAATTTCTATTTTTTAACATTTACCCCGCATCAAAGTTTTCGTTTTCATTTTTGTGACACTAACTTTTAGGTTCTCATGTTTTTATCAAATAACTTTCATACAGTTACGGTTTTACTTTTAAACATTTAGTCTTTGATTATTTTCATTTGTCTTTTTATACATATAACGTTTTCATTATACAATAACTTTTATCATCGTTACGTCTTACCTTCATGTTGTTTTTATACATCTTAATATTAATTCTTTTACATTATTTTTATTGTATTGCTACACGTTTAGTTATTTTTTTTTAATTAAAATTTTCATCTTTAACTTGTATCCCACAAAAAATTTCGTTTTCATTTTTATTGACACTAAATTTTTGGGTTCTCAGGTTTTCATCATACAATTTGCACACAGTTATGGTTTAACTTTTAAAGATTTGGTTTTTGATTATTTTCTTCCGTTTTTTATACATATATATAACGTTTTTAATATATAGTAATTTTCATCATGCTTAAGTCTTACATTCATGAAACATTTAAAGCATTAATATAGTTATATTTTGTGTTTTTATACGACTTATTATTTCTTTCTAATATTTTTTAATGTTATTGCTAGATGGTAAATTGTCATTTTTAAAGTTTGAGTTCGAATATTTGATATAAATTTGCCAAAACTTTATTGTATAAAAAACGTACCCGCGGCAACGCGCGGGGTCAATAACTAGTTGATACTAAAGATTTCCTTAGGCGTACTCAGGCCGCCTTAAACTTTTTGAGAGGCCTTAAACGAGATTAAATTTGGGGACCTAGTTGATTAACATACAACTTAAAGTAAACACAAAAAGTAGGAAGAAAAATAATTCATCTTATATACTAGGCTGTTATGTGATAAGAACGCAAAGAAGCAAAATTTTGCACCGTTTGTTAGGAGAAAGTCTTTCATATAATCAATATTTAATCACTAACTCATTGTTGGAAATCAGAGTGAAAATCAGCTGTCAGATTTTTTGATTTTTTAATAGTTAGTTTTTTTTTTCTTTTTTCCGTTGAAGGTTGTAACTTCATTTGTGTGGTGTCTTTTTTTCTAAGAGTTAGTCACGAAGCCATAAATTTTATTCGCCTATTTGTTTTCTTAGACAATCTTGTTACCCTTGTATAATACTAACATATAAGACAAAAGACTAAACTTTAAAAGATTAAGCCTAAAATATATAAAAGGAGGCCTTTATATTTTGGGGGCCTTAGACTCATGCCTAACCATATATATATATATATATATATATATGTATCCGGTGAGAACACTTAAAAACATCATTTTGATGCATTAAAAGTCCATAAAACTAACATAGTATATAACTAATTATCATTATTTAAGTGTTTATTGATTCGTCAAAATCGAAAAAATCATGTTTTTTGTTTTGTACATCCATCTTGGATGCATATTCATCAAAATGATGCATCCAACAAAAAACGTGATTTTTTCGATTTTGACGGATCAATGTGTTCTTAAACACTTAAATAATGATAATTAGTTATGCACTATGTCAGTTTTATGGACTTTTAATGCATCAAAATGTAGTTTTTAAGTGTTCTCATTTGTTCTTATTTTAATTTGGTTCTCATTTGATAGCCACCATACATATATATATATATATATATATAGTTAAGCCGGCTGTGGGCGTACTTTAGTTGTCATATCATGCATGTCCTTGGCAATGCCCTCTTTGAGAATATAAAAAGTCTTCGGAGCCTGGCTCGAGGAAAAAAAATGAGCCTTTGAATTAGCGAGTCAATAGTAAAATATAATAATATAATATTATGACGATAAATGTTTTCGACAATAAGAACAAAGTATAACAAAAATATATTTCACGTTTGCATCAACATTATTAACATCAACATCTTTAACACTATCATTAACATTATCATTATCATGTTTTTTAACATTAAAGCAATGTGGCTGAGAATGTTTATGATAAACTTATCTAAAAAGGAATTATACATTTGAAAAGTATTGAAAAATGAAAATTTGAAACTATACCTTTGATACAAAACAGTGGTCAGTGGGTCAAATACAAAGAGGGTGTCACTATGTCAAGTCTAAAAATACATAAACGTTTAATTTAGAGACTCTTAACTAAAAATTATATTTGTATAGAAAAACCTATGAAAAATTTATGGGCCCCCAAGAGAGGTGGGTCTGGCTCACCAGCACCCCCATGTAACCAGCTCTAGTCCTTGGGTCATTTGTTATAAGGAGCAACGATGTAGTGTCATTTTGTGGTAAATTGACATTTTTTGAAAGTAATTGAATCAATAGGAAGATGCAACATGGCTTTAACAAAATTTCCCAAAATTTGTATAAAAAAAAGCCAAATTCAACGGTGTAAATGATGCCAAATGTTGCCAAAAATAGACAATACAAGAAAAAATTTAAAAAAAAGGGAATCTTGTATGTTAATTTTTGGTGCCAAATCTTGTCACAATCAACCAAATATAGCCAATAGAAGAAACCAATAGAAAGTGTTGACGTTTGCCAATTAATAGGGTACAAAGAAGCCAAAAAGCCAATGCTTGCCAATAGAAATTGCCGATTTTTTTTGCCAACTGCACTCTTGCCCCTAAGGACCTCCTCTTTATCACTTATTCTCTTAATCTTCTAACCACATCAGCACAACATCATCTTTTCATTCTCTTAGAAAACTCCCAAAACACCCACTAGTTATAAGGGGGAAGGGAATGGTGTAGTTGAAATCTCCATCCCTCCCAAATTCCACCAATCATTTTTATCCAACTTAATTTTTCTTTTCATCCCTCCCAACTATTTTTAATGGCATTCATGACTTCTCCATTCCTCCCAATTTTTTTTTTCTTTTTCATTTAATTTAATCAAACTTTTTCTTTTTTAATAAAAACATATTTTCAATATTTCATAAAAATTAAAACATAAACCATACATATTAAAATTAAACAATGTTCATTACAAATTTAGACAAATAAAAATTAAAATGTTCGACACATAAACAACATAAACGATAGATTAAACAACATAATAATCACTCATTAAACTCCCATCCATACTTCGCCGCAATTTCCCGCTTTTGCTCAATCGCCCACTCTCTGCTTCTTGGATCGGATGTCGCGTGTGGGGTGTTGAAAAACTTGTAGTCACTCCTCTTGGTCTTGGTAGTTTGATGCTCGAGTTGTAAGTCCAACAATGCTTGCTTCTTCATGTTCGCTTCCTCCATATTTTGCCTTTTCTTCTCCGCATACTCCTCCGTAAAAGCTGAAAAATAACCTCCCCCCTTTGACGACGACGGCCCCACATTCTTTCGGCCCTTTCTTGGCCGACTACTAGGAGTGCTTGACTCATTCAAATCCGGCAACACAGTGGCATCGTCATTGTTACTAGACGACTCATAATTGCCTCCTTCTGACGACTTTCTTCGCTTATCCGAATGAGCCGAAGATGTTTGCCCAACTTGAACTGTTTCCTTCCACTTTGCTTCATCTTTCACAACCTTCCAAGCTGCAATACTCGTGAACTCCTTCCCGGTTCTTATTTTGTAGTCCTTCAACGCCTCAGTCATCACATTTATATCATCACATCCACTATTCTTTACACCATCCTACCATTAACAACATAAATACAAATATTACTAAATTAACAAAATAAACTTAAACTTAAATAATGCATATATATACTAAATATTAACAATTACTAACAATTAACAAATACTAACAATAAACTTATAATATTAAATACTAACAATTAAATAAACAATATATATATATATATATATTAAATATATAAATAAACGTAAATAAAATATATAAATTTATAAATACCGCTTGGATGAAGCATCCATTGAACGTTGATATTGTCGTACACATGTTGCTCCACTTGGTGTTGAGGCTATCCTTTGTTCGAGTTGTACCATCCAACTCCTTCGAGAAATGCTCCAAAATTCGCTCCCAAAACTTATCCCGTCCTTGTTCATTACCGACTACTCTACATGTGAAAATATGAATCCACGCTTGTGCCAACGCCGCCTCTTCTTCTTGCATCCATTTCTTTTTGTCAGCCCATCTTGTATACTTCTTTTTCGGTGCAACTTCTTCCACTATATATACATACAAATAAATATTAACACATATATATACATATTAACCGTAAATATTATATATACTTACAAATAAATATTATATTAACATATATATATATAAACCGTAAATATATAGTATATTTATATATACATACAAATAAATATTAACATATATATATACATATTAACCGTAAATATTATATATACTTATAAATAAATATTATATTAACATATATATATATATAAACTGTAAATATATAGTATATTTATATATACATACAAATAAATATTAACATATATATATAAATATTAACCGTAAATAAATATATATAGTTTAATACCTATTTGAACTTTTTGTGTATCGGGAATGGCGTCATCCTCATCATCGGTGGGGAGGGGAGTCGGTGGACGCGAGCGGGTAGGGGGAGGAGGATTCGTTGAGCGATCAAATGGATCGAACGACTCCAAATCAATCTCGGCCGTTTGGTACCACTCGTAATCTTGGACGCGGGTACTTGGAGGAGGAATCATTGCGCGCGGGGGAGAGGGATGCATTGCGCGTGGAGGAGGGGGAAAAAACGACGTATGAGATTATGAGGCGTAATGATATTGTGGTTGAGTAGTCGGTGGTGGGTCGGGAATATAGTATTGTGAGTGGTCGACTTGTTGAGGTTGAGTAGTCGGTGGTGGGTCGGGAATACAGTATTGTGAGGGGTCGACTTGTTGAGGTTGATATTGAGGCGTTTCAACTCTTCATGGTACACGAAAGTTGCCTCGTGACGGCGGTGCCGGCGGACCTCGAACATTTTTCACCCTCCTTGAATCCATGGATGATTTTGTGAAAGTAGAAAATGTGTTTAGTTGAGTAAAGGGATATAGTTTTATTGTTGTGTTTGTTGAGAAAAAGAAGGATGTATTTATATAGAAAAAGAGGATGTATTTTGAAGAGGTTTTTTTTTTAAACCCAACAGCTCTTTTTTGGTCAAAGGGACAAATTTTTTTTTTTTAATGCTCCAACGTTCCACAATTGCCTGGTCCCCACACACATACGCTCCATACCTCGCAGGGCTTGTATGCCGTTGTCCACCATGCCGCTGCCATGCCGCAGGGATGTCGCCGGTGTTCCCTCGGCGGCATGGCATGCCATCCATCATGCCGTCCACCACTCCCTTCCCCCTAAGAACCTATTCTTCACTAAATCCATAATAATTTTATTATTATTTTTACATAAAAATAAATGTATATCTTTTGACATTCAAAATGTTTAGTCGTTGAAATGACCAAATTCAAAATATTTATGCCTATAGTCCTTTAAATGAAAAAAAAAATCAAAATATTTATCCCATTAGTAAAATTCACTCTATTTATACATGGACATTTCATTTGACCCAACCAAAGCCAAGTTTGAATCTTTTTCTTCAACATTAAACTACTATTTCACTTATAAATGGCATCGACATCAAACTAAGTCCTCGTTCGACCATGTATGACCATTGATAAGATGAATGTACTCATCATGATCCATATCACTGAGGGACACCTTACATTAAGCAAAAATCTCTGTTGTGACGAAAAAGCTACGATAGAAACGAATCTGGTGTTTATAACAGATTCGTGAAACACATGCGTTGGGACAGAGTTTCCATTTGAATGTTAATATTTCAAAAAGATGAAGGTCAACATTAAAGATCCTAATGATGGTGGTCACACCTTGAGAGCCTAATGCACGTGGACCGACATGTTTTTCCAACTTTGCTATGAAGACAAAACCGTGGATAAAGTGAAGAGGTACGACCCTACTTGGATGGACGACAACATCAACTAAGTCGATTTGTAATGTGTGAAAAAGTATGTATTTTTTGTTTTAAGTAGTGTTTTAAGTTTTAATAGTGTTAAGTGTTTTAAGTAATGTATTTGTAATGTGTGAAAAATTTTATTCCAGATGCCTTGTAGTTGATCTTTATAACGCGGGCCCCTGTGAACGACGTTTTAATTTCGGCCCAACATACCTCGACCGGCGGAAATTTCACTCCTCCCGGTTAAGGGGTCAATACGTGCCAACATCCAAAATGAAGTACTTTTAAGCAATTAGTTATAAAAGAAAAAAAAAATTCGGTTGTTTTTTTTTCTCTGAATGAATTTTTATTTAAGCCTCACTAAAACATCACTATCCAAATTAAAATACTTTCTTTGGCAATTCTTTTTTAAAACAAAATCTATTAAAAACCAAAAGTTATTACTTCCACGTCCTATTTTAGTTGTCCAATTTTGACTGATCAAGTCTTTTCCTTCCGATTTTAACAGTAAATATCTTTATTTGTGTTAAATATTACTTGATGGAAGTTATATAAATGAAAAGTACGTTTTAAACTCAATCAGTTATCAAATGTTACATGATACAAAGAAAAATATTTACGATCAAAGTTAAAAAAAAAAAAAAGACTATGAGACAGATAAAGTATTAATTAATAGTCCATTCTCTCACTTTCAAGTCCGAGACCCATAAATAAATACTAGAACGTTACCCGCGCAATGCGGCGGTAGTCGTGGCGGCGACGATGTGGTGGTAGATGCGACTATTTGTGGTAGATGAGACGTCGATTGATATAGATTATTAGTGGGGATATTTTAAAAAATAAAGGATTGATAGTATAACTTAATCATTAATGTTAAGGGGTAATTTAATCAAAAAATATTTTAGCGCTAAGTAAAAATATTATATATCTTAAGGGTGGTAGATGAAAATATTACATGGAAAGGTATTTTAGACATTTTCCTATGTAACTTTCAACATGGAGTATTTTCTTTAATAAGTACTATAGATATATAAAAAAAAAACATAAAAAAGAAAAAATGAAAGTAAAGTAGAAGCTCAAAAGGTACTTAATTACAGAATGCCATTGAAGCAGGAGCAGTAGTACTAGTGAAAGTGATGCAGTAAAAGTGAACTCAAATCAATCAATCAATGGCTTCTCTCAACTCCATCTCTATCTTTTCCACAACTCTTATTATAATCATCATTTCTTTACTTACCAACTCCACTGAATCTTTGTTATGTACCAACAAACCTCTCATTTTCAACTTTGGTGATTCCAACTCCGACACCGGTGGTCTTGTCGCCGGTCTTGGTTACTCCGTCGCTTCTCCCTACGGCCGTACTTTTTTTGGCAAACCCACTGGTCGTCTCTCTGATGGCCGTCTCATCATCGATTTCCTATGTAAGTTTCTTCTTTGTTTTTACTCCCGTGATTATTAAATTTAAATTAAATGTGAGGGGCCACCGACATTAGTAAATGTAGTTTTTTGTTGATTAGTTTTTGTTGGTATAAGATAATGTTTTTTTTTTTTTCTTGTTATTTTTGGTATTGGTAGTGGTGTATAATTACGCTGTTGGATATTATTTTAATTGTCATTTAATAAAGGCGCCTGGTATCCGACCATATTTTTAGTAACCCAACCAGACTATTAATGACAGGGGGCCTGCTTTAACTTTACCAATTTGCCATTACAAATATGGGGCTCACACTATTTTGGTTGGGATACCAAAATATTTGGTTGGGATACACCATCCGTTAATAAATACTTAGCTATCATATCATGTAATCAAAAAATTTATACATCTTTATATGGAAATCATTGATTAATTTAAATGGAAATGTTAGTGTTTAATTAATCACTTTTTGTTTAAATACCAAATTTACCCATTGCACATTGTAAAAGATCTCTTATTAGTAAAATAAGCACTATACATAATTCTTACATTAGATTAAAAATGGATGTTGAAATCAAATTTACCGACCTGCGCATGCCGCACAACTCATGCTGCAATCTTTTTAAGAATATTAAGCTATTAAGTACTCAAAACGTTCTCTATATAGATCTATAAAATAGAACAAGAGAAATGATCTTTCCTTGTACATTTTATGTCTACTAATCCTCCAACTCATATGATGATGGCTTATGTAAAAATGAAATAATGAGATTAAGTGAGAGAAACGAGTGTCAACACATCGTCAATTTGTCACATCAAACATTTGTATGTGTAAGAGGATGAAGTATGCACAAATTGTAGGATGATTTAGGCATTGTTTATAAAACAAACAAAAGATAAGTTGGGAGTATGTAATGTGGATCTACCAAAGGGGTAGATAAAAAGAAAGTAGTCAGCCAATGGGGTTGGTGGCCCATTGGTAAGGTCTTCGACCTTGGGAGGATCCACTTGGGTTCGAGTCCCACTTCCCACATTTGTGAGAGTTTAATAGGAGTTTTTCGAGAGTCCTAGTTTCCAGGCATACGTGTAATTTAGGAGTAGGAGTAGTAGGAGGATAGAATGCCGTTCAAAAAAAAAAAAAAGTAGCCAAATTTACTCATCCCACCAAAACATGTTAATGTAAATTTAACACCCACTATTACACTGAGTTACTATTTGTGTTATTAGCCATTGTAAGAGTCATAACTTACAATAAATTGATGGGTGATACTTTTTCTTATAGTAGAAAGTGTGGTACTTACATTTAACTAATTCAATCATGATTTGTTTCTACTAAAGGGTCTTTGGCCTAGCAGTATTTCAGCTAATTGTGTGCCCATGAGGTTATGCTTTCAACTCGTGTCGAGAATAAATGTGTAAATATGTGGGAAGTATTTAATATCTGAATAAAATCATTATAGCTTAAATTTTGTGGATCAGATTGGTTTGATAAATGCCAATGTTTGTATGGTGATTGGGTGCAGGTCAAAGTGTGAAAGCAAAGTTTTTGCCTCCATACTTGGAGTCATTGGGTTCAACATTTTCAAATGGGGCCAACTTTGCTGTGGTCGGGTCCTCGACGCTCCCTAAGTTCGTACCATTTGCTTTAAACGTTCAACTTATGCAGTTCCTTCACTTCAAGTCCAGGTCTGATGAGCTTTTTGCCGCAGGTAATTCACATAATCTTTTATGTTCACTCTTGAGCTTTCTCAAAGAAATTGTTGCTTATATCACACATTGTTTCTGTCTTTATATGATTTCTCATCCACTAGCATGCTTGTCATTCAAGTAAAGTGTAAAGTACAAATTTTCTTCCCATGACTATTCAGGAACCCACCCTTTAGTGCTTCACCTTTTGGTCCAAAATGGTCATTTTTATCCCATATTGGTTCATTCTTTGTTGACATCAATGGAAATCTATTAAATGTTCATGTTCATAAACCGTGACCGCGTGACATGATTTTACTGTTCTGCTACATGATTTTAGTAAATCAAAAATTCATAAGCAAAGTAAGTCTAAACATCTTATTGTTAAGTCCATGTTGTTTCAACCCAATTCTTGTTGTAATAAACCACACAAATTGATGCAAGCTAAGCTACTACAAGAACACCCAGCCTTGTTGCTATGCTGATGGTTATTTTAATGCAAGCTTTGATTGCTCTCATCTTGCATAAGTTTCATGCTAACTTAAATATTTATGATTGACCACTCAGTTTTCCCTTTTTAACCGTATCCAGGTTCACAAAATATGATCAGTAATGATAGGTTCCAACGTGCACTTTATATTATCGACATAGGCCAAAATGACATTGCTGATGCGTTTGCCAAGAAGTATTCGTATGCCCAGGTGATCAAAAGAATACCATCTGTACTTGCAGAAATCAAGAATGCCATAATGGTGAGTAATTTAAGCCGTTAAAGATACTTATGATTTGAAAGATAAAAAACCAGGATTAGAAGTAGAAGATATGAACAGTATAGCTTGTGCGCTATATATTCCTTACCGTTTCCTTTTATGTCTGCATAGACTCTACACGATCATGGTGGCAGAAAGTTTTGGGTTCACAATACTGGTCCACTGGGTTGTCTGCCTCAGAAACTTTGGTTAGTTCAACCAACGACTACACAACTGGATCCAAATGGATGTATTTCAACCTACAACACTGCTGCAAGTTTGTTTAATGAGGGACTCCGCCACTTGTGCACACAATTGAGGTCAGAATTGAAGGATTCAACAATCATTTATGTTGATATTTACTCAATCAAGTATGACCTCATTGCAAATGCTAACAAATACGGTAAGCTCAATACCCTAATCAAAGTTTCACTATTATGTGCCACAATGTATATTTACATGATATTGTCTTCCGTTATCTATAGGTTTTTCAAGCCCATTAACGGCATGTTGTGGCTTCGGAGGGCCTCCATATAACTACAACATAAATGTCACATGTAGCCATGGTGCTGCTCAAGCATGCGCTCAAGGATCTAAGTTCATTAGTTGGGACGGGATACATTTGACCGAGGCAGCTAATTCCATAGTGGCTGCAAAAATACTTTCTCAAGAATATTCCACGCCTCGTTTGCCATTTGATTTCTTTTGTCACTGATTGTAATTTAGTCCTTTAAGATATATATATATATATATATGCATATCTGAGTCTACCACGCAAGTAGCTTCGTTCGAGTTGTTCCATCTGTCATACTCGAAATCTTCTCCTTTATGAGTTTTACATAACGAATGAAATGTATTTCCTTCTTATAAAACTACAATGAATATCCAGATTTGGTTCTTGGGTTGATAACCATGTATGTCCTGGTTCTTCATTAAAGGCATCCATTACAAAATCGTCACAATTTAAAGTGCCAAAGGTGTATAGTGATTCAACTAAAATATATATAAAAATCAATGGCTCTGATATAAGGCTGGCAATTTGTGTCCTGCCTCAACCCTATCCCGACCCATCTAGAAATGAGTAAAATGATGATGTTTACAAATTAAAATTTTGAAAAAACGCGTTCAAAACTAGAAAATGTAAAACAATTTGAGCTTTTAAAAATTTAAAAAATGGTAATGAAAAGTGGAAAATAATTATATAATAAGAAAAAATGTTTTTTAAATTTTCATTGAAAAGTGAAAAACAATGTTTTCTGTTTTATTTGAACTCTGTTTTTCATGTTTTTTTGAAAAACAAAATTGAAAAACATGTTTCTTCACCATTTTCTATTTTTCATATTTTCTTGAAAAACAAAAAGATGTTATATACGGAGACCGGAGTATTACGAGTATATTTTAAGCAAAATTTTCAAGTTAAACGGCTCAAGTTCAAACTTATGTTAACAATTTAAGTGTTTACTGTTTAGACATGAATGTTCACTTGTAAGGTTGAAACTTGCAATAGATCATGATCGATGTGCTCGAATGTTTTGATTATCAAGTTGGCTTTAGTAGTTAGATTCACTCAAGTCAACCATCAACACCGATTTTCTTGATCTCACTGTCCATATTTTGCTTTTTTCTTGCAAAATTAGGAGAGATGAAATATGGCTTTTTTAGCGACAAATTTCATTGGGTCAACCCAACAACTACAAGATGTAACTCCAAATTAGTGTCAATTATGCCTAAATTTTGAACCCGGAAATTTCTAGAAACAAAGTCCCTAATTTCTCCTTCTGACTGTTAGACCAAGAGTTCATTTGCAATTAATATAGCTTGTTAGTTGTTTTTTTTTTTATAACCAATTTATGTAGTTTTATATAAAGCTTGTTAGTTTTCTATTACCATTCAAAACATATATAGTTTTCCAAATCAATTCGTCAATGAGTCAAGTAATAAATGTTCATTTAGTGTTTTTAAGAGCTTTTATTTAATTTCCTAATCAATAAAATAAAATGTACAGGCACCCATCATTTAGACAATTACAAATGCTCTTCGCATCATATCAAATTTGTGTGTGTGTAAACATTTGTTTGTTGCTCCTACAATTCTAGTATTTATTTCTGACCTCTCCTGCCAACTTGGTTGAGGTATATACTTAACTTATCTTTCTTCCATTTCATTTGAATTTATTTAGCTACTATTCAGATTCATTTTGTTGATTTTGATATGCTAAAGTTTTTTAAGTTTACAAAATTTGAAACCGTACGTGTGTTGGTAGTTACTACTTAGTATTACTTTTAGTGACAGTTTTTTCAAATACCAGAGGCAGAGATAGTTTTATATTTTATAAAATTATTAAAATATAATACTATGATATTAGTAACTATAAAAGAATAGTTTTTTTCTTTTTATCCTTTTGAGTGTTTGAGTTCAAGTATATATGACACGGCATATACGAATCGGTATAAGATATGCTGATAACAAACTTGGACGTTGCATGAGACAAAAAGCGTAATTTCCCATATTTAAATATTTTATATCTTTTTATTAAATATTTTATATCCTTTTTGTTTTTGCTAACATTGAATTTTTAAAAAACATTTACAGTTAAATTCAAAACTGCCAGATGAAAGAATGCAAAAACGGGAGCATTTGTTTGTCTATGATAATGGTTTCTATGGTTCTGGTACTGTGTGCCCTTATTTCTTATGGGATTCGTCGGTGCATATCGAAAGAGAAAAAACGGTTCTCGGAAGTTGCAGTAACTGTTGGACTCAAAAGTTGATGAAGCTTTTGAAGAACAAGATTCCAGTGGCAGTGCAAAAATGAATTTTAACTATCCTAGTAAATTTATTAAAAATTTGGGCAATGTAGTCACATTTGGAACTTCTGTTTTATCTAGATTTTGATCTAGTTATTATTAATTAAGTTATATCCCCTTTTCTAAATGACCTTTTATGAAATAATTAAGGTGTGAAAAGTATTACTGGTGGCAAACTATTCCTATTTTTAGAAATGGTGAAACACTCAAGCAACTTGTGGTCGCAAACTCATAACTATCGATTTCTATCGGTATACTTGGTAGCAATACGAACAAAGTCTACCCAATAATTTCTCTAACAGATTAGAAATTCTGAAACCAACATAAATCTCATGAAAATGAGGACAGAAATAACTATTCTTGGCATCTTTCCTGCATCTCTCTCTCTTTCTCTACCATGTCTTCCTTTGTCACCTGTCATCGTTGTTTCTTTTTGCCCGTAGATACAAATTTCATTCTCAAGTCAATTGTAACCCCGACAGCAGCCAACATTGCCTTCTGCAATAGCCCCTTCAATGGGCGCGCACTTATATGTGCGCGCACCACTTCCATCCTTTTGTTCCATGATAGCCCATTTAAGTCGTTTCCTTATCCTTCTCGTCCTCATTTCAACCATCCACCTTGTGAATGGATCGGATACAGAAAAGCTAATAGAGTTCAAGAATTCCCTGGTCAATGGCAAGAACCTAATCACATGGAATGCCACGACGAGCCCATGCAATAATAATGTAGCAAATTGGGAAGGCCTTCTCTGTACCAATGGAACCGTTTGGGGCCTTGAACTCGAGGGAAAAGGGCTTAGAGGCAACATTGACACGAATATCTTGAACGAATTGTCATCTTTGGTTAGCATAAGCTTCAACAACAACAACCTGGAGGGTACCTTCCCTGAATTTGGAATGCTTGATGGAATAAGAGAGATCACGTTGTCGAATAATAAGTTTCATGGTGAAATTTCAGCCAATGCTTTCAAGGGACTGAAATGGCTCAAAAAGCTAAATCTGGCAAATAATGAACTCATGGGTCAGATTCCTAGATCATTGCCAAGATTGCCTAAGCTACAAGAGTTGATGCTCCAAGACAATCAATTTGAAGGTGAACTCCCACAATTTGATCAAGGTAAGCTAACAATTGCCAATTTCGCCAACAATCATTTGCGTGGACGTATCCCCTTAGGGCTTCAACAATTTCCTGCAAGCCAATTTTCAGGTGAATTACATTATTGCAAATTCATCTTTCTAAATTTTCATCATATACAATTCTTTATATATGAATGTCAATAAAAAATGTGTACCTTTGATTCGTGTAATTACTCGTTGCGTAATTGTTATGGACCACGCTATGCATATTAGATCTTCCGTTTTCATGGAAAACCATCCAATGCTCGTTGGAAATTGACACCCTCCGCAAACATTTGGATATTCAAAATCAGAGAATAAACATATTCAAAGACCTTTGTTGAAAGGAACACAAAACTGTTAATTTGAATCATATGTTGACAGTGTCCTTTTGTGATGGTTTTTCACTTCCTGGGACCATGCTATGCATATTAGATCTTATGTTTTCATGGAAAACCATCCAATGCTCGTTGGAAATTAACACCCTCCACAAACATTTGGATATTCAAAAATCAGAGAATAAACATATTTAAAGACCTTTGTCGAAAGGAACACAAAACTGTTAATTTGAATCATATGAGATTGTCGTTTGTGATGGCTTTTCACTTCATGGGATAGGCAACGAACTCTGTGGAACACCATTGGGAGAATGTCAAAGGGATGGAGCTTCCACCGCCACAATCATCGTGACAGCACTGGCGGTAGCAATAGCTGTTGCAGCAGTGATTGTTGCAGTTATAATCCTAATCCACCACCGAAACCATGAAATTCCTGCAGGATTTCCAAACAACAGTTCAATGGTTCTGGCAGAATCAGCTAACCTTAGCACTCAGGAGAGAGGCGAAACATCAACTCAAAGTGGCAATCAGAAGAATATTTCCATAAAACTGACTTTCTTGACAGATGATGAAGAAAGGTTTGACCTTACAGACTTGTTGAAGGCCTCAGCTGAGATCCTTGGAAGTGGGATGTTTGGATCCACTTACAAGACTGCCCTCATAAATGGGAAAGTGATGGTTGTAAAGAGGTTCAAGCAAATGAATAATCTCGGGAAAGATGAGTTCTACGTCCATATGAAAAAGTTAGGCAGATTGAGACATCCAAACATCCAACCAATCATCGCTTTCTATTATCGAAAAGATGAGAAGCTTTTGGTTTCAGAATATGTTGACAACATCAGTTTGTCCTTTCATCTCCATGGTATGTTTTTGCTTTTCATCTTATAACGACACCTTGCTAAGTCCTTGCTATAACAAAGTATATTGACTACAAGAATAAAAGATAACCTCTTTTGAGATGATACTTACAGGATCCTAACCAAATGTGATACATTTTCATTTGTTACTATGATCTCAGGCAACCAGTCTGATGAAAAACGAAGCCCAGATTGGCCTACACGGTTAAAGATAGTAAAAGGAGTAGTGAAAGGACTTCAAGATCTTTACATTAACCTACCAAGCCTAATTGTGCCTCATGGTCACCTCAAGTCTTCTAATGTCCTTCTCACCAAGGATTACGATCCACGCCTCACTGATTATGGGTTGGTTCCAGTAACTAATCTGGAACACGCACGTGATTTCATGATGGCCTACAAATCACCAGAGTACCAGCAACTCGGGCGCATCTCAAAGAAAACGGACATATGGTGTCTTGGAATCTTGATCCTTGAGATAATGACAGGAAAACTCCCACCTAACACTCTACACCAAAGCAAAGGGAATGACATTGATCTTACAGATTTCATCAACTCTCTGGCTGAGCAGGAGTCCAGCATTGACATGCTTGATAAAGAAATGACAGGATTTGATAGGAGCAATGAAGGGGAAATGATAAAACTGTTAAAAATTGGTTTGAGTTGCTGCGAAAAAGACGTCAACAAGAGGATGGATATTAAACAGGTGGTGGAGATGATTGAGGAACTGAAAGAAAAAGATAGTTCAGAAGATGACTTTCTGTCGACTTATAGTAGTGAATTAGACAAGTGATTTTCAAGACAACACTCAGATGACTACAACTAAAAACAACAGATGACTGATTCAACTCATCACTTAAAAGATGGAAACTGTTGGTTTGTGAGCAATGCTTTCATGAATCCGAAGTGCGTTGCCCATGAACTTGAAATTCCACCAGCTTCTGAGATGATAGCGGAAGGTCATTTATCATATTTCGTTGCTAAAGGAACACCTAACGGGCTATGGAAGAGTATTGATTTGGGGTATCTCAATCTCAAGAGCAGTATATATATTTCTAAACGCATCTCCCAAATCATTTTCAGTGAAATGTAATTACATATAGTGTGATTTCGGTCAATGTAATTTTATCTGGCTAAAAGGTTACAAGATCCAGTTTTTCCAGAACAAGATTTCAGGCATGCCTCCCTCATAACTCAATCTCTGAAATAACCTACCTATAATGATTCTAATGCAGTTCCTGGGGGACAATAAATCCCTAACAAAATGCCATCATGTAACTTTTATTACTGAAAACTCTATGCTGCCAAGATAAAATCACCTCTCAGGGGAATATGATGAGAAACAGAATACTCATCAAGTCATATGATGTTTCACTACTAAATATTCTAGACAAGGAGCAAACCATGCTTATCAATAACTAAGATGGAATGAACTTTGTTGGGTATAACTCCTAATGGCTATGGGAACCATCACATCCAAGGTAGATTGTTATTCCCTCGTGTCCCTTCTTTTATACAATACTGGAACACTTTACCGTTTGGTAGGGGGGGGGGGGGGGGGGGGGGAATATTTACATCCCGTCTTCCCGTATCTTGCCTAGCATAGGATTGGGTATTGTTGTTGTAGGAATAGTCTCAATATATAACGAAGGTTCATGAACCTTACTGACCAAGGTAAATGTATCCAAAATACTTTAACGTTTTCAAAAAAAATATAATGAACCTTCATGCCAAATATTATGATACAAAGATTCATAATAAATAGGCTTCGATCATGTGGTTTCTTTCCAACTTTCTTGGGCGAGATCCGCTAACTGTTCAGTACTTAAAATAAAGAGAGCTTAAGTTGTCCGTGTATAACTTGATGTCAAATAACATACATGTCAACCTCTAAATTTTGGTCCGCGTTAGTAACACAGGATTGGTAGAAATAGGTATTGCAAAAAACTCAGATTGAAGTATGAAGAACGAGTGTAAGTGGTACCTTAATCAAGAGATCACAAGGTAGACAACATATCTAGATCAATTCACAACAATACAGCCATTCTACAAATGAGCATGAGACAATGGCTTGCTTTTTTAACTGCCAATAAATAGAAGGATACAGTTTAAAGAAATAAATACCCCAATCATTCTCAATGAAAAAAATATTATAGCTATGAGTAGCTTTGATGTACTGTAACTCTAACCAATGCATTGCAAAATCAGGAACGTAGATTTTTTGTGGAACTGATTGAGCATTTGAGCCATAAACGAAATATAATGACATGTAATGGGGCAATATGATAAATTTCCAATTATTCTATAAAACTGAAGATAAGTGAACAGCTTACAATATGTCAATATCAGTGGGCAGTATCATAGAGTTAGCCATTAGTATCAACTTGAAGGTCCCTAGCATACTTGTGTGTTGAAATATTTTACGGCCTGGCCAATATCTTACTTGAACAATAAGTTTTTAATGCCGAAGGCAAAATCCAAATTTTTTTCAACTTGTCAGTGATTTATAAATATGACTCTTTGCTAACTTCAGGAAATTCCTAGTAGCTCTGCAATAATCATCTTTCCCGGTAATCAAATAGTTCTAGCCATATAATGCGGGGTATTATAAGGAACTCCTGCCTCACAGTCAGTTACATGGAAAGTGATTTATTTTTCTCTTTTCGTGTGTCCATGTGGATGTTGAGTTTATCAGTCTATTTTCTGATTGTCGTTTGCAATCAAAAGTTCATTTTAGATAGGTTTGAGAATCTAAAAGGATAGATGTCTTAATCATATCTCTTGTGCCAAGATTTTAAACAATTTGGTCAACATACGTGAATGTCATTGAGCGTTTAGTAGGCTTTGAGAGATTATTTTTTTCTGTCGAAGGTTTCAATATCCATCAACAGCTTCTAGTTGTAGTATATGGAACAAAACGTATATACATCAAAAAATGTTGTAGATTGCTGCAATATGGATCCTATATCTGTGTTATTATATACAGTATTTCATATGCACATATGAGACCACACCACTTAGTTATACTACCTAGCTATCCAATTTACACTACATAACTAACTAGCTAAGCACTCTTGCAATCGGCTACAACGTTTTGCCAACTTGTGGCTTTCAGTCACTTTATTGCCTATAGTAGAGCTGAGATACATACCACAATTCTGGTATATAAATATCGTCTTGAAAAGGAAAGTTGCCTCCATGCCACCTGCATCCATTCTTTACAATTTAAGTATTGAGTTGAAGATTAAATAAAATGGAGCAGCTGAATTTATGCTAGTATTGTTCTACTTTCATAGCTTATGATAGCAGCCAATTATTGACCAAGGTTGGGAAACTGTGACTCAGACCTACATGGCGGGACTGCGGGAGGGAAGTCATGAGTTTTTGGAAACTTGGAATCAACCGGGGACCCAGATTGGAATTTTATATATAAAAATAGTAACTTTTCAAATTATAGCTAACAGAAAATAGGATATAGACTAAAAATTCCAAACTTAACATAAAAGTTTAGAAACATTAAAGTTCAAATTTAACAAACATAAACTTAAACCAATTTAGAGATTTATTAAAAGTTTATTTTAGAAAATAGAAAATCTTGCACGAGTCGGCCGATTTTGTCCTGTGTTAACCATGGTCTGATCTCGTTGACTGATGTTTAGTCCGGGTCGACCTGACACATCCCGATTTACCACCAAGTCACAAGTCAAATCTGGATAAGCCAGGCGAAATTTACAACAGTGGTATTGACGTTTGAGGAATGGCGGAACCGCCGAACTTAGTTGTGAATCTGGTTGGACATGCTACTTACTAAGCTATCTCATAAGAAGAGAACCCAAAATGGAAACAGGTCAACATGTTGAAGCGGTAGTAACCAGCTAAAAATTGAATTGCACATAACCTCCTAAATATTTCACGAAAATTAAAGTAAAAAATAAATGGGATAACATTGTCGTAACAGTCTGATCACATGTAATATATGTTAAGAACCGGTTGCACAGCGGAAGCAAAACAGAAAACTAAACAAAGAACACGAGAATTAATGTGGCATCTCACACAATGTGTGTGAACTAATCCACAGCTGCAACTAGGGTTTTTATTAAGCTCAGTACAAAAAATTACAATGCATATGCTAGGATATATATAGAGAACAGTCTAGGGTTTCTTGCTTGGTGAACAAGGAAACCCAATGGGCTTCCTAAACAGCCAACTAAAACGGGCCCTAAGCTAAAAAGCCCAAGGCCTTCACAAAACCTGACGATCTCACACTTGAAGGCCTTGCAGAAAACAAGTCACACAAATACACAACAATCTAAGTCTTCAGCAATCAGTAATTCCAAAACACACGGAACAGAAGTACAGGTTTAGCTCAACAAACAAACCAAACTTCAAACCATAACACACCTAGTTGCAGCGGACCCCCACTCGTTAGCAAATAAAGGGCCCCGTTGGAGCCTCAGATGAGCCCAACACGGTCGGAAGAGACCCCGACTTTTCATCCTCAATCCCAACTGATTCCCATAGACTCAAACCATCATATACAGGGACTCTCAGAGGAACACTCTCCACTAACGGTAACTTCTCAGCAGAGATTTCATTCGGATCCCTAGTCTTTCGAACCGAACGTAGATTTCTAGACTGTGTCGAGCTACTCCCACTATCACGAAACTCCCGTACACGTTCAGACTTCCGAATACGCTCAAGCGGATTACCTGGAGTCCCAGAGTTCTTTACCGTCAACTAAACTCGTTTAACTACCGAATCGCCGAGCCCGACTTTGGTGTTCGTCTTAACAGGGGTGGTCACTTCCCCAGACGGAACAGGCACCAAATACAACGACCTTTTCTTGAAACCCCTAGCAACCACAAGATTTCCCTTAACAACCTTCCACTTTCCACCACCAAACTTAAATATAAACCTTGTTCATCCAATTGCCCAACGGAGATCAACTTTGTTTCAAGCCTCAGAATAACCCTAACATTACACAAAGTCTAAGTAGTGCCAAAGTAGTAACAAGATCCAAATCCCCCATGCCAGTCACATCAAGAATTTCACCGTTTCCCAGCCTAACCTTGCCAAAATCGCCCTTTTTAACATTCCGCATGCAATCATTGCTATGGGTAGCATGGAATGATGCACCGGAATGCATGACCCATGAATCCACGTTGCTTTCAACACACATCATCAATACATCGTCTTCGGAGTCGCTTGCTGTAGCAGTGTTCAATCCATCAGAATTCTTTTTGACTCCTGTAATGTCCAGACTCGTTGCAGTCCCAACAGCGCACACTCGGACGAGCCCTAGACTCGTTGCAGTCCCAACAGCGCACACTCGGACGAGCCCTAGACGAGCTCCTGCCCTGACCTTTGCTGCTCCCACTATCTCTGCTATTATTTCTTCCCCTGCCAACATGTAACAAATCAGAAAAAGACCCACCCTTTGCACTTCTTCGGCGAACGTTTTCACCCAGTACCAAGTCGCGAATCTTTTCAAAAGTCATCCCGTCAGTTCCCACTGAGCTTGTAACAGCGGTTACAGTCCCGGACCAACTAGCAGGGAGTAAAGATAGCAATAGTACAACCTTGGTCTCTTCATCGAAATTCGTTCCCACAGATGACAATCTGGATAGAATAGAATTTAGATTGTTAATGTGCACGGTAACTGAGCTCCCCTCCTTCATTCTCATATTAAACAACTCTCTCATCAGGAATACCTTATTAGGAGGAGACAATTTCTCATACATATTTGACAACGCCGACATCATACCACTAGTAGTGGTTTCAGACATGATGTTGTAAGCCACGTTTCTCGTCAAACTCAGTGTAATAACCCCTCTGGCTTTCTTATCCTTCGTATCCCAAAAAGCTATTTGTTCTGCATTCATCTTCTTCGGTTTTTTACCAAGAACCATGTCCAGATCCTTTTGACCAAGTAATGCTTCAATCTGCATCTTCCACCAACTATAATCCGAACTATCAAACTTTTCAATTACAAATTTCCCGTCTTCAGCCATAATGACAAACGAAAAATAAATAACCAAAGTTACCTGGCTTCAACTTAGTTGATTAACACCCGTTAACAAAAATCAAACAAAAAAAACCAATCAAATAGCAACCTTATATCTTCCAATCAATCAATCAACACCAAAACCCCCAAAATTCAGAAACCCTAATCGCAATCACTGACCAAAAAAAATCAATCAAATTCACCCGAACAGAATACCTCAATCGGATTATTTGAACAGATTTACCAGATCTAATGCGAACAGAAGATTTCAGCACTGAGTTGGCAGACTGCAGCGACAGCAGGTGGCTGGTGGTGATGAAACAGCGGCAGCTGGTGGCTGTCGCAAGGAATGATTGAACAGGAAGAAGGAAAAACCGTTCCAGCAGAGCAAACAGTGGCAGTAAACGATAAACAACAGTGAACAGCAGCAATCAACAGCAAAACAGCAGTGAACAGAAGCAATCAACAGCAAAAAAGCAGATTACAGCCACAAACAGCAGCTAATCAGATCCGAACAGCAGCAGAACAAGATCAGGGAACAAAAAAGCAGTAAACAGCCTCTTAATCGCGAATTCAGCAGCCTAAGCTCTGATACCACTTGTTAAGAACCGGTTGCACAGCGGAAGCAAAACATAAAACTAAATAAAGAACACGAGAATTAACGTGGTATCTCACACAATGTGTGTGAACTAATCCACGGCTGCAAGTCTGCAACTAGGGTTTTTATTAAGCTCAGTACAAAAAATTACAATGCATAGGCTAGGATATATATAGAGAACAGTCTAGGGTTTCTTGCTTGGTGAACAAGGAAACCCAATGGGCTTCCTAAACAGCCAACTAAAACAGGCCCTAAGCTAAAAAGCCCAAGGCCTTCACAAAACCTGACAATATATTAGTTATTAATTAAAAATTCGATAAAGAAAGGTAAAGAAATGTTTGATTTGAACCAACCCATTTAAATTTGTCTAGGACTTTTACCCGTTTTGACATGTTACAACCCACGCGTTATATCTAAGCATTACCAGAAGTCATAAGTAAAGTTCGCGAAATCATAAGGTGTCATCATTGTTGACAACAACACTCCTGTGCTTATAAAGATTGGGAACACATTCCAAATGAGACATAAAATGTTATACTATTAATTTCAGGTATGCCTGCCAAGATGACCAGGTAAAAAAATGTACATTAGCAGTAAAGATGAGTGTAGACTGACCTGATGTGTGGCATCTGTCACAAGGGGATATAGACCAGAAACCAATCATATATCAATGCATATCATTACAGAGGCTATTGAGGTTATCTACCTCCGGCGGGGTCTTTGGGGTTATTCAAGGCTCAACTAAAAGCACATTTCTTGTCTCCCATAATACATCAGTAGTTCCAAAAAACTTGATTACTACGATACATTTTTTTGAGATATACTGTGATCAATTTCTTATAACTCCAAGTCTTCTGTGTTCTAAATTCCATTAGTATCTCTGAGCTAGAGTGAAAATCCCCTTTCCCCATAACCTCAAACACAATGGGGTCTGTTAATACAAGAGCAGAATCTTTCACATTCATTTTCCTCATAGCAAAATCCAAATTCCTCCCTAATCTCCTGTCAAAATATGCATCAACGACACAACCATATGTGACAAGATCCGGCAAAACTCCATTATGGTTCATATGCTCAAGGCTTAAATGGAGATCCCAGAATAAAGACATCTTTGAGAAAGCCACAGCCCGGATATTAAAAGTAGTGAGATCCGGATAGAATCCAGCATCTAACATATTCAAAAACTCCCTTTGTAAACTCTTCATTTTAAAATTGGCTGCATATGATAGCAATAACAAATTCCAAAGAAGATTTCCAACGTTTCTCCTACCAACACCCACGTCCCTTAAGAAGTTACCCAAACTATGGAACTTTTTATCTCGTATATAAGCATCAGAAACCGCCATAATCCCGTCTTTTTCGATCAGAAATCTTGACCCTTTTAAACGCTTGTAAGCATTTTCCATCATGGTTATTGAACCAAACCGACTATAATACACAATATAAGCATTACCTATAGCAGAACCAATAGGAAATCCCTTTGAGACCATATCTTTTATAGTATTATCCATTCGCTCAAGCTCTCCTATCTTCCCAAAACAAGATATAGTGTGCAAATACACTTCATATTGTAATTCGGGATGCCTAAGACAAATGTCATGTACAATTCTAGTTACTTCATTATAAAGCCCTCCATCGATATAAGCATCAATCAGGTTTGAAACTACACGAATATCAAGATCAAAACAACTGTTCAATATTTCATGCCATAACGCATCTGCTTGGGTGAAAAATCTATTATTGGCATAATACAACATCAAAGCTGTCAAGGTAGGATCATCAAGCATAAGACCTTCCATTTCTAAACCAAGAACAAGCTCTTTACCAGTACGAGGAAATCCCTTTCTGGGTGAACTATGAATGACAAAAGCAGAATCTTGAGGACTACCGACCTTCATAAAACTTCCATGACGTTTATAGTCCTTAAGTATCTGTTCACCAAGAAACAATAACCATGTCACCATTAGTCCTGTAGGAAACGCGGGTATTTCAGATTTCTTATCTCAACTGCTTCTTGGTTAACTACAGCAGATAAGCAACAACAAACATTCTCAAGAAACCTGCTTTATCTGCTTAATTTTCTAAGGAGTAAGCACAAGTTTAAAAGATAAGCACTTTTAAGTCCAAAATGCCACCTAAGCTAATCGTTTATCCTATCGTTCATTCGATTCACTCATTCACAACACACTAATTATAATAAATGTAATAAACCATTAACTGCAGACAATGGATATGACAAGAAAAAACAAACAGAGATAATGGGGTTACCTTTCGAGTTAAACCTCTTTTCGAGTTGTCACCACGGCTGCATAACATATTGAAACGAACGAACTCGTTTACGGAGAGAACCGAACTGGCTGCTGCTTCCATATCTGCATTAGTATTAAGTTTTATGAAATTGGTGTAAGTTGAAAATGAACAAATAAACAGCTGAAAAATGAACATTAACAGAGTGAAAAGAATACAATACAATACATATGATGTGTGGGATGAGTTAGGGTTTCATATCATAGATTTAAAGAAAAAGCAAGAAAAGAAAGGTTGAAAGCCAATGGGGATAAGACATACGCTTGATGAAATGGCCACACAGGTCGTGGCAAACACAGCGTAAGTGGTACAATCAACTGTAAAAAATAAGTCTAAGAATAATTTGTTTTTTACTATTTATTTAGTAAAATGATAAATTGTCGATCTCCCTAATATATTAACAAACTAAGTGACATGTGGTATTTACTATACTCTCTTTTCTAATCTCATAGTTAGGAGGATGATTAGGGTATTTAATTATAAGGATTAATCATTTCTCATTTATTTATCCTGATAGTCGAAAACTAGATTTTATTTTTATTTTTTTTTAATAATTCTAGACATCAGTAGATTAGTGGTAAATAGATTGGCCTTTTGAGGATCTATCCCCATTCAATACATAAGTCCGAGATTTTTTTTTATTATTTAGGTGGAATCTGAAAAAAACTTTTTTATCTTGATAGAACTAAAGTCTCCGAGCCTAAAACTCATAAAAGACCATAGTAGGCATTTCGTTTTACTTTTACAATTAATATAGAAATAAAAACTCTTAAACCACTTTGTAGAGTGAAAA
Organism: Erigeron canadensis; assembly: GCF_010389155.1. Lineage (NCBI taxonomy): Eukaryota > Viridiplantae > Streptophyta > Magnoliopsida > Asterales > Asteraceae > Erigeron > Erigeron canadensis. The sequence goes on from NC_057763.1 coordinate 5,594,306, forward strand.
TTTTAACCTCATGTAAAACCGAAATTGATTCCAATCAGTTGATCAAAATTTCATTGTCTAAAAATGCCTTAATTTATTAAAAAATAAATTATATCTTTCATTCTTGAATTATCACACTAACAATAAAGTAATAATTGATAAATATAATTTTCTATAATAAATTAAGTTTGGAAATAAACTTTATCAAAATAAATAAATGAATAAAAAATTTTAGAGTTAATTATACAATCTGTATTTACTATTTTTTTTTTTATTAAAATATCTTCATTCATAATAACTCAAACACTATTTATTAGAAGATTAATTTATATTTACCCAAAAACTAATTTTTATTTCCCATTAACAACCCAACTAATTATTTTCTAATACATAATACATATATCTTATAATTAACATTTCTTTTATTTAAAATGAAAATTTTAAAGTAAAAACTTTTTTATCAAGTATTATTTTATTTATCATCAAAAAAATATGAAGAAAAAATTAGATAAAAAAAACTATTTATCATTCATCAACACATATCTAACTGACAAGTAGGCTTTGAGAAAAAAACGTAAACAATCATTGACTCAATCTAAGCGTATTATTGTCCCTTTGTACAAAACTTCCGTTTATGAATCAAAAGACTTCGAATAAAAATCATTTTCTTTTTAATAATTGTTAAAGGTTGATTTGGGTGGGGTTGTTTGGGTAAAAAGAAACTAGTCTACATCGCGCGTGTTGCGACGGGATTGTTATAAAGCGGCCGTTGAATTTAGCGGTATGTACATTTCCTATTGCAACGATAGTGATTTATAAAATGAGTTAGTGATAGTGGTTTAGTGTGTGTGGTGAAGAACGACGTAATGAGGTCTCAATTTGTTGAAAGAGTATAATTGGTACTTAAGTGATGCATTGTGGAGGGATAGTTTAGATAAATCTCTCATTCAAATCATATAACATTTCAATAGGGAGTGTGTTTTATTTTATGATGTAATACAAATGAAATTAATGTTTACAGTTAAAAGTTGATTAGATGATCTAACACTCTAACTCACGTATCCGCAAGCCGATAATTTAGATGATTAACTCAAATTCATATGATTTTATGGTATGCCGGTTAGGTGGTTATGCGACTTGGTCCACTTCACTGGGCTAGAGTCTGTTGGTGCTCTATTTGGACTAATGAAAAGGTAAAACAAATCGACAATGAAAATAACATTGATGAACTTCAACCAAATGGCCCATTCTGTTTGGCATTAAAATTTAAAAAGATGTTTTTGAGAAAGAATAAAAGAACTAAAGGAGTGTTTAAAAATAATAAACACCATTACCGTAAATTACCTTGAATATCTATCTATCTTAAATATATCATAACGTTTATACATAGTGTTGTATACGTAAATTGTAAAGACCTCGGTCTTTCACAAACGTAATCTTTAATACGTATTAGGTATTTATACTACTTAATAAAGCAAATACTCCCCCCATCTATTACTTATTTCTGTCTTTAAAATACTTAATTTGCCTTTGGACATTTTTTATTCCCATAATACCCTCTTCACCCTAAAATCAGGCACGCTCTAACCACTGTTCCTCTTTTGTAACCCGCAATTTTGTTAACGCTGATCTGAAAATTACTACCATCAACCGCTGTCACTTCCGCCCACCGCCGCAGTATACCGCCGCTGCATAACGCAGGTATCCATCTACTTTAAATATTATGAAATATGTGTGGTATATAAGGTGGTCCAATTAATTTTAAAAAAAAACATTAAAATAAAAAATATATAAACATAATTTAATTGGTTGATGTTGGGTTGCTAAAATTGTTGGATTTTAACTTTATAGCCCAATAGTGTTGATTTAATATACAAGGCCCAGAAGAGTGAATGACTCGTGATTCATGAAATGATGAAAGTATGAAACCTTTAACTTTTTCCCATTTTATTTTGCATTATATTTAACGGGATTAGTTATACTAACTTGAAAGGTAAGATTGAGGACATTCTTTTATTAAAATCAATAGTTAAAGTTTAATTATCATTTTAATCTTAATTTTTTGATCTTAATTCAAAGATTAAGATCTTCACTATTTTATTTTATGCTTAAATTATTTCAACTTGTGAGGATCTTAATCTTTGTAAAGTATTACATCATTCCCAGTCTCAATCTCCAAATCAGAGTTCAATTAAGCCTTAACATAAGAATATTTGAGATAATTTAAGAGTACAATGGAATTGGTGTGATTGCATAAATGTAATTTTTGGCTGTTAAAAAAAAAACTTAGTTTACTAATATTAAAAGTTGAACTCTGTTATTCTCTGCTTCTTGATTCTCCAAAGTTTTAATATTAGTAATCCATCCATATCGAAGGAAAGTGCTGCCTAACCGTCCAATGTTTACATGGATGGATTTGACACAACTAAACGATTCATTTGATCGAGTAATCTTAAATCACTTTATTTTCTTCCAACTTTTATACGTCAACAATATATGCAAATTAATAGTCATTAACAATAAGAAACAATAATAATATACAAAAAAGAGTTTAAAACATTTAAGTACCTCACAACTCAATATTGGTATCTGCACGTTGATTTTCGACTAACTTAACATCTTGTTTCGGCTAAACAAGAAGCATACGTAGTTAACTTCCTAGGATCATGCACTACACATCATCTCTATTTCTATGTTTTATTGGCACAAGTTTAGGGTCACACCTTTACAATGGCTTCATTTGGCCATAAATACCCCCTAATTAATTAGTAATACTTGTGAACAATCATTTTTCTATCTAGCACATCAACATGAGGGTATTCAACAAGATTTCTAGCATGGTTCAACCTCTTACCCGAACATGGTCCGGTAAGCTAGCCTTATCGGAACTAGACCAAGTTGGTGTCACCAATCATGTTCCAACCATATACTTTTACAAACACTCCCCTGATGATTGGATCACTGTTTTACAAACCTTAAAAAGTTCACTTAGTTGTACCCTAGTTCACTTCTACCCTCTTGCCGGTCGTCTATCTTTTGCTTCTAGAGGTCGCCTAGAGATCAATTGTAATGCCGCCGGAGTGCAATTCATGGAAGCTTATGCCGATAAGATGCTTATGGATTTAGATACTTTTTTACCATCCCCAATATACCACCAACTTATTCCTTCAATAGACTATCAAAATGCACCCCTTGAAGAAGTTCCATTGGTAGTTTTGCAAGTCACAAGGTTTTCTTGTGGTGGTTTTAGTCTTGGTTTGAACATATCACACGTTGTTGCGGATGGGCAAAGTGCTCTTCACTTTGTGTCCGAATGGGCTAGGATTTGTAGGGGTGAGTTAATAGAGTCTGTACCTTACCTTGATCGAAGTTTTTTACGAGCTGGGGAGCCTCCAAGATCATGCTCAACTATTGAACATGAACAATTTGGTCTTCCACCAGTTCTAATAGATCAATCTAGTAAAAGTGAACGAGAACAAGAAACAACGGTCGCAATGTTGAGACTAATTGCAACCCAGGTGGAGAAACTTAGAGAAATGGCTGATAGAAGTCAAAAGAGTGAAATGAGCCATGGCTTTACACGGTATGAGGCTATAACTGCACACATATGGCAAACTTCATGCAAAGCACGTAATCACAAACCCGAACAACCAACAGCATTGAACATTAGCGTTGATATTCGCAACAAAATGAGGCCACCATTGCCTCAAAAGTACTTTGGAAATGCTATTGTAGATGTGATTGCCACCGGATTCTCAGGTGAGATAGTTTCAAACTCTTTAGGATATGTTTCAAATAAAATTAGAGATGTAATCAAAAAAGTGGACGACGAGTATGTGAACTCGGTGATAGACTCTTTGAAACGTCAAGAAGACTTGTCGCGTTTTGGAGAATTATCGACAAGTAATGATGAAGGACCTTATTATGGCAATCCAAATCTTGGTGTAATAAGTTGGTTAACATTACCCATATATGGAACTGATTTTGGATGGGGGAAGGAGATTCATATGGGTCCAGGAACACATGAATCTGATGGTGCTTCTTTGATTCTTAATGGGCAAGATGGAGATGGATCTCTAATTGTTCCAATATGTTTGCAAGTGAGGCATATGGAGGATTTCAAGAAGGTGTTCTACCAAGATATTGATTTATAGAATGTTGATGAGTCAAAAAAACATGCAAATAACAATATAAAAAAGAAAGAACTGAAGATCCTACACAATGATTAGATTGTTAACTAAGTATTAGTTAGCTACTTGGATCAGGTCATATTATGCATATATATAGGTCAGGTTGATCCTTGTTTATATCTATATTTCTATTCGTAGTAAGTTTTATTAAAAAAAAGTATATGGAAATATCAAATTACATCTATGAATAAAAGTTACAGATACTTAAAACTATATAAGCGTCATATTCGAAGCTCCAACAACCAACCTGGTTCGTTGTAGGACCGACTATAAAACCGAACTGTGACAACATGCGTGGTAAATAACCAAAACGCCCGTCTCGTGTATTTCTGATATCGTATGCTATACATAAAAAAATAGCCCTTTTTTGTATAATAATGGACAGTGGAATGCTTTTCATATCAAGTAATGTGAGTCTGAAAGTTTTGTTAAAAAGTGCAGCTGTTTGCTGGTTATATGAGTAGGAAACGTTTTGGTAATTTATTTTGGGTTAATTTGGCCCGTTTTGCCCTTTTCCACGCAAAATTGGAAATGGTTAATTTGGAAGTGTTCAAAATGTAATTTGGAAAACTCTACATATTTTGGTGTCTTTAAAGGGATATCAGCTTACGAAAATGTGTAGAGTTTCAAAAGCTGAATAAACGGGTCGCCTGACAACCTGGGTAAATTGCAGAATATGGCCTTGGAGCAGTTTTTAAAGGGCTATAACTTTTTAAGTATATATTTTTTCGTAGAAACTGAAAAGAATTAATGAAAGTAGGGTGGAAGGTCTTTCAAAAGATATAAAATTTTTCAAAAATGGATGTGCTTAAGCGGTTCAGTTATGGGTCGTAAAACAGCCCCTGGAGCTATTTGCTGAGGGTCCAGCAGCCAAAATTGGCTTTTGGCAGTGGCAGCTATAGATGAGCTATAACTTTTTGTGTAAAACTGATTTAGTAAAACATGAAAATAGGTAATACTAGTATGAGATTTTAGTTTTCTGTGTTTGATATAACAAAATATATGACAAACAATGAAAAAGAAAATAGTGCAGTAACTTTTATAAATATATTGCAAGGCTACTCTTTTCATTCAACAAAGTGGGGCTATAAATAGCCTACAATTCTACAACTACCTTTAAAATAAAACCATCCTGATATCTTGCAAAATAACCAAACTAGAAACTGACTTAGACACATGCTAAAGAAAAGAGACACTTGACTTGATCAACTAAAGGCACTTTCTAATTAAAACTTATTATCATACTATAAAATGACCCATTAATGTCAAGGTTATTCCAACACCAACCAAGTTTAAAACGATCATAAAGCTATTGAATAACTGTTGTTAATGTCGATTGGCTGTTTGGAGTATGTATGAGTATTGTATTCGAATGTATTCATAAGAATACGTAGTGATCGATATATATATATTATTAAAAAGTTTTAAAAGAAAAATGGGGGTCAAAAATTATCATGTATGTTTTAAATCAAAAAAACACATTTTATAGATAAGTTTACATATAAGGGAGAAGAAAAAAGAAGGCTAGAAACGATAATTCATCTGTGGAGCACATCAATTATAATTACAAGAGCTTCCAAGCTTTGCCTCCGTTCATGTTAAATTTCTTAAGCCTACCAAAAATCATAACTACAATCAGAATCAGTTTCCCCCCGTCGCTCCATTTTCCGCAGAAACCATACCATTTGGTTTCACAAATGCCATCACTTGGTTTCAGTCGACGATCACAACTATAGCCCGTCGTGAACCCCACATTTCCATATGCACTACAATCAGTTCAAGTTTACAAATTGTAAGATCAAAATGCAAGGGATTTTAAACTATGGAATTCAATCATTCACTCATAATCTTCAACACTACTCTAGTATTTTTCCTTAAGGTTTAATATATGGATATTTCTAATTCGTGTTCATAATTAAGCACATGTCAATATGTATATAATTCAGTCTGATTATCTGATGATAATCCATAGGGTTGTAATTATTATTTTCCAAATAAAAATACACATTAATTAAGTATTTACAAAATAGGTAGCTCTTAGTTTATCGCTCATCCATAATGGCTTCTATATCCATTTTGGGACGGATGTTACCGCTGTGATTACATAGAAAATACCTTAATAGTCTGTCATTTTACATAGAAAATACCTTAATAGTCCGTTAAATGATAGACAACTAATTAGTGATTAAAACCTTTACACCCCTTGAACTTAAACCTAGGTCCCCGGTCAAACCTTCATTAATTTAATAAGATAGGCACATGTGTTAGCTTTTTGTTTGTCAAATTACAGTTAAAGTTTTGTTGAAGGATAAATATAAGATATGTTTACTCTTAAATTAATTTAGTAAGCATCAAATGTATAGTATTTTGATAAACAATTACTTCATTGTAATTTAACATGTAATTAGAATTGAAACACTCTTTTACTATTGAAAAAACGTCTAACTATTTTACTCCAAAGACAAGGCAATTCATTCGTGTAAAATTAATGTTCCAAGTTTAGATGTAAACTTTCTATTGATCGATCGGTTGATGACATAATTGATTAGTACGTGCTAAAACAGGTCCATTAATTAATTAATCTATACTTGAATGGCAATTACCTTGCAATAATACACCTCAAAATCGGCTAATCTATGCATGTAATTAAACAATATTGTTCACATTCACACCCACACGCACAATATTTTTATAAATCTTAAAGATCGAAATGAACATTTCACACGAATTGGAAAATAGAGGCCGAGTGTACGTACCTTATAACCTCGACTACAATATTTAGGACATTAAAATTGAGGGGATCTTCTTTGATCTTTTTCCTCTCCGTTATGCAAACGAGGATGATGAAGACGACGAGATAAGAGAGTTGCGAGAATACGATATTATTCAATAAAACTCTTCTGCTTTTTCTTCTTCTTTGATCGCTATTTCTATCTCCATTTCCTTTTGCCCATATTGGTAAATACGAAGTATATGGAGGAAGATACCTGTTCCATTTAAGATAATTCATTTTAATGATTTCTAGTTAGGCCACAAATTATAATATATATATTAAAAACAAAGTCTCGAAAAACGTGTAAAAAATATATTTTTATTTTTTTATTTTCACCACATAAGTTACAATCTTTACATTTTTAACACTAAACTATAATACTTTTTAGTAACTTTTTGTTCTACTTATTTTCACCATAAAACTTTCAATCTTTACACTTTTAACACTAAACTATAATATTTTTTTAGTAATAGTATATTTTTTATTCTTTTTACTTTCACCACGGAAGTTTCAATCTTTACACTTTTAGCACTAAACTATAATACTTTTTAGTAAACTTTTTATTCTTTTTATTTTCAATACAAAACTTTCAATCTTTATATTTTTAGTACTAAACTATAATATTTTTAGTAAACTTTGTATTCTTTTTATTTTCATCACTATATTTTAACTCTTTACACTTTTAGCACTAAACTTTCATAGTTTTCAATTTTCTTTTATTTTAAGGTACGAGAAAGTGTGTATAGAATAATATACTTTTTATTTTATTTTTATTTTCACCACAATAATTTCACTCTTTACACTTTTAGAACAAAACTTTTATAATTCTTAGTAAACTTTTTAATCTTTTTATTTTTCCCACAATATCTTAACTCCTTACACTTTTAACACTAAATTTTTCTACTTTTTTATAATCTTTTATTTTAACTACAACATTTTAACCTCTTACACTTTAACAATAAACTTTTTAACACATATATTAAAAAGAAATGTACGGAAAAACTTGTAAAGAAATAATAAACTTTCTATTCATTTTATTTTCACCACAACATTTTAACCCCTTATACTTTTAGCACTAAATTTTTATACTTTTTTATTTTCTTTTATTTTCACCACAACATTTAAGTCTCTTACACTTTTTGCACTAAACTTTTACACGAACAACTTTCACTTTCACACAAAACTTTTACAGTTCATTTTTTAACTGACAAATGTCAGTTTTAAATAATTTGAATAATACATGTTTTCTTAAAAAGTTTATGACACATTATTTCTTGAATAATATTTTTTTATTAAATCTTTAACAAATGTAATGTCTCCCGAGGCAACGCCCGGGTGACATATCTCGTTATAATATATATTAAAAACAAAATCTCAAAATACGTGAAAAGAATAGTATACTTTTTATTTTATTTTATTTTTTTTTTATTTTCACCACATAAGTTTCAATCTTTACATTTTTAGCACTAAACTATAATACTTTTTAGTAAATTTTTTGTTCTATTTATTTTCACCACAAAACTTTCAATCTTTACACTTTTAGCACTAAACTATAATATTTTTTAATAATAGTATACTTTTTTTCTTTTTACTTTCACCACAGAAGTTTTCAATCTTTACACTTTTATCACTAAACTATAATACTTTTTAGTAAACTTTTTATTCTTTTTATTTTCAACACAAACCTTTCAATCTTTACACTTTTAGCACTAAACTATAATATTTTTTAGTAAACTTTGGGTTCTTTTTATTTTCACCAAAATATTTTAACTCTTTACACTTTTAGCACTAAACTTTCATAATTTTTAATTTTCTTTTTATTTTAAGGTACAGGAAAGCGTGTATAGAATAATATATTTTTTATTTTATTTTTTATTTTCACCATAATAGTTTCACTCTTTACACTTTTAGAACAAAATTTATATAATTCTTAGTAAACTTTTTAATGTTTTTATTTTCACCACAATATCTTAACTCCTTACACTTTTAACACTAAATTTTTCTACTTTTTGATAATCTTTTATTTTAACTACAATATTTTAACCTTTTACACTTTAGCAACAAAATTTTTAACACATATTAAAAAGAAATGTATAGGGAAACTTGTAAAAAATAATAAAGTTTCTATTCATTTTATTTTCACTACAACATTTTAACCTCTTATACTTTTAGCACTAAATTTTTAAAATTTTTGATTTTCTTTTATTTTCACCACAACATTTTAGATCTTACACTTTTAGCACTAAACTTTTACGCGAACGACTTTCACTTTCACACAAAACTTTTACAGTTCATTTTTTAACTGGCAAATGTCAGTTTTTAATAATTTGAATAATACATTTTTTCTTCAAAAAGTTTATGGCACATTATCTCTTGAATAATACTGTATTTTTTATTAAATCCTTAACAAATGTAATGTCTCCCGGGGCAACGCCCGGGTGACATATCTCGTTATTTATATGAAATATAGTCATACTTTCTACTTGTGTATTTTAATCGATCTAACTGTATTTCCTTCTCGATAATGATATATATGCCTAACTTATATGTATAAATATATGCCTACTACATACATAACATGATACATGTTTTCCATTTACTCTCTTTCATCAACTATATCTTTGATCTTGTCACATGACATGATATCTATTTTAGGCCTATTTTTATGCATACACATTATGCACATTAATCATTTTTCTTTCTTTTAATCCATATAAAGAGTAAATTTTCCTAAACTTTAAGTCGCTTTTATTAACCATATGCTAATACTATTCTAGTAGTATTTAAAACTAATTATGTTTTGCTAATACATTATTTCTTTTATATGGTGTAATTAGTTAATATATATATATATATATGTAGATATAAACACTTTAATATGATCACTGTAGTAAATTTGATTAAGAGGATAGACAATTGACAAACAATAATGCATAAATTAATGTCAACCTAAGATTTTACCACTTGATATAGTACTGTAAAATGTTGGTTTGTTTAAAGTCAATTATGTGAGTTTAAATGTTTTTATAAATAAACTTAATTAGCTTAATGGACAAATGTTTCGATAAAATAAGGCTAAAATGTGCTTTGCCTATGACTTGATTCATTAAAGAATGTTTATTTAATTACCTAGTTTATAGTTTGTGGGAAAAAAATGCAAAAATTCAAAAGGTATAGTAGAAGCTAGCATGACTTAAAAACGTTAGCTTACATTTTTTATGCGATCAAAGATGTTATGAATCATGATGTGAGTGGCTAATCAAAATTTAAAATCACCCATATTGACCGAGTTTTCTAAAGGTGACGTAATTACATTTCAACTAAAACCTCGTAATTAATTAATATGTTTTATAGTAACTAACTTATGTATATCCTACGACGTCGTCAATCAAAGGAAACCAATTCATCTTGTTACAAAAAGTTAATAATTATATCCAAAACAATGATTGAGTTATTTTAATCCAAAACCTTGTATACATAATTAATTAACTTAATTAATTTGATTATTGGTTTAGCCTAGCTTGTCCTTAAGCTTAATAATTAAACCTTTATACTTTATTGAAAACGTTTTAATTTGTATGTCTAATGCTCCAAAAATTATATATTTAACTCATAACACTCATCTAACATATGGGAAACAAATTCTTTAGGGCATCGCCAGGAGTCGAATCGGTGTGCATGCATCCGCATGGAAAATGTTATCCGTTTATCCGTAACAATTTAAAAAAAAAAAAAACTCGTAACACAAGAAATAGATATGATAGTACGTGCAACCACATGAGCCTTCCTGAATGCACCTTTATATCTATTGCATATATATATTTTATTCATTATAATTCATTGGTCATGCATATATATGATCGGTTTGCTTTTTAATTTTAATAAACAAACCCACTAATTATCATCATGTTGTTTGTGTATCACTTGATCATATTCTAATAATACCGGATTAAAGAACACAATCGGTTTGGTGAATTCCATAGTCTAATGGCAAATAAATTTATATTTATAGATAAAGATAGAGAGATGAGGATAGAGAAACTAACATCATGACCACGATCAACACCAAGGAGGCCGCGGCAATGGTGGAGAGGTCGACGATGGTTTCCCCTGTATGTCGCGTGTTGATGGTCTGAAACAGAACCCCGATAAGCTTTTGATAGTTGTTCAAGCCACTCAAAGAATCAGAGTTCCATTCCATTGATGAAAATAATATATATTGTATGAGGATAAAAGCCAACATTGTAAACACAATAAACAATGAATGTATGTATGAAAGAAAATGATGAAACTTGATTTCTCGAGTGTTATTCAACAAGTAACTAGTTTCAGCTTTCTTTTTGAATTTTCCGATTGTCCAAACCAAAAATCTCAAAGCGGAAGGGTACAAATTGTTCCCTAGAAGAACTTGAGGGATTAGAAGTAATAATAGTCCAGAATTCTTGTTGAAAACCATCATGTTTTCATTGGTGGGAACAAAGCCACAGCTAGCAAATGTGGAAACTACGGAGAAAATAGAAAAGGTGAATGTATTTATGCCCTTTTGTTTAAGTACAATTTTGGCACTAGATATGACATTTACGTATAAAAAAACCGAGGCCACTCCTAAAAATTGTATAAAAAATAAGTATCCTAGCACTAAAAGACCTAAAAACTTAATGGATTTATACTTTAATTGATCGGTATCAAACTCTTGATCATGACCAAATTCAAAAATATCCGATTTAGAGCTTTCGAATTCAGGGTTGGCTATGGTGCCTAACTCGACTTGGTCATGAAAGTTTGGTGGGATACCGAGATCACTCATGGAGTCGTTTACTCTGCCTCCCTCTTTTACACAACTATCATGACGTGAAAAACTACGGACAAGTAGTCCAACCATTGAAGTAAAAACCTCACCACCAATGAACATAAGTAGTGTCATAACAATAAGTTGGGCGTTAGAGAAAACCTCCATTTCAATGACAGACATGCTAGAAACAGTAGATGCCGAAACGGAGGTAAAGAACATATCTAACTTCCTAGGAGTAAATGTTGTGGTTCTTGGATCGATTGCATTTAGGATAAGAAAACCAAAACAAGAAAGAACAATAAAATAGAACAATTCGATACAAAATTGGTTCATTCGACGGATGACATAATGGTAGAAATATAGGACTAGAAACCATACGAATCTACAAAAACCCGAAATTACTAACCATGAACCACTACAAAGTTGTTCTAGCTTCTTTCCTACGAAGGAAAATAAAACCATTTTGAACGTTGGTTCCTAGAGAGTTGAAAAAATTTATTTGGCAATATGGAAGAAGAAAAATGAGTGATAGAAGTCGAGTATTTTGGGAGGTAATTAATTATAAGAAGGATGCATATATACCGAACTTCGGGGTATTGTTGTCCTTTTTGATCTTCAATAATGTTGTTTAAATTAACATGGCAATAGTCACGGCATATTATGTCAGTGTTTGTCTTTTTCGTGGTAAATAATGTGAATATAATAACTGGCAAAGACATTTCTCTAATAATTAATTTACTTTTGATCCAACCATAAATCGATATCCGGCCGACCAGAAAAATTAGCCCTCCCCGCACAAATATACTCTCAGCATCTTTACAACCACCTTTTGTTTTCGGACCACGAAAAAACTTCCTATTCCATATGACTCATATATTTTGTGGTGTCGCCAGACTGATCATAAGAAAAAATCATTAAATACAGGCTCCGCGCTTCAATTTATTAATAAGCTAGCCTTTGTTGGTAGTATAATAAGTCATAGATGTGATAGGTAGTTTAGGGATGATCTGTGATTTACTTGACGGACTACACCTTATCTGTGACATTCCAAGATTTATTAAGGTAAAAGAAATTAACCCTTTTATATAGTTTTGGCATTAAATTATTTTCCTAGTATTTTATTTTTAGATTTGGGGTTAATTTAGTTGAAACTTTAGCGGATACCGAGTAAAATACCCACAAAAAGGTGGGATGGGTCGTGGCATCTCCTGAAAGTGTCAGCCATCCATATGACTTAAGAGTCATATTCCACTTCTCTTCATCTCTACATCTTCATGCAATTCCATCTCTTCTCTTCAAAATCAAAAGCTTAATTCTTCCAATTCAAGAGAGAAATCATTGTATTAAACATCACCATCTTATAATCTCCATTCAAGAATCAAAAGTTAGGGTTGTGGGTTTTGGTGGTGGCCGAAAATTTGGAGAAAAGAGGAAGGAATTGTGAATTAAAAACCCTAAGTAATTGTCTTCCTTGTTGAGGTAAGGAATTTCCCCAAATTTAGCTTTATCTTTTCTTTTGAAATTAGGGTTCATGGATGAACCAAATTGGGGGCTTTTACTAGAAATGACTTATGGTTAATTTTTCCCAATTCCTTAGTTAACCTAGTTGTCATTGAGTTATATAATGTGTTTGACTATGAAATTGATAAGCTCTTGTGATAAATTGAAGTTATGAGAAAAGATGAATCTTTTTGCTAGTTATTGAAAAGATGATGAAAATGGTAGAATGAGCTACCTAGTGTTATTATAAGAATGAAAGTAACTCAATGATAAATGGGTTGGGTTTTGGGTTTAGAAAAGGCTGGTAATTGTGTATGATTAGGTTAAGCTAGTCAAATTGTGAATAAAAGCTTATGTATTTTATGATATGATCATAGGTTGAGCTTGTTGAGCATTATTGTTTAGCTTTGTTGTCTTTGTTGCGGAGGAGGTGAGTATATTTTCATACCCTTATGTTTACGTTGGGTCAATTACCATGAGATGTGAATGTTCCAAGCATTGTAATTGATTTGGCATGAAGCCCATGTGAGGCATTATTTATGAGACCTAAGAACCTAAGGGGCCTAAGAATCCCGATAGTTGATGTGATATGAGGCCTAAGAACCTCCAGGGCCTAAGAATCCCGATACATATGATCGATATGATTGTTTAGCTTATATGGATCCATATATGTGTTGATTGTGTGCAAGGTGAATATGTAAATGTGACATGACGATGCCATAGGTTACATGTAAAAGTCCTTGTACTTTGCCCTCCTTCGTATTCGTAAATGTATGCAAGTATATTCACTAAGCCTTGCTTATATTTTAGTTGTTTACCCTTTTATAGGTAGTTTCGGAAGAAGGAACTAGTATTGTTGATTGAAAGGAGTTGATTTGAGCCCGAAGTTGGATTTAGCACGTTTTTGAAGGTAATTAGGTCATTTGCGGATGAATGACGATCTTTTGGTAGATGCTTAGAAGTTCTATACCTTTTGGCTCTTGGTACATTGTTTGTTGATGGTCATACTTTTATTAAATTTGTGTCTATGATCAGGTGTAAAGTTTTCAATCAGTTGTGAAGTTGTAATTTTAGGTCGAAACGGTGTCAAAATGGGTAAATGACCCGTTTGATGGTATCCATGATTTGTGAACATGTTGATGATGTAAATTTGTTTAAAATGTGTCTTTATGTGTCTTGAAAATCTTAGGAATATGTTTTATGGAGTTCATGATGATATAGGAAGGTTGCAATCTGGTTTAAGTGTTAAAATGGTTTTGGTTTACTGATCAGGTAGCCCACTGCGGCGCAGTGGGGGTGGTTTTGCCCACTGCGACGCAGTGGTTTTCCTCGTCTTTGTTTTCAGTTCCTCCCACTGCGGCATAATGGGAGAGTGTCAATCCCACTGCGGCGCAGTGGAACTTTTTCCCATTATGTTCCGAATATTCCCACTGCGGCGCGGTGGGGAGTTCTCGACCCACTGCGGCGCAGTGGGTTATAAATAAAAAAAAATCTTATATTATCTGTTTAATCAAGTCGGGTCCTTTCATTATCGGTCATGGTTTCGCCCTGGAGTGACGGAAGCTCCACTTTTAACCATATGGGATACTTATTTTGAAAAAATATATATAACATTTCTACAATTGGTTTTTATTATGAAAAACAAAAAATTTAAAGAATTAAAAGTATATTTATTTGAGATTTATACCTTGAATTCAATTTAATTATAATTTGCAAATAAATATTTAATGAATTTAATGCGTATTAATTTACACTTTTTGTATAATTTAAAGCACGTATCAAACAAACCCAATATCTAGCTAGGAACATGCGAACCTTGGACTCAATTATGTACCAATTCGTACCGTCTATTTAATAAACAATAATATCAATGTTTGACATCTCATTCTTCTAACAACATAGGAAATTAAATGTACGAAATGCTGAAATGTTTTTTTATTTAACGTCAACGGTTGAAGAAACCCAATCAGTACATAATCAAACCTTACTCAGATCGACTAGTGTTATCTATTGTTTAATCAAACCTTTCATCATTAAATACTAAATAGACATCCAAAGAAACCAACATCAAAGCCCCTCTTTTAAAGGTTGGAGATCATTCGGCCGAATTAAGGCCATATCATTGATTTTATGCTTTAACCATTTAAATCGTTTGTTTATCTTTAACTAAACGGTTGAAATAATATCGTCAAGTTGTTTAATCATGACTCAACTTCATTAAACATAAAGATACCAATAAAGACTGGTTTTATATATTTTTTATATAACAATAATTCCATCTAAAATATTGTATCATTTGTGGATTCATTGAATTGATTATTATGAAATCATAGAGGCCTTGCGCGTCTACTCCGTGTTAAATTATTATACATTTTTTAGGCATGATTTCAATTAATATAGTGAGAGGATTATGTGTGTTTTTATTCTTTATTTTATCATATCATATAATTGAACTAATTAATAATTTTGAGCTAATGGGAAGATGTACATGCCCAGCGGCCAAAATTGAATCTAAAGCATTTTTTATACGTAGATCATATATATAAAATATAAAAGTAACTAATAAAACAATCAAACAGATAGGTAAAAGGAGTGAGATATTGATTGACTCTAACATATAAATGTTTTAAAAACTGGATCCGATCCGACCCAGGTGCATTTGATAATAAAAACGGTAAAATTATTGTTTATGCTAAAATGTTCATGTCTATGTTTGAAAAGCACATAAAGTATCACTATGAAGGAAAGAAAATTAGACTCCGATGACACCTTTAATTTAGACCATTCTTATAATTAGGTGAAAAAAGTATCGGTGAAAGAAAGTGTAAAGCAGCAAACCCATTAAATCTAGTCTGTTAAATAGAAAGATGATGTTGGAGTCGACGAACTATATCACCGAGTGAAGTAATGAAATGATGATGGAAATATTAGTTTGTTTTTTTTTCCATAAGTACCGGAATGACAGGGATGAAATGACAGGGATCAAGAACTTTTGTAAAAGAATAAAAATAAGCTAGCATTTTATCCGCTCAATGCAGCGGCAGTAATGGTAGCGGCGGTGTGGTGTTGGCGGCAGTGTGGTGGTGGTGGCGGTGGTTGGTTGTGGTGGTGGCGTGACAGGTGGTGACTGTGTAGTTTTTATTCTAAAATTTTTTAATGTAAAATGGATAGTGTAATTTTTTATGAGTTAATGAGTCTATGTTATAAATTATTTCATTAAGGATATAGGTATTGTAAGTGGAAATGTTTAAATTAATGAATAAAAGAGTTATAATTAATTAATTCATTAATGATAGAATGATCATTTCTGAAGTTAATGTGCCAGTTATTTGCTTAAAAAAAAAAAGAGAGAAACAAAAAATTCTTTGATTATGAAACTAAAAATCTAAGAAGCAAATCTTAAAAAGAGATCTCTGAAGAATTTTGCACAACTATATTCGTATATGTGTTCCATCAACCAATAGTGTTGTGTCTTTTATGAATAAACTAAATGAAGTTCTATCATTTTTAATATATATTAAAACAAAATCCTTAATTCTAATTTGGAAAAGTAAGGATCATTGATTGATTTTCATCTTTTATTATTCACCATTAGATCATTTTGATAACATCATTATTGACTTATAAAGTTTTATATATTTAAATGTGTCTTATAAAGTTTTTTATATTTATTTATTTTAGTACAATAATAGGATTTCGTAGTCTTTAATGTATATAGCTTATAAATAAATAAAATCATTTATATAGTATATTATATTTTCATGTATACAAAGTTTTATATATTTGTATTTCTAATGTGGTGTAAATAATACGAATATTTGACAAAATTTCCACTTAGAATGGGTTGATACAAATATTACATGATTTTTTTTTTGATGTGATTGCAAATTTTAAGATAACACCTTTGGTACTCCTAATATATAAGTAAAAGTTATGTAGTTATAACTTAATGTTAATAATGATATTTATTTAGTGGGGTTAACATATGTACTGCAGCTGTACGTATGTTTGGGCACTGCCAAGTACATTATTAGAGGGTATTTTTGAACATTCATAATACTTAAGGGTTAAATTTGTAACTACTTTTTAAAATTACTTCTTTGTTGGACCTATATGGGTACTGTCTTTATTATTTCCCCTTATTAATATCTCATAACTAACATAATGGTAAACTTGAGGTCTCACCCATATGAGTACTGTCTTTATTATTTCCCCTTATTAATATCTCATAACTGTCTTTATTATTTCCCCTTATTAAAATCTATAGCATTATAGCCTTATACTAGAGTACTTTCACATTTAACGCTTTTAACTTAGGATGTTCTAATATATCATTGTAATAATGCTACAGTCATTATTATGATTATATATTACAACACTTATGTTAACTTCGTTAAATATTTTCATACTCTAATATAAAACCACCTATCAAACTTATGGCAAATCACATCCTACGGTCTAGGTTTAGGCATTCCTTCCTATTAAGGTCGAATACTTAAATCCGTTAAACCAAAGCTCTGATATCACTTGTAACGACCAAAACACAAAGCGACAAAATTATTTGATTTGACTTCTTATTTTTAAATTTTTTGGCATAATCTTGTCATAAAATCAACTGCCAAACCTGAAGAAACTATTACCAAATATGCGAAAGACTAATTCAAACATTTTCAAACTAACTTTTACTTTCAACTTGATTAAAAAGGACTAATTCATCTTGAAACATTTTGTCAACTTCATTTGACATACCCACATACATAATAACTTTGCGTTTGTAGTTAGACACTAAATAGATTTTGGACTTAAACCTAAATGACACCAAGAGCTTGGTTAATCAAAAGGGATTTCTAACTTCAACATACCATTTTAACATTCTACCTTTATCCGATTAGCAAACTAGTCGAAACTACCTCAAAGCTTTCTACTTCTCTTTCTAACTAGCTAGTTGATCTTGGCTTTATCTTGTGACACCCGAGCCTATAAAATGAAACAACTAAAAGAATAAGCAATTTCGCTTAGTGAGTACAAAATACAATTATGCAAGTTATCATCTTATCTCTTGTCTTGGGCTAGCACAATCATGACATTTCAACATATAACTTTAACTACTTGTACTAGCCAACTAACAAGCATATGGATCCATAGCTACTAATTAACTCTACCTACAAGGATTTAATCAAATTCTTGTAGTCTTACACTCTACCTACAAGAGTTAAACCAAAAGTCAACTCTTGTAGTCTTAAACACTACCTATAAGAGTTAAACCAAAAGTCAACTCTTGTAGTCTTAAACACTACCTACAAGAGTGAAACCAAAAGTCAACTCTTGTAGTCTTAAACTCTACCTACAAGAGTTAAACTAAAAGTCAACTCTTGTAGTCTAACTACCTACAAGAAATGGACAAACGCCAATTCTTGTAGTCTTTTCTACAAACATAAAGATACTTTGTACTCACCTTATTAGCGACAACTTGCAAATGATCCTTTGATAACCCGAAGTCAAAACCTATTTAAATTGCAAAATTTACGATTACTTAGATATCTTACTTAACCATCCAATTAACCTATAACATATACATATATATATATAGGGAAAGGTTATTTTGAGAACCCTTTTTTTGCGAGAACCTTTGAGAACTTTTCAAATCAAGCCCAACCGATGATTATTCTTTACATGAAAATTGTTTTTTGATTGTTTTCTGAATAACTTATGTGTAATTTTGAAGTTTATAATTGTGTGAAGGCATGAATTATCATCTGTTATACAATTATATGGAGATTTGGATTCTTGATCACATGTGCACGAATATTGCTATGATCACATATATGCAAGTCGATCACATGTAATCATAGCAATATTCGTGCACATGTGATCAAGAATCCAAATCTCCACATAATTGTATAACGAATGATAATCCATGCCTCCACACAATTATAAACTTCAAAATTACACATAAGTTATTCAGAAAACAATCAAAAAACAATTTTCATGTAAAGAATAATCATCGGTTGGGCTTGATTTGAAAAGTTCTCAAAGGTTCTCGCAAAAAAAAAGGTTCTCAAAATAACTTTTCACTATATATATATATATATATGTATGTATATATATTGTTGTGTTTGACTAAATCACAATACACTTTTCTTATAGAAATCTCAAGTCCATAATATAACTTTACTATACTATCATTTGACCAAATTTCTTTGTTATTTCAAAACTCAATTTCAATTCCAATTCTAGTTAGCCAAACAACAACAATAATAATATGAGTCTTATAAGAAATTAGTAAAAAGTGATGATGATAATAATATTATCATCATAAAAAATTCATCTAATTCTATAGTATTATTTGCAATAAAACTTTACTAAATAACAATAACAACTAAAATATTACCTTTCTTTGAATTACTAGAAATCACTACCCTTAAACTTGAAATTCCCAAATCTCCTCTTGAGGTTGTAGTGGTTGGAACCCTAGTTATAACTTCTTTAATAATCTCAAATATACTAAAGTAGGATTATTGTTATTATTATTAGTTAAGAAATTAGATTTAGATTAATAATTAAGAATTAAATTCCCATTTGATATTGATGAACTTTTCTTTTATGAATTGCGTCTCTCGGCCGTTCTATTTCTTTCTTTTTTTCACGCAGTTCTATTCCTTTCTTTCTTTCACGCAGCACCACACACATCCACAATCTTCTAATCACAAGAATATTTAGTTTATTTATTTATGTTTTGATTTAATTAAAGGTATTTTATACTACTAGTTACATTTTAACCCCTATAGTTTATCTAACAATTCATTTAGGCATTAACATTTTAATAAGGAAATGACTCATTTATCTTTACTAATTATAAAATATAATATCATAGTTAAAATATTACCATTTAAAAATCGAGGCGTTACAGGATGAGTCAGTTATGTTTCGAGTGAAATGGTCAGATGGACGAAGTACCGATGTAACATCGATGACATGCCATAGATCCAGATACCAATATTAGACGGCCCTAGGCCTGTTTTTAACAGTAAATGGGCCTAGTCAAGTAGTCATTGCGAGTATTTTTATATTTTCATTTTTAAAAATGAGTTATTAGTGAGTAGTGAGACATCACAGTGACATCTAATTGGACAGTTTGCAGAGTTCGAACTACACATATTGGGAATGAAACACAGGACTCTTGAAAACCCCCCAATAATCCACTTTTACATATGTAGAAAACAAGAGTCGAACCCTAGTGAATTTTCTTAAGATTTAGACCTTACCAATAGACAACTAACCTATTGGCTTTTTGCTTATAGTGTTAGTTGATTAAAAACCTCGTATAACTTGCTTTTTATATGTATGGAAGATACAACATTACTACTTCATATCTTTTAATTAAAAAAAAAAAAAAAAACAGAAGGAAACGAGTTTTTAACAACTAATCATATATAACAGAGCTTTTCAAAGAAATATCTCAACTAAAATATTTCAAGTTACTCAATTACAAATGTCATCAAGAATCAACAGTCAGCAGTAGTTGATATGTATGGACTACTTATCAAGAGATATTAGGCCTATACGAGTGCAAGGGCCTCCCAGCTTTAAATAACGGGTATATGTTGAGAAGACTTTCTTTTGGAAATTGAAAAATATACCGTTCGTCTTATGTTTTGTTACATGTGGCATTCTTTTCATATAAATAAAGTCTAGCACGCCTCCCGTACATAACACCTTTCGCAGTTCCCCTCGCCGGCAAGCGCCTGGCCGCTGTGATTGGCGGGAACGGATGGTGGTAGTGGTGGCGCGAGGTAATTGATGTAAAAGTGTTTGATTCAAAAAGATAGTAGATATATTATATAATTAAAGGACTGATGTTGTAATTAATATAAAAGGTTAGTGGTGATTTAACTTATTAAAAGTTTTTTGTTTAATTCGCGTGTTCAATTTTTTCTTAAATTATAAAAATATAGATAATTAACTACATTTAATTAATTAAACAGAGCGAAAAAAATTTAATTACATTCTAGCATTTTATTCTATCCTTTCAAGCTTCCCCTAATACAAAAGAAAAGAAGTGGAAACCATGTTTTTAAATTGTCAATGTTAGAGGATGCGCTGCCATTGAACACGTACAATGTTATTTGATATTACTTTCATGACACCACTTGAACATACATACATGGTAGTATGGTACAATAAATTAAATCGATCGATCTGTAATGTGAATTAATTAAGCGATGTAGAAACTATCAAGTAGACAAAGTTCTCATATACGTACACTCCTTTTCCTAAGACCAAAATCAACATATATTTTATGAGATAACAAGTTTATTCATTTATATTGAAAAAAAAAAAAGTCACACGTACGATTGAAGCAGGATAAGGACTATAATTTGAAAAAAAGGCAGAAAAATATTAATTTGACAAATACTTGGTCTAGGCAAAATTAAGCATCTTGACTATATCTTCTTGTTTAAGAGAACCCATAGCTTCATCATTGATCCATCCATATTTTTCTAAAAAGGGATTCATCATCTTCTTTGGAGGATAATTGTCGATCACTTTTTCCCACACATTCTCTCGATCCATATTTCCATTAATCACCTCCCAAACACAGTTGTTGCATTTGAAACCCGCACCCAAACTTATCATCAAGATTCTTTCACCTTTCTTCAGCCTTTTCTTTGCCTCCATGTATCCGAGAACATACCACAACCCACCCGCGGACGTGTTGCCAAATCGATGCAACGCCATTTTAGCTGGCTCAAGATCGTACTCGTTTAGTCCTAGACTTGTACCCACTTCATCAATCACAACTCTACTTCCTGGATGTACACAAAAGTGTTGTATTCCTGCTTTGAGGTTGATTTTCGAGCCACCTTTTTTTTGGCTTGCAAAACGGATTATCTCCCAAAGTGGAAGCACTTTCGGTAAAAGAACTTGTAAGTTTTTCGATAAAGTTCTAGAAGCCGCTTTCGTGAGGTTTTTTGTAAGACGAAAACCACCATATCCTTGATCATCTTCTACTTGCATACAACAGCTATAGGCTTCATCGTTAGAGCCAAAATGCGTTCGAACGGAACACATGAGCTTCATTATCGCTTGATCTTTACGAGCCCTGTCATTAGTTAAAAGAATCGAACATCCTCCTACACGAAAAAGACAGTTAGACAACATCATAGACCTTTCTCTTCCACAATACCAGTTTGCCGACATCGATTCTGAGCTCACAACAATAGCTAGTTTCTTCTTCTGTGTCTTGAACAAGTGTTGTACAAGATCTATAGCCACCACACTCGCGCTACATCCCATTCCCGAAAGATTAAACACCTTAATATCTTCGCGCATTTTATAATGATTAATAATTCTAGATGTTAAAGAAGGGACAACTGAGAGTAAAGATACATTTACCACAAGCATATCAACTTGATATGGTGAGATACCTGACCTGACAAATATACTATCAAGTGTATCATAGAATACTGCTTCCATTTCTGATAGAGAATCAACTATTTTCGGGTGTTCTTCTTCACCCGAGATGATGTTTATTGGCCCATATGTTTCCTCACCTAGACCCGAATTAACTATGGTTCGTAACAAAAACTTGTAATCTTCTATACGAAGATTCTTGTTGCGCGTAACAATCTTTGCACATTCTTCGGTGTTTAGCTTCATCCCCTCTTTTCCCTTGTAGCATTCGTAGTCGATCATATAACAAGTTTGATCTCGACTGAATACCACTTTTGCTAGCCTATAGCTAACATATGAGATTGTAAACATAAGCATAACATTTATAAAAAACTCCATATAGTAGTGGGATTTAAAAGGATTATATATATGTGTTAATTAGTTTTATGGAAACCCTTGTTGGTTATCTTGGGGTTTATATAACCATTGGATTTGGTTTCTAGCTAGCTAGAAAAGTCTGTTACAAAATACCAAATACTTCGAAACACTGTATTAATTATGTCGTTACATACTGCGGGTATCTGATGGTCCCAAACGAGAAACAAGAATGAAC